>NC_053392.1:100021211-100325285 GCF_905171765.1 Bufo bufo | reverse complement strand
TCATTGTTTTTCATATCTGAACATGAATTTCACAGTGTGAGAATTGTCTAGATGTTCCTCAAAGTATACATTCAGGTATCAAAGTTTGTCCCTCGGCCCTGGGACAAGGCCTCTAGACGTCAGAGGTGTAGTAGTAAAAATATCAGGCATATATGAGTTAACCCTTAATGGTATGATGCCTATTGCTTACACAACAGTGCCACCTAGATATGAGCAGTTAATACTACATCAGTAGCAAAAGTGCATTCTCGGTAGTATTATGACGTCAGGCTCCTTATCAATGCACACACCCATCCAACAATGATTGGAAGTTCCAAACTCGGAGGGCGTGTTCATCTGATAAGTTTTGGGTTAAGAAACCAGTTACCAGAAAAAAAGAAAAAGAAGGAAAGAAAAAAAAAAAAAACAATCAAACAAACATTGGGATTATAGATCTCTGGAGAATCATTTGGATTATCGGGAAAAACTCTTGAGAGCTGGCTGCCCCAAGACTCTGCACATCACTTGACCCTCGGGTAATGTATATTTTTGTTTTATGTAGTATTGATCTAAATTAATTGGCTTGATACTTAGTCAGATACCCGCTCATTTGCGGACATGTAACGTTAGTTGCCACATCAGTATTTTCTCTTGTTTCAGTTACGATGCATATAACTGAATAAAGGGGATAATATTGGAGAAACTCTCTGTTGGGAATCTTAGTATTCCCTAGTTTGACATCAAGCCAATAATTTATAAGTTTTGTTGCAATACTACCATTATCTGAGTTTGGTCATCAATTTTGGTGGAGCAAGGGCTCTTATCTGTCATCTTCTTGATTGAGTTTTCCGCATAATCCATTGATTGTATATCTCTCACAAATTTAAAGCTGTATTACATAATTTTCTTGTGTTGGTTGAGTATTGTTTTGTTGGCATCATATAGTGGTGAATTCTGGGTACTGCATATCATTGTATATTATTGAAATTTATGTTGATTCATTTCTGATTGTATATTAAACTATTGTATAATAAACCATTTATATTTTTGCATAGACGCTTGTACCCTGTTTTACTGATTGCACAAAATAATCAGGTTCTTGATCGAACTCGTGAGATGATTATGTCCATCTCCCGGATCAATATCGTTTGCATAATTTTTCTTTTGATCCGCAAAATTTTTTTTTTTATCTTTATATAAAGCAATTGCTTTATATACCCGACATATGTTATATATAATTGCCCTAATATTGACCCATTCTTTGGTATTGACCCTTTCCTTGGTATAGGAAAGGGTATAGGCATGTCATAATACTGCACTTATTGGGGAGGTTTTTCGTGTTTATTTTTTATGTATATCTAATAAAAGGTATATTTTAATTAAGGAGGTTTATTTTGTAATTGGTTAAGTTTTACACAGTGGTATTGAACCACTGAGGAAGTGGTTATCCAATACCCCGAAACACATCTGGTTTTAATCCCCCAAAGGATCTCTTGCCAAGTGTGACAAAGAAAATCTATACGAAAGTGCCCACCTAATACCATCTGCCGCGCAGTAGGTGACTAAAATCTTGTCGAATTAAAGACCGTGCACAACTACCGAGGTCCACGTGCAGACAAGTCGCCGGCGTGGGAGTTTAGACGGAAGAAAAGTTCGTAAGACTACGGTCGATTATACTTAAAGACCAACGTCCAGAGCAATTTTTGGGAACTTGCTACATCGAATGGTAAGATCGTTCGATTTTTTATGCCGGCTTATGTGTGCTGGGAACACACAGTTAATTGCTTCAGCGGGACGCCGCTGAGATTTTAACATAGCGGGATGCTGCTAGTACTGCTTGTTGGGAAAGAGCTTAATACAAGTTGTATATGCGATTGAGTTCCCATTAACCAACCTCATTCGATCCAAAAGCGATTCATATGGGATTCAGACTTTTATCTTCATGCTTTAATTCAAAATTAGAGTTGAGCAAACACCTGGATGTTCGGGTTCGAGAAGTTCGGCCGAACTTCCCGGAAATGTTCGGGTTCGGGATCCGAACCCGACCCGAACTTCGTCCCGAACCCGAACCCCAACCCCATTGAAGTCAATGGGGACCCGAACTTTTCGGCACTAAAAAGGCTGTAAAACAGCCCAGGAAAGGGCTAGAGGGCTGCAAAAGGCAGCAAAATGTAGTTAAATCCCCTGCAAACAAATGTGGATAGGGAAATGAATTAAAATTAAAATAAAATAAATAAAAATTAACCAATATCAATTGGAGAGAGGTCCCATAGCAGAGAATCAGGCTTCATGTCAGCAGAGAATCAGTCTTCATGTCATAGCACTGAATCAGGCTTCACGTCACCCAAAACTGGAACAGTCCATTGTCAGATATTTAGGCCCCGGCACCCAGGCAGAGGAGAGAGGTCCCATAACAGAGATTCAGGCTTCATGTCAGCAGAGAATCAGTCTTCATGTCATAGCAGAGAATCATGCTTCACGTCACCCAACATTGGAACAGTCCATTGTCATATAATTTAGGCCCCGACACCCAGACAGAGGAGAGAGGTCCCATAACATAGAATCTGGCATCATGTCAGCGACTCAGCAGAGAATCAGTCTTCATGTCATAGCAGAGAATCAGGCATCATGTCACCCACCACTGGAACAGGCCACTGTCAGATATTTTTAGGCCCCGGCACCCAGACAGAGGAGAGAGGTCCCATAACATAGAATCTGGCTTCATGTCAGCAAAGAATCAGTCTTCATGTCATAGCAGAGAATCATGCTTCACGTCACCCAACATTGGAACAGTCCATAGGTCATATAATTTAGGCCCCGGCACCCAGACAGAGGAGAGAGGTCCCATAACAGAGATTCAGGCGTCATGTCAGCGACTCAGCAGAGAATCAGTCTTCATGTCATAGCAGAGAATCAGGCTTCATGTCACCCACCACTGGAACAGGCCACTGTCAGATATTTTTAGGCCCCGGCACCCAGGCAGAGGAGAGAGGTCCCATAACAGAGATTCAGGCTTCATGTCAGCAGAGAATCAGTCTTCATGTCATAGCAGAGAATCAGGCTTCATGTCACCCACCACTGGAACAGGCCACTGTCAGATATTTTTAGGCCCCGGCACCCAGGCAGAGGAGAGAGGTCCCATAACAGAGATTCAGGCTTCATGTCAGCAGAGAATCAGTCTTCATGTCATAGCAGAGAATCATGCTTCACGTCACCCAACATTGGAACAGTCCATTGTCATATAATTTAGGCCCCGACACCCAGACAGAGGAGAGAGGTCCCATAACATAGAATCTGGCATCATGTCAGCGACTCAGCAGAGAATAAGTCTTCATGTCATAGCAGAGAATCAGGCATCATGTCACCCACCACTGGAACAGGCCACTGTCAGATATTTTTAGGCCCCGGCACCCAGACAGAGGAGAGAGGTCCCATAACATAGAATCTGGCTTCATGTCAGCAGAGAATCAGTCTTCATGTCATAGCAGAGAATCATGCTTCACGTCACCCAACATTGGAACAGTCCATTGTCATATAATTTGGGCCCCGGCACCCAGACAGAGGAGAGAGGTCCCATAACATAGAATCTGGCTTTATGTCAGCAGAGAATCAGTCTTCATGTCATAGCAGAGAATTATGCCTCATGTCACCCACCACTGGAACAGTCCATTGTCAGATATTTAGACCCAGGCAGAGGAGAGAGGTCCCATAGCAGAGAATCTGGCTTCATGTCAGCAGAGAATCAGTCTTCATGTCACAGCAGAAAATCAGGCTTCACGTCACCCACCACTGGAACAGTCCATTGTCAGATATTTAGGCCCCGGCACCCAGACAGAGGAGAGAGGTCCCATAACAGAGATTCAGGCTTCATGTCAGCAGAGAATCAGTCTTCATGTCATAGCAGAGAATCAGGCTTCACGTCACCCACCACTGGAACAGTCCATTGTCAGATATTTAGGCCCAGGCACCCAGGCAGAGGAGAGAGGTCCCATAACAGAGATTCAGGCTTCATGTCAGCACAGAATCAGTCTTCATGTCATAGCAGAGAATCATGCTTCACGTCACCCACCACTGGAACAGTCCATTGTCACATATTTAGACCCAGGCAGAGGAGAGAGGTCCCATAGCAGAGAATCTGGCTTCATGTCAGCAGAGAATCAGTCTTCATGTCATAGCAGAGAATCAGTCTTCATGTCACCCACCACTGGAACAGTCCACTGTCAGATATTTTTAGGCCCCGGCACCCAGACAGAGGAGAGGTTCATTCAACTTTGGGTTGCCCCGCAATATAATGAACACCAATAATGAATGACCCACAGAGGTGAGTACCCGTGCAGAGCCAGCACGTATAGTAGAACGCCAAAGAAAGAGAAATAGGGCTCGCACTCAATAATATTATGAATATATAAATTTTATTAGTGTCTCCATATGAGACAAATCACAGTAAAAACACATAGAAAACAGTAGATGGTGGAAAATGAGCACACAGAATGACACGGAGCACAACTAATACCTGAAATGGCAAATAAATACAAACAATGGGTATATAAATATAGCACTAATGTGCATATTGGCCAAATAGGATATCAGAAATACATATAGTCAGGCAAAGCTATAGAGGCTAGGTAAAGGTTTCATGTATAATAACCAAAATATGCATATAAAGTGCAAAGTGCAAATATATCAAAGTGCATAGATAGCAGAAGCTGAGTAGTTCATTGTAAAGCCATGGACAAAGTACCTGTGTAGTGCTCCAGCAACCCCGACGTACGTTTCACGCAAGGCTTCTTCAGGGGGAGGTGTGTATGGAGAGGGGGCTAATAGGATGGCTTATATAGCCAAGAGGATAGCTGCTGAATAGGAGACAGCTGCAGACACTTAGGGAGCAGAAACATGTGTGGCCACACAAGGAAGGGAGACGAGTGCGCTCCAAGCTGGAGCGCATCGCGTCACTTCCGGTTCCTGTAGGTGAACCGCATGGTGGAACGCAAAGCGCTACTTCCGGGATTCGGCAGGAGTAATGAATACAAAGAACTATGACCTGAGACGCTCCAACAGAACCGTGGAGCCAAATTATAACATAAGGGGGCAAAATAGAGCTCATATTATAAAGCAAAACAGAGTGTATTGGACCAAAATGTAAAATGACCATACATAACACATCCTATGACACAATGAAAAACAGACCCAGAGAAGACCGCATACAGTGCTACAGTATTCATCATATTAATAAGTGAAATATATGGAAGCATATAGACACCAAATATATAGAGTATACATAGAGAATATATAAAAATATATATATATATATAAAAAATACATTAAAAAAATACATATAAAAAATACATATACATGTGAGGTACATACCCACAGTGATACCCATAACGATATATATACATATAGATGTCCAAAGTGAATAAGGTACAGACCCAGCTGTACATATAGGGAAGAAAAGTGTTGAGATGTGTGTGGGTGCGTGTGGACGCGCGGGCGCAAAGGAGAATGACACATATGCGCACGTGAGTGCACACGCTCACAGACACAAACAAGTGCATAAATGTATATAGATAAATAACCTACATTGATAGAGATGAGGTTTTAATATGCAATAAGGGCAAAAGTCAAAAAGTCAAAAACTCAAAAACGTAATAAACCAATAATGTGACAAGTGTAATATACATGCAAATACACCATGACGGGGTATTGGTTATTCCCCGCTCGCCCCTCATGAACAGTCACATACTAACCCTTGACTCACTTACCACAAGCCCTGACCTTCTAAACTGGCCCTGTCAGAAACCCCAATAAGACACGGACACCAAGTTGGATTATATCGGCCACAGCAGCCGTTTATTGTAAACATATACATAAATAATTAACCTTTTATTTTCCACAAAACATCCCCATAAGATATAACCAACTTAATTCACCTGAGTAACACGGGGGAGGTCCTGGAAGCCCCAAACCTCGGAATTTTCCCAGTATCCTCTTTGAGCCGACTTGCCCCCAGCCGTTAAGCACCAGCTCGGGGGCACCACTGACGGCTCGCCCAAATTCCGCCACAACCGACCACCAGCCATAGGAGTCCAGCCCCAACCGTGGAGCCCTCCCATCCTCGTCACCTGAATCTCTCCAACTTCAAGGACCTCCCACCGCCACAGCCGCCGTGACAAAATAATTAATATTTTATTTTACTCATTCATTTAAACAATCCCCCCACTCCGTCCCCTTCCCATCCCCCGCCATCCGGCCCAAGCTCTGGAACCTGAGCCAAAAGGGGTGGGTGGGTGGGAGCTCGGTTCTCTCCACAAAATGGCCTCCTTCTTCCCAGGCCCTCACCTTTTTAACCCCTCGCTCCGCCGCCCCCCTAACTCAAACTGACCAATCCCTCCCCAGGGGCTCCCTCAAACCAGCCCCCCGTCATGGTCGCCTCCCCCCAAGGCTGCGCCCCCAGTCCGGCTCTGTCTTGACGGGGTATTGGTTATTCCCCGCTCGCCCCTCATGAACAGTCACATACTAACCCTTGACTCACTTACCACAAGCCCTGACCTTCTAAACTGGCCCTGTCAGAAACCCCAATAAGACACGGACACCAAGTTGGATTATATCGGCCACAGCAGCCGTTTATTGTAAACATATACATAAATAATTAACCTTTTATTTTCCACAAAACATCCCCATAAGATATAACCAACTTAATTCACCTGAGTAACACGGGGGAGGTCCTGGAAGCCCCAAACCTCGGAATTTTCCCAGTATCCTCTTTGAGCCGACTTGCCCCCAGCCGTTAAGCACCAGCTCGGGGGCACCACTGACGGCTCGCCCAAATTCCGCCACAACCGACCACCAGCCATAGGAGTCCAGCCCCAACCGTGGAGCCCTCCCATCCTCGTCACCTGAATCTCTCCAACTTCAAGGACCTCCCACCGCCACGAACGCACATGCTTGACACCTTAAGCCTGTGCGTCCCTCCACATCCGCAAAGCTGTCTCAATGCCCTCCTGTATTGCCAGACACCACATGTCAATACCCACTGCGTTCAAGTGAACGCCGTCAGACCGCCAAAAAGCTCCGACCCCTTTTTCCAGTTCAGTATGCCGTACTACCACTGCACCATTCCTTGCCATAAACCGCCCTATGGCCCGGTTAGCTTTTATCCTAGCCTTATTTAACCCCTCCACCGACCTCGCCCCCCTCCACACTTTGCGGGGAACAATGTCCGACCAAACGGAAATAAGACCCGGGAACAGCGCCCACAACCGGAGTAGATCGAATTTAACGTCCTTCACCAATTCCCGCAACGGCCGCGCCCCCAAATCGTTGCCCCCCACGTGCAACACCAACACATCCGGCACCCTATCCAACCTAACAAACTTGTGGACCTCAGGTAACACGCCCCCCCACACCATTCCCCTACGCCCCAACCATCTTACCACCGCTACCGACCGGTCAATCCCCAACTGTTGTCCATCCGGCCGAACCGCTGCCCGGATGGCTCCCCAGAAAACATAGGAGTGACCCATTATCCAGATAAGCGCTGGGTCCGAACCTGCAACGAAATAACAAAACAAAAGCATACCGTGCGTGATGAGACAGCATACAATACAATATCACAACCGATCTAGACGAATATATGATCTAAAGCGAATCGATTCCCACCTTCCTATCCGCATGATCACGTCCTGTCCCAGCCCGCGTCTGGCCGCTTCCGTCGCTGCCCCGATTCTAAAAGAATGGCTAGAGTAACCCCCAAGCGCTAGGCCCAACTGCCCTAGACACCGCTTAAAGACCGCCGTGAACTGGAAACGGGAAAGGAAAGACCCGTCCGCATGCACTAAGAGAGGGGAATTCGCCCTCCCCACCGCAACCCCGTACTCCCTCAAGCAACACACCGGACACATTGCGCAACCCGGGACCGCGAACAAAACAACCCTCCGCCCTCTCCCTTCCACATCAGTTTTTGACCGCCTAATACGAAACTCCACCCTGTCCTGAAAAAGGTCTACATCGTCCCTAAACAAACCGCCCTGTCTCTTAACCGACGGAGAAACCAACTCGCCCAAACGCAAGGCCCCAAAAAATGCCAGCGAAAAAGCCAACCGGAACAAACGTAACTCCCACGACGAGGCACAAACGTCGACTAGTTGATCCCCCAACCTCAACAGCAAAGCAAAAGACACCGGCCTACGGTCATCCTGCCCCGACTGAGAACGCCGCCAACCCTTTAAAGCCCTCACCACCAGAAAAGACTTGGTGACGTCCGGCAGGTTCCTAAGACGAAAACCGAAAGCCAAACCTGAAACACAACTATTAATCCTAGAGACAGACCACCCCTCCTCTCTACAATGCCCTATGAACAATAGCAATGGAATCTCAAAGTCCTCTGACACAACAGCCAACCTGGTCTTCCACTCCTCCCAGCATTGCCATGCCCTATCATATGTCTCCCACGTACCGGGTGCAAGTGAAGCCCGTATGAGACCCGCTACGGTGTCTCCAGAAGTTCCCACAGGCAACTCGGGCAGTCCAGCCCTCGCTCCTCTGCCCCCGGAGCCAGCTGGCGGAAACGTTCCCACTGTGAACGAGATAGAGCATCAGCAATACAGTTATCAACCCCTGGTACATGCACTGCTACCACCCAAGCATTGAGTGACAAGCACTCCAGCACCAGCCTCTGCAATAGACGCACGACCAACGGTGAAGAAGCCGACAACCCGTTAATCGCTTGCACCACCCCCAAGTTGTCACAATAGAAACGCACCTTCTTGTTCCTAAACTCCTCCCCCCATAACATTACTGCCACCACAATGGGGAACAATTCCAGCAGCGCTAAATTCTTGACCCAGCCTCTCTCCACCCAGGTATCAGGCCAACCCCCCGCACACCACTGCCCCCCGCAATAGACCCCGAAACCGCCTCCCCCCGCCGCGTCAGAGAAAAGGTCAAAATCAAAGGAGTCTACCGCCTCACCCATAAACAGACCTCTGCCATTATAACACTCCAGAAACGATGCCCAAACTTGCAAATCCGCCCTAAGCTCTTTCCCCAGTCTAATAAAATGGTGCGGCGCTGCCACCCCTGCCGTTGCTGCCGCCAAACGCCTACTAAATACCCTACCCATGGGGATAATCCTACAGGCGAAATTCAGCTTCCCCAGGAGTGACTGTAGGCTCCGCAATTGGATTTTTTGCAGTCGCCTCGCCCTATCAACCTCCATTTTCAAATCCTCAACCTTGTCCAAGGGCAGCCTACATTCCATCCTCACTGAGTCAATCACTATGCCCAGGAAGCTCAATTCCGTGGTCGGCCCCACCGTTTTCCCTGCCGCCAAGGGAACCCCGAAGGAATCAAACAACGCCTCCATGGTGTGCAACAGTAAAGAGCACACCCTGGATCCCGGGGGGCCAATACATAAGAAATCGTCCAGATAGTGAATAAGTGATTCACATCCGGAGGAATCCACCACCGCCCATTCTAGAAAAGAGCTGAACTTCTCAAAATACGCGCAGGACAACGAACACCCCATTGGCAAACAACGATCAACAAAAAACTTACCCTCCCAAAAACATCCCAACAAATGCAGGCTCTCTGGGTGCACTGGCAACAACCTAAATGCTGACTCAATATCTGTTTTCGCCATCAATGCCCCCCTCCCAAACTTCCTAACCCACTTCACTGCCGCATCAAACGAGGTATAGACTACCGAGCACAGCGTCGGGTCAATGCCATCGTTGACCGACGATCCCTTAGGAAAGGATAGATGTTGAATCAGGCGAAACGTATTCGCCTCCTTCTTTGGGACCACCCCCAGAGGCGACACACGCAAGTTCTGCAAAGGTGGTTCCAAAAACGGGCCTGCCATCCTTCCCAGTCTAACTTCCTTCTCTAACTTAGTAGTCACCACCTCAGGGTGCTCCCTCGCCGACTGCAAATTCTTCTTAAGCAACACGGGCCCCGATGGAACAAACGGAATTTTAAACCCCCCTGAAAAACCTTCCCGCAACAATTGCGCAGCCCCCCTATCTGGATATCTAGCGAGAAACCGGTCCATCTCTTCCAGACGCACCGGCGTCTCCCCCTTTTCCAGAACTCTCGCCCCCCTTCTGTCTTGCCCCTCTAAAGCAGCGCGTGGCTCCGTGAGACCCGCCACAGGTGGAACATTCGTGCTTAAATTTGCACTTGGCTCCAAATTTACACCCCCCTTCATTGAATAAAAAACACAACCCCTTCGCAGATGCTGCCGCGAAACCGGATTGTCCCCCCGCCCCTGACTCGCTCCGAAAGGGCTGACCTGACCGAACCGGCGCCGTCACTTTGAGCCACAAAGCGATATCCTTGTGGTCCCATTTTATGCTAGGGCGTACCGCCTTCCGCTGCCTAAACTGTTCGTCGTAACGCAGCCAGGCCATACCCCCATACACCCGGTAAGCTTCCCCAATAGCATCCAGGTAACAAAAAAGCGCGGAGCAGCACTCCGGCGCCTTCTCCCCTATCACACTGGCCAATATCGCGAACGCCTGCAACCAGTTAGGGAACGTCCGCGGTATCAGTCGGTGCCTACGCTTCTCCTCGTCCTCCCTCTTACCCTCATCCTTTCGCGCCCTATCCAAATTGAACCTTTCCAAAGGGAGTAAGGAAAATATATCCACATACTCCCCTTTCCAAATGCGCTCCCTAACCTCCTGCTTCAAATGTGCCCCCAACGGGCCCTCGAAACAAACATAAACTTCGCCCTTAGCCCTATCGTCCAACCGCATTACATCCTCCTGATCAGACCCACCTACCTGCGTCTGGACAGACGCCGAAGTACCACATGAAACCACCGTAGGTGTACTGGAAGCTGGCGGCCCCCCGGCGGCCGCCCCCACGCCCCACGCCGGCAACGGCCCTGACGCCACCGACCCGCCGACCCCACCCCCCAGGCCCCCCAACGGTAACACGGGATTCCCTGCCGCCCCCAAATTTGCTAACAACCCCACTAAACCCCCCAAGAGCTGGCCCAGCCCCTTACTCAAATCCGACTGAGACCCCCCAACCCCCCCAGACACTAACTGACATAAAGGTCCCCAAGGTGCCTCACCTGGCTGCCTGGGTGCTGTGACCCCATCAGCCGAAGGTCCTGACTCCCGACGCTCGGTCCTCTGAGACGGTCCTGGCACAGCGAGCTCCCACGGATGTCCCCTGGCCGGGCTGGGGCCAGGGACGTGATCTTCCGGATCCTCCCTGGAACCGACTTGCGCGACGACACCATCCTCTTCAACTTGCCTGGCCGACGAGGGCCTGCTGCCAAGGTCCGCAGCAGCCCCGTGCCCTCTGGAACACTGCTCTGGCTGAGGGGCCTCATCCACATCAGGATCCTGGAGAGAGCCCGCCGTTCCTGGTCCCGACCACAAGGTGGCGCTGCTGCGCTGCTGATGAGGCCTGCTGAGGCCTGACCGAGGGCTCCGCCTACTAGCTGGATTCCTTCCACGCCTGGGCGCCCGGGAAGGAGCTGCAGCCGGCGCCTGCAGGCGTGAAGGGTCCTGAAAAGCAGGGCTCCGTCTGCGGCGCTGAGCCCTAGGGGAGGCCATATCTGGGCTGAGGCGCGCCGGCGGCCGGGCCCGCCGCGGCCGGGATGCCCGTGGCTGAGGCAAAGCGGGAGCCTCAGCCGCCCCTCTGAGCAGCTGCTGGACCTGTTCCTGGAGCCAGCCTGGTCCCCGAGCAGCTGCCGCCGACCTGAGATCCGCCAGGAGTGAATCGACGTCCATGACGAAAGTAAGTGAGCGCAATGAGTCGTTGTGTGCAGCTCGGTTCTCTCCACAAAATGGCCTCCTTCTTCCCAGGCCCTCACCTTTTTAACCCCTCGCTCCGCCGCCCCCCTAACTCAAACTGACCAATCCCTCCCCAGGGGCTCCCTCAAACCAGCCCCCCGTCATGGTCGCCTCCCCCCAAGGCTGCGCCCCCAGTCCGGCTCTGTCTTAAAGTGAAATCATTGTCAATTAAACCAAGACGTAAATACATCTGTAGGATCCTCAACGGTAATGGGCCTGGATAGAGAGGGGGAGAATGGGGCGCAGAATCCTGAGTATCGATGGCAACCACACCTAAATAGCTGACACAAGAAAGACATAATTAAAAATCCCTCTACGGGAAAACAGATAAAATACATAATAAAATGATTGAGCCAGCCAAAAGAAAGACAGCCCTCAAGAGTGTTATATTAAACCTAAAAGCACCCAAAGGTGGAGACATGCCTGCGAACAGACAAGGGAAACACCCATGGTCAGACACACACACACAGAATATGTATATCTATCTAAAGGAACACAAAAATACAACCAAATTTCGAGCTCAAAATAGAAAAAAGAGAAAAGAAAGAGAGAGATCGAATACAAGCCATGGATATGGCCCCAACAGTATTACGGCAGAAAGGGGGCAAAGCTTAAACCCTCATTTAAACCATGAGGGGTGACAGTGTGTAATTGGAAAATCCACTTAGCCTCACGTTGGGCCAAGAGGCGTTTCCAATTGCCATGGCTTTACAATGAACTACTCAGCTTCTGCTATCTATGCACTTTGATATATTTGCACTTTGCACTTTATATGCATATTTTGGTTATTATACATGAAACCTTTACCTAGCCTCTATAGCTTTGCCTGACTATATGTATTTCTGATATCCTATTTGGCCCATATGCACATTAGTGCTATATTTATATACCCATTGTTTGTATTTATTTGCCATTTCAGGTATTAGTTGTGCTCCGTGTCATTCTGTGTGCTCATTTTCCACCATCTACTGTTTTCTATGTGTTTTTACTGTGATTTGTCTCACATGGAGACACTAATAAAATTTATATATTCATAATATTATTGAGTGCGAGCCCTATTTCTCTTTCTTTGGCGTTCCGCAATATAATGGTAAAATGAAAATAAAAATAGGATTGAATGAGGAAGTGCACTGGAGTAGAATAATATATTGTTAAGGGGAGGTAGTTAATATCTAATCTGCACAAGGGATGGACAGGTCCTGTGGGATCCATGCCTGGTTCATTTTTATGAACGTCAGCTTGTCCACATTGGCTTTAGACAGGCGGGCAGGCCAGCACCTCCAAGGCATAAAAGGCTAGCTCTGGCCACGTGGACAATTTTTGAGACCCAGAAGTTGAATGGGGCCGAACCATCAGTCAGTACGTGGAGGGGTGTGCACAGGTACTGTTCCACCATGTTAGTGAAATGTTGCCTCCTGCTAACACGTTCCATATCAGGTGGTGGTGCAGTTAGCTGTGGCGTGGTGACAAAACTTTTCCACATCTCTGCCATGCTAACCCTGCCCTCAGAGGAGCTGGCCGTGACACAGCTGCGTTGGCGACCTCTTGCTCCTCCTCTGCCTTCGCCTTAGGCTTCCACTTGTTCCCCTGTGACATTTGGGAATGCTCTCAGTAGTGCGTCTACCAACATGCGCTTGTACTCGCGCATCTTACTATCACGCTCCAGTGCATGAAGTAAGGTGGGCACATTGTCTTTGTATCGTGGATCCAGCAGGGTGGCAACCCAGTAGTCCGCACACGTTAAAATGTGGGCAACTCTGCTGTTGTTGCGCAGGCACTGCAGCATGTAGTCGCTCATGTGTGCCAGGCTGCCCAGAGGTAAGGACAAGCTGTCCTCTGTGGGAGGCGTATCGTCATCGTCCTGCGTTTCCCCCCAGCCACGCACCAGTGATGGGCCCGAGCTGCTTTGGGTGCCACCCCGCTGTGAACATGCTTCATCCTCATCCTCCTCCACCTCCTCCTCATCCTCGTCCTCCTCGTCCTCCAGTAGTGGGCCCTGTCTGGCCACATTTGTACCTGGCCTCTGCTGTTGCAAAAAACCTCCCTCTGAGTCACTTCAAAGAGACTGGCCTGAAAGTGCTAAAAATGACCCCTCTTCCTCCTCCTCTTCCTGGGCCACCTCCTCTTCCATCATCGCCCTAAGTGTTTTCTCAAGGAGACATAGAAGTGGTATTGTAACGCTGATAACGGCCTCATCGCCACTGGCCATGTTGGTGGAGTACTCGAAACAGCGCAACAGGGCACACAGGTCTCGCATGGAGGCCCAGTCATTGGTGGTGAAGTGGTGCTGTTCCGCAGTGCGACTGACCCGTGCGTGCTGCAGCTGAAACTCCACTATGGCCTGCTGCTGCTCGCACAGTCTGTCCAGCATGTGCAAGGTGGAGTTCCACCTGGTGGGCACGTCGCATATGAGGCGGTGAGCGGGAAGGCCGAAGTTACGCTGTAGCGCAGACAGGCGAGAAGGTGCAGGATGTGAACGCCGGAAGCGCGAACAGACGGCCCGCACTTTATGCAGCAGCTCTGACATGTCGGGGTAGTTGCGAATGAACTTCTGCACCACCAAATTCAGCACATGCGCCAGGCAAGGGATGTGCGTCAAACCGGCTAGTCCCAGAGCTGCAACGAGATTTCGCCCATTATCGCACACCACCAGGCCGGGCTTGAGGCTCACCGGCAGCAACCACTCGTCGGTCTGTTGTTCTATACCCCGCCACAACTCCTGTGAAGTGTGGGGCCTGTCCCCCAAACATATGAGTTTCAGAATGGCCTGCTGACGTTTACCCCGGGCTGTGCTGAAGTTGGTGGTGAAGGTGTGTGGCTGACTGGATGAGCAGGTGGAAGAAGAGGAGTAGGAGGAAGCTGAGGAGGAGGAGACAGGAGGCAAAGAATGTTGCCCTGCGATCCTTGGCGGCGGAAGGACGTGCGCCAAACAGCTCTCCGCCTGGGGCCCAGCCGCCACTACATTTACCCAGTGTGCAGTTAGGGAGATATAGCGTCCCTGGCCGTGCTTACTGGTCCACGTATCTGTGGTTAGGTGGACCTTGCCACAGATGGCGTTGCGCAGTGCACACTTGATTTTATCGGATACTTGGTTGTGCAGGGAAGGCACGGCTCTCTTGGAGAAGTAGTGCCGGCTGGGAACAACATACTGTGGGACAGCAAGCGACATGAGCTGTTTGAATCTGTCTGTGTCCACCAGCCTAAATGACAGCATTTCATAGGCCAGTAGTTTAGAAATGCTGGCATTCAGGGCCAGGGATCGAGGGTGGCTAGGTGGGAATTTACGCTTTCTCTCAAATGTTTGTGAGATGGAGAGCTGAACGCTGCCGTGTGACATGGTTGAGATGCTTGGTGACGCAGGTGGTGGTGTTGGTGGTACATCCCATGTTTGCTGGGCGGCAGGTGCCAACGTTCCTCCAGAGGCGGAGGAAGAGGCCGAGGCGGCGGCAGCAGCAGCAGAAGAGGCCGAGGCGGCAGCAGCAGAAGAGGTAGCAGGGGGAGCCTGAGTGACTTCCTTGTTTTTAAGGTGTTTACTCCACTGCAGTTCATGCTTTGCATGCAGGTGCCTGGTCATGCAGGTTGTGCTAAGGTTCAGAACGTTAATGCCTCGCTTCAGGCTCTGATGGCACAGCGTGCAAACCACTCGGGTCTTGTCGTCAGCACATTGTTTGAAGAAGTGCCATGCCAGGGAACTCCTTGAAGCTGCCTTTGGGGTGCTCGGTCCCAGATGGCGGCGGTCAGAAGCAGGCGGAGTCTCTTGGCGGCGGGTGTTCTGCTTTTGCCCACTGCTCCCTCTTTTGCTACGCTGTTGGCTTGGTCTCACCACTGCCTCTTCCTCCGAACTGTGAAAGTCAGTGGCACAACCTTCATTCCATGTGGGGTCTAGGACCTCATCGTCCCCTGCATCGTCTTCATCCCTGACCTCCTGTTCAGTCTGCACACTGCAGAAAGACGCAGCAGTTGGCACCTGTGTTTCGTCATCATCAGAGACGTGCTGAGGTGGTATTCCCATGTCCTCATCATCAGGAAACATAAGTGGTTGTGCGTTAGTGCATTCTATGTCTTGCACCGCTGGGGAAGGGCTAGGTGGATGCCCTTGGGAAACCCTGCCAGCAGAGTCTTCAAACAGCATAAGAGACTGCTCTATAACTTGAGGCTCAGACAGTTTCCCTGGTATGCATGGGGGTGATGTGACAGACTGATGGGCTTGGTTTTCATGCGCCATCTGTGCGCTTTCTGCAGAAGACTGGGTGGGAGATAATGTGAACGTGCTGGATCCACTGTCGGCCATCCAATTGACTAATGCCTGTACCTGCTCAGGCCTTACCATCCTTAGAACGGCATTGGGCCCCACCAAATATCCCTGTAAATTCTGGCGGCTACTGGGACCTGAGGTAGTTGGTACACTAGGACGTGTGGCTGTGGCAGAACGGCCATGTCCTCTCCCAGCACCAGAGGGTCCACTAACACCACCACGACCATGTCCGGGTCCGCGTCCCTTACTAGATGTTTTCCTCATTGTTACCGTTCACCACAATAAGAAAAATATTATTTGGCCCAATGTATTGAATTCAAATTCAGGCCTTTTTTTACAGACACCTAACACTATCTGGCTATCTATTTAGGTACCGTATTACACTAATACAGGCACAGCAGTAATGACAGATTTAGCTGAATATAAATTTGAGGCCTATTATTTAGGCGCTGGGTGACAGG
Organism: Bufo bufo; assembly: GCF_905171765.1. Taxonomy (NCBI): domain Eukaryota; kingdom Metazoa; phylum Chordata; class Amphibia; order Anura; family Bufonidae; genus Bufo; species Bufo bufo. Next base: position 100,308,780 of record NC_053392.1, on the reverse strand, counting down.
TATACATTTACGGACAGAATTAGACTTGGATATGCACAGTAGCGTGTGTGTGAAGTTATTGAGAATGACCCTATCAGCACCTTGAATCTAATATACCCTTTTAGGGATAGATTTAAAGTAGGCTTGATACAGCAGAAACCACTAATTTAGGAAATTGCTAGGTTGGGAATTGTATTTCAACCCAGAACAAAAACGGTGCTTTTACGGACACAAAATAACTTGACCAGCTACAGCAATAGCCACAGATTTAGCTGAATATAAATTTGAGGCTTATTATTTAGGCGCTGGGTGACAGGTATACGTTTACGGACAGAATTAGACTTGGATATGCACAGTAGCGTGTGTGTGAAGTTATTGAGAATGACCCTATCAGCACCTCGAATCTAATATACCCTTTTAGGGATAGATTTAAAGTAGGCCTGATACAGCAGAAACCACTAATTTAGAAAATTGCTAGGTTGGGAATTGTATTTCAACCCAGAACAAAAACTGTGCTTTGACGGACACAAAATAACTTGACCAGCTACAGCAATAGCCACAGATTTAGCTGAATATAAATTTGAGGCCTATTATTTAGGCGCTGGGTGACAGGTATACGTTTATGGACAGAATTAGACTTGGATATGCACAGTAGAGTGTGTGTGAAGTTATTGAGAATGACCCTATCAGCACCTTGAATCTAATATACCCTTTTAGGGATAGATTTAAAGTAGGCCTGATACAGCAGAAACCACTAATTTAGGAAATTGCTAGGTTGGGAATTGTATTTTAACCCAGAACAAAAACTGTGCTTTGACGGACACAAAATAACTTGACCAGCTTCAGCAATAGCCACAGATTTAGCTCAATATAAATTTGAGGCCTATTATTTAGGCGCTGGGTGACAGGTATACGTTTACGGACAGAATTAGACATGGATATGCACAGTAGCGTGTGTGTGAAGTTATTGAGAATGATCCTATCAGCACCTTGAATCTAATATACCCTTTTAGGGATAGATTTAAAGTATGCCTGAAACAGCAGAAACCACTAATTTAGGAAATTGCTAGGTTGGGAATTGTATTTCAACCCAGAATAAAAACTGTGTTTTGACGGACACAAAATAACTTGACCAGCTACAGCAATAGCCACAGATTTAGCTGAATATAAATTTGAGGCCTAATATTTAGGCGCTGGGTGACAGGTATACGTTTATGGACAGAATTAGACTTGGATATGCACAGTAGCGTGTGTGTGAAGTTATTGAGAATGACCCTATCAGCACCTTGAATCTAATATACCCTTTTATGGATAGATTTAAATAACCACACTATTGATGGTTAAATGGACTTGGTGGCAGCTTGCCCCTGATGTAGGATATAGCCAAAAAATAACCACACTATTGATGGTTAAATGGACTTTGTGGCAGCTTTCCCCTGATGTAGGATATAGCCAAAAAATAACCACACTATTGATGGTTAAATGGACTTTGTGGCAGCTTTCCCCTGATGTAGGATATAGCCAAAAAATAACCACACTATTGATGGTTAAATGGACTTGGTGGCAGCTTGTGCTGGCGCACCGCAAGCCACAAAATGGCCGCCGATCACCCCAGAAAAAAGTGACTGAAAAACGCTCTGGGCAGCCTAAAAACAGTGAGCAATTGAATAGCAGCAGTTCAATGATCCACAGCTGTAGATCGATCACTGAATTAAGTCTTTTGGAGGAGTTAATCTGCCTAATCTCGCCCTAACGTCGCAGCTGCAACCTCTCCCTACACCTGAATCAGCAGAGTGACGTGCAGCGCTACGTGACCCAAGCTTATATAGAGGCTGGGTCGCATGCTGCACTGGCCAATCACAGCCATGCCAATAGTAGGCATGGCTGTGATGGCCTCTTGGGGCAAGTAGTATGACTCTTGTTGATTGGCTGCTTTGCAGCCTTTCAAAAAGCGCCAAGAAAGCGCCGAACACCGAACCCGAACCCGGACTTTTACGAAAATGTTCGGGTTCGGGTCCGTGTCACGGACACCCCAAAATTCGGTACGAACCCGAACTATACAGTTCGGGTTCGCTCATCCCTATTCATAATCGAACAAACATCGATCCTCAAGATCTTGAGGTTTTTCATTCCACACCATTGATTGCTGCTATTGTGTATGCTGTTTAACCAATTGTTCGAGTTTCAGTATATGCACTTTGTTCTATACAGCGATTTTTTTATCGATTTTATTGTGATATTATTTTATTGTAGATGTCCTCGATTTTTATGTTCTATCCGATATTTTATTGTTCTTAGTTCACCCCCCAAATGGGTAGTACTAGGTATATCTAATAAATTCAATATTGGTCGAGATATCAGCGAGTGCCCCGTCCATTTTGTTCTATCTGTATTATATATATATATATATATATAAGCTATCTAACTATCTATCTAATGTAGTGTGGAAAGCACAGAGCACAGTAATGTCACTGCTGTCTCTCTCAAAAAACAGCAGAAAATGGCTGCTGGGGAGGTTCTTATATAGTAAGGGGAGGCAACTTTCCTATTGGTTGCTAGGGATGTTGCTAAGCTCAGACAAAGACATTGCAGCCTTCTCATTGGCCCACAAGCAGGAAGGGAGGTTACTGATGAAAAAAAATCGAGAATATTCGAAATTTGGCATTAGGGAGGAAGAAGAAGAGTTGTCACATGACCCCAGGATCATACTGGCCCATAGGGGAACAGGTGAATCCCCGGTGGGCCCTAAACAAGGTGGGCCCCTAGACCCCATACTTTGCGCAAGTGACACATGACACTATAGACTGACATGGCGGGCCAGTATCATCTTTCATCAGGGACCTGCCCTCTAGAAGTCACTGCAGGGACCCCCATAATCATCTTGTAACATCTTGCTACTGTCTGCCACAATGTAAGCTGACAATATTTGCACCCCAGTCTGACACTTCATGACTCTTAGTGGAAGTGTGTGTCGGGGATGGGGGGGGGGGGGTCTTGCTATGATTGGCTCCAAGGCTGAGAGACAGCCTGGATGAGCCAATCAGTTCTGCAGCAGACAGGGAGGTGCCCTAGCAGAATGAACAGTACTCCATTTTGTGCTGGGCTGTGAATGGGGGTGGTTGTGTGTGACGGTGTCTGCCGGGAAAACAATCTTAGGGAGTCAGGAACAGTGAAAAATCAATCAGGAACAGTCAGAAATCAATCAAGCTTATTGTCAGGGAGAGTGAAGGGAAAGGCTAGGATTCCAAAGAAGAATTGTGTACAATAGAGAGACGCAGGGCAGCTGACAGACAGGGAAAGAGGAGACAGGACCTGTGGCTGGCTGTGCCTGCTATCAGAAGTGGAGGTGCACCTCAAAAGCATCTACCTGCAAGCAAATACTTTCATTCCCCCTTCTTTTTTTTTATTGCGGTGTTCAATATAATTATGCAGTATACACATTTGTAATCTACATATGTGTATTAATGAGAAATTGAGCATCAGGCTTCAATTGTCTGTTTACGTATATTCAGTTTCCACACGGTTGTAATTTAAAAATTTTTAGTGACTTGTTCAATTTAATTAAACCTGCATATAGTTGGTCAACAATACTGAGGCCAGCACACAAAGGTATCTGTGAGGGATAACAAATTTAGGCCTAAATCAGTTTCCCTCTATTTCCATGTTTTTAATCAAACATTTTTTTGGGAGTTGATTTTATTTAGGGCTCATGCACACAAACGTATTTTCTTTCCATGTCCGTTCCGTTTTTTTGTTTTTTTTTGGACCGTATGCAGAACCATTTAATCCAATGGGTCCGCAAAAAAAAACTGAAGTTACTCTGTGTGCATTCTGTTTCTGTATGCCAATATTTCAGTTCCGCAAAAAAATAGAACATGTCCTATTATTGTCCACATTACGGACAAGGATAGGACTGTTGTATTAGGGGCTAGCTGTTCCGTTCCGCAAAATACGGAATGCACACGTGTATATATTGTAATATGTATTTTTTGTGGATCCATTTTTTGCAGACCGCAAAATACATACGGTCATGTGTTTTAACCCCAGTTTAACTCCCTGAGTACCTGAAAGTGATCAGAGCTGAATGCGGCATCTCAGGGGTCAAATGACAGGGGGTGGGGTGATCGCCGTTCTCAGTCATTGCGTCCACTCAATACAATTAAAAGCAATTCGTGACAAAGTAATTTGTAATGAATAGAATATCTTGACGAAGTTCGCCAAAACTGCTAAATCGAGTTTTCAAAACTTTGCTCATCACTAATTATATTCAAACTAGCAGCATATATACTGTACATGTTTGATGCACCAATACACAGGGTAGTGCATAACATTGTCTGAGAGGCCCAAAAATGTCCGGGTTACGGAAGGGTTCCAGAATGTGGGTAGTAGCAGCACCAACTAGCTAGCCAGAAGTAATAGTAGTAGTAGGCCGCAGTTGTCCCTGCTGGCTTAGGAAAGGCGCAACATTATAGTTGAGTAGAAAGAGGATAAGATAGTGGATTGGATGGCTTATTCCTCCTCTCAGTCGAAGCAGGATGATATGGAGGTGACTTCAGAGTCCGGCACTGTGCGATGGAGCCATAGGACACAGCGTTCCTATTTCATTGGAGTCCTCCAAGTCTTCACTGCCCCTTCCTAGATGGGCACATTCCTTTTTCCTAAGAATTGGCAAGAAAATCCCATCACGCCTTACGGCAGATAGTCAAGAGAGTCTTCCTGTTGACAACTTGTGTGAGAACAGTCAGCATTTGTACTGCCCTGAGGAGGAGGTGGAGGCTGCAGACACCAAGCATAGCCTTGTTGGTGGTGTTAGTAATGGCCCCTTTAGCTGCAGTATTAGTGTTGGGGGCAGCGACAGTGGCAGTTGGGGAAGAGCAGGGGAGAGGGGGCCAATGAACTCCATGGCATCCCACAGTCTCATAGAAGCAAAAAGGAGGGGTGAGGACTCCGATATCAATTGTGTGCTGGAGAGAACCTAGGAGCCGGGTCAGGGTTCTGAGGCGGAGGCAACTTCAGAGGAGGAGAGTCATGGTAGCAGTATAAAAAGTCAGAGGCCATGTACCTCCCAAAGAACAGCCAAGGCCACATCTGCTTCAGGATCTGGTGATGCCATTGACGCCATGGGTGGGTTAGGCCCAAAACGGGCCAGAGTTAAGCACAGCTTGGCTGCCTCTCCCCCTGGGCAAGTATCTCCCATCTGGCAGTTTTTCATGCTACCTGAAGACAAAAGCATTGCCTTGTTTAAGCTGTGCAAGAGTAAAATAAGATGTGGGCAGACAAACACAAACGTAGGCACCACAGCTCTATTGAACCACATTAAGTTGCATCACCCCATCCTGTGGGCAAACAGAGGTGGCAGCCAGTCACAGCAGCAGGAATTCCCTCCTTCTCCCGGTCCCCAGCCAGGCCGCATCCACAAGCAGTACGGTGTCTTCCATCATCCCTTTCCACTTCTCCCACTCAGACTTCTCCTCCACCGCTGCAAAAAAGTGCCTCTAAAAAGGGGGGTACAGGAGTGTACCACCCTAAATCTACAGATCTGAATCTAAATCAGCGGATGTTACAATGCGTCAAGTCGGGACGCTAGGACCAGGTAGTGTCCCTTAGTTGGGATGGTGTCATCCCTTTTATCCGTTCGCTGCCATCCCCAATATTGGGTAGGGACTGTGACTTTCTGCCTATAGTTTTGCTTATGCTGGGGTATCCCACGTCTCCACTTGCCACTCCTATCAGGCAAAGTGATCTCATTATTATATACAATTGCGGTGAGATCCCCAGCTTTATAGTGTCATACAGTGCTCATCTCTGTATAGTACACATTGAGTCCAGTGTCCCTTGATGACTCTGGGGCTACAATTGGATGAAACGCGTTGGGTCACTATATCGTCAGATTTACTTCTATTTTGTGTATGCTTTTTTGCACAATTTTTTGGTATACTTATTGCACTGTCTCCCCATTAGATATATTTTTGCACAGTGATAGGGTTGTCTAGGGCCCGCTCTTATAAGGGCGATGGCTCAATATTAGGAGGTCATTAGTAGTGTTGATCACGAATATTCGAATTTTGAATTTTTATCGCGAATATAGGTAATTCGAAAATTCGCAAATATTTAGAATATAGTGATACATATTCGTAATTTCGAATATTTGAGATTTTTATTGCAAATTTTCTTAATGAAAATATTTATCGCAAATTTTTCAATTGCCGAGTAAAAACATGATTCCTCCCTGCTTCTGGCTTGTGGGCCAATGACTCATTGGCCCACAAGCAAGAAGCAGGGAGGAATCATGACTTTAAATGGGAAAAATGATGAATATTCTAAAAAACTAATATATAGCACTATATCGAATATATTAGTTTTTTCGAATATTCGTAATATATTCTAAAACAAGAATATATAGCAATATAGCGAATATTCGAAAAAAACTAATGTAGAGCAATTTAGCTAATATAGTGCTATAATCTTCTTTGTCTAATAGTTGTAATTTTTTTCTCATCTGAAGTTCAGATTGGAAAAAAATTACAACTATTAAAAAAACATTGCTCTACGTTAGTTTTTTTTCGAATATTGGCTGTATTGCTATATATTCTTGTTTTAGAATATTACAAATATTCTAAAAAACTAATATATTCGATATAGTGGCATGACTCATTGGCCCACAAGCAAGAAGCAGGGAGGAATCATGTTTTTGCTCGGCAATTGAAAAATTTGCGATAAAAATTTGCATTACGAAAATTCGCATTAAGAAAATTTGCATATTACGCGATCATTACCTTGTTGATTTTTCTAGTAAAAAATAGTACAATATAACGAATATTTGAAATTGAGAATATTCGCAGAATATTCTACAAAATATTCGCGAAATATCGCGAATTCGAATATGACTACTGCCGCTCATCAGGCCAGGAATGGGTCCCCACCAGACCGGGGCAACACCAAAAATAAACTTAGACACCTTTGACAGCATGCATACAAAATGCAATATTTTCCTTTGACAAAATAGTTTTCAAAATGAATTTTAAGTTTGTAAAGCCCACGATAAATTAGTACAACATTAGCTCCACATGCTGCCCGCATCAGTCTGCTCTCAGTTGCCATATCGGGCACATCTAGTCTGGAGAAGAACACTGCGGTAACTCATCCTGCGGTGCCGTGTGCTTATCCCTCCAAGCCAGAGGGCAACAGGACTGGCTGGGTTTAGCAGCGTCTCTCTCATTCTCCTTTTGTCTGTGAAGAGGCATAGTTACCGCCGATCGCACGACCCATACATGATCAGCGCCGCACACACACTTGGCTCTGGCCATCAGCAGCACTCAGCGGTCCTCTTCCCGTCTGAGCACAGAAGCCAGTGAGGATCCAGCTTGCCTTGGGCCAGGTCTGGAAGTGTTCCCTGCTCTGCCACCAGGATCAGTTTCCCTCCCCTCAGTGATGACTCAGTCAAGGTCCCTGGCTGCTGGCGGGGTCCTCGGCGGCTGCCTCAAGTGTGCAGCCTGTATCATCGATCGCAGGTCAGGCTGCTGAATAAGCCTTCAACTGTGAGGCTTGGCTACACACGGGGGGTAGTGTCACACAGCCAGGGCCAGATATCACCAGGAAGGGGCTGACAGGCAACGAGTAGCACCTACACTGTCATCCAGCAGAGCGGAGTTTGGAGTCTGTTTTGAAGGCACCATGTGTTCTCAAGTTACATAGAACTGCAGGTAAACTTACCCCACAAAACGAATGCAGCTGTGCTTCATCTTTGTGGACTTGACATAGAAGTTCATATCCTTTAGGTTCAGGAAAAACATACAGTAATCTGGTCCTATACAATGCAGATGTCTGGAGGGGGAGAAGATTCAGGGCTTCTAGGGAGAGATGGGGTAGAGAGATATATACACGTGGTCCATCATGCTATAATCTATCTATCTACCCCATCTCTCCCTGGAAGCCCTGAAATCTTCTTCCCCTCAAGACATCTGCATTGTATAGGAATGGATTACTGTATGTTTTTCTTGAACCTACAGAATCTGATTTTCTATGTCAATTGCACAAAGATGAAGCAGAGCTGCATTCGTTTTGTGGGGTAAGTTTACCGGCAGTTCTATGTAACTCGAGAACATATGTTGCCTTGAAAACAGACTACAAACTTCGCTCTGCTGGATGACAGTGTAGGTGCTCCACGGTGCCTGTCAGCCCCTACCTAGTAAAGTCTGGCCCAGGCTGTTTGAAATTACCCCCAGTGTGTAGCCAAGCTAAAGGCTTATTCAGCAGCCTGACCTGCGATCTATGAACAGGGCTGCGCACAGGAGGCAGCTGCCGAGGACCCTCACGGATGAGGCGGACGCCCCTGCCACCTGCGCCCGCCCCTCCGGGGGAAGAGGAGCGGCCCCATGCTGGCAGCGGTCCAACACTGGAACCAACTCCCCTACTACAACCACGGCTCCCGGCACGGCCACATCCACTCATGATTTGACCACAATGTTTTTAAACACCAGAAAAAAAATATAGAAATAAAATAATGAGGGAGTTTGGGCTAACTTTATTGGGTTGGGGACAATGGGGCAAAAATGAAATAAAATAGACACTAAACCCTAAGACAATGACACAAAATCAGACAGGATAAGACTTTTTTTTTTTCACAGACAAAAGATGCTGACAATAATCCCTCCCTAGCACACAAATCCCTAAACATTTACACTAAAACACAGCAAAATACTTTTTTTTTTTTTCACAGACAATAGACGCTGACAATAATCCCTCCCTAGCACATGAAACCCGAAACAGTAACACTAAAACACAGCAAAAGACTTTTATTTTTTTTTATTTTTTATTTTCAAAGACAAAAGACGCTGACAATAATCCCTCCCTAGCACACGAAACCCTAAAACAGTAACACTAAAGCACAGCAAAATCACTTTTTTTTTTTTCACAGACAAAAGACGCTGACAATAATCCCTCCCAAGCACACAAATCCCTAAACAGTAACACTAAGGGTCCATTCACCCGTCCGCAATTCTGTTCCGCATTGGTTTTCCTTCCTTTGAGGGCTCCACAGTTATTTTGCATATTACTGTTTCCCAGGGAGCTTTGCACTTTGGATTGCTGTGTTAAGACTCTTAAATGAGGCTCCACAGTGTTTTCTGTAGCTGGTCTCCCTAAGATCAGCTATTGTTTTGTTAGAGTAGTCTCCAAGGAAGTGCTCCTGGTTAGCCAGAATCCTACTGCACACTGATGAGGGGCAACACCCTGAAACAGCTGGCTGTGGATGGATAATTGGCTTAGGTATTCCCTGTCACATCCTTAAAGCTTGTAAAAGAGCGGGATCTTGACATAGGGGCCACTTAATATGGTGGATTTGGTGATCTCTGTAATGAAGACACCCCTTTGCTTGGTTTTCCTTCCTTTGAGGGATATCTGTCTTTCACTGTGTTAAAGATCCATAACTGGGGCTCCACAGTTATTTTGCAGAACGGAATTTCGGACCCATTCATTTCTATAGGGCCGCATGATGCGTGGCCCGGATCCGGAATTGTGGATCTGCACTTCCGGGTCTGCAATTCCGTTCCCAAAAATAATAAAACATGTACTATTTTTGTCTGCAATTGCGGACAAGATTAGGCATTTTCTATCAAGTGCCCGCAATGTGCGGTCTGCAAAATGTGTAACGCACATTGCCGGTGTCTGTGTTTTGTGGATCTGCAAAACACACACGGATGTGTGAATGGACTCTAAAACAAAGCTAAAGACTTTTTTCATTTTTTTTTCACTGACTAAACAGACAGCAAAAGGCTACACTATACTATATCTCTATCTAACCTTCACTACACCCTGCACTGGACCCTATTAGCTGCACTATACACTAACTAACCTACAATATCTCCCACTAACTATCTGGATTATAGATATGTCTGAGCTAACTAACTAATGTACCTAACACCCTACACTGGAACCTATCAGCTACACTATTCACTAACTAACCTACACTATCTACCACTAACTATCCGGATTATATATATGAGGTATCAAATGTAATATGACACGGCAATTCAGCAAAGTACAGAAATCACACTACTCTCTCTCTCACAACTGCATGAAACAGCACAAAATGGCTGCTGGGGAGGTTCTTATATAGTAAGGGGTAGACAACTTTCCTATTGGTTGCTAGGGATGTTGCTAAGCTCTGACAAAGATATTGCAGCCTTCTCATTGACCCACAAGCTAGAAGCAGGGAGGGATCATGTGTACTGTTTAAAAAAAAAAAAAAGAATTTTCTAGATTACGAATATGTAGCGCTATATTCTAAATATTCGCAAATTCTCGAAGTGCCGATATTCGCAATAAAAATTTGCAATCCGAATATTCACGCTCAACACTAGTCATCAGGGTTTGTTAGCCTGTATAGGTGTAAAGCAAGGCACCAACAAAACAGACCAGTGAAGATGAAGTCAAGGGGTTTATTAACAAAATAAACAAAGTCCAGGCAAAATTTCACTGTAGCTAATATGAGGCAAACAAAACAAAGGGAAGCCAGGAGTAGTCCCAATCTGTGCAAAAGTCCTTGTGTAACTTGCCAAGTGAACGGATGCGACACGGAAAATCCCGGGTCCTGGGTCCCACTGGAACGGACGAAGTCCAAGCAAACTTCAGTCAGCAGCAAGAAGTACTGACCTGCACCTGGATGAGGGAAGATAACAGTGGGCCCTGACCGACCTGGGAGGCCACCTTTTATGTGCCTGCTAACAAAACCCAGGGCGCCAAGTGTCCACTCCCCATAGGACATGATCCTGCCCTACAACTGTGTACAAGGCTTTGGTCGGTCATAAGTCAATTAGACCAACGCCGGCCCCCTAATCTACTTTGAACTTGTGGCCAGGTGCTATTCCCATCCCTGGTCGGCGAAGCGCATAAGAAGCGCATAGACGCGACCGTTTATCCCCTTTCGAACCCATCTTCGAGCATACATGCGGACGCATGACAGGCTCTGCGAGAGTGCGTGAGCGCGTCGACATGGACACCGGAATGGAATCCGCAATAGGCACCGGAGACTAGCTCAGCCGCAGAATAGTGCCGCTAGCCCTGCCAAGCTGTCCCTGAAGCTCATGTGGTCTTCCCCTCTGGCGCACATGCGAGCGCGTCCTCGTGTCGGTTTGCAAAGGGGTCGGTGCTGGTGTATCAGTGGAGACACGCGTAAACTACCCTGCACCTCTACGAGGACCCTTTTTGGTCACACCGGAGTGCGAGACAGGTGAGGATCTTACATTACCCTCTGTAACGGATCTCCTGGCACCCCGACTGAGTACCTCCATTGATGGATGCTCCTATTGCTTCCCGAGGACTCCAAGCACTCCGCTCTACACCAAAAACACCACAGGAACAAGGAACAGGAACAGCTCTTGCAAGAGCTAGTAGTTATAGCCAGGGGAGTATAGCAAATCTTCAGCGTATAGAAATCCCCATTGTCGATCAGTTACCCAAACACCAGCCTCAACATGATGAAGGGTAAAACAGGAACTCTTTATTGAACACACAAGCATTGACTTATATACACATTTTCCAACAAGGGTACCACCCCCGTGGACCTGGTTGGGAACTGAGGACATAACATAGCAGCCAATCCTTTACAGTTTTACAGTTTAAACACAAAAACTATACATTCAACAAACACAATGGCATTGCCTGTAACGCAATTAACAAACACAATGGCATTGCCTGTGATGCACTCAATAACAGAATAGGCATTGTCTTTGACGCAATCAACAAAATACAATTATCAAAACACAATGGGCTCTGCCTGTGATACAATTACCAAACATAATGGGCTAACTTAATCACTCATAGGCAGAAAACACACATTTTTCCCCAAAACACAGAAAACACCTAAAAACCCCACATATTCCTATTATACATCCATGGATAGCTCTGATCTGGGTGAACAACATATCCAAAAATCACCCAGGTCCGAGCAGGGGTTCCCAAATTCCATGGAAGTCACATTTGGTCGACCGCAACCATGGCTTTCCTGCCCAAAACAGTTCCACAGATTTAGGCTGTGCGGCCGGTCTACCTTCTCCTTCAAAGTTAGTATATGGGCCATAATCCTGAGGCAAGAGGCTGGCAAACAGGCCCCTCCAAAACCCAGTGGTGAGGTTATTTTCGCCACACCCTCCCTTCAAGGAGGCGGCTCAGAAGACTCCAAGCTTTCCCCCGATTATCCCGGTGGAAAGCTGCCACCAACTCATCCCCATGCACCTGACGAGCAGGTACCCAACATCTCTCCTCTGGACCAAAGCCAGTCTACTAAGTATTGGAGAGACCTCTGAACAAAACAAGAGTCCAAAATCCTGTTCACCTCAAACTCTGGCACCTCTTGGACTTCCAACGGGGGTGGAGTCTGAATTAAGGGGGCGGAGTCAGCCACCGATTTGAGAAGTGATACATGAGAGGTGTTCACTCCTCGAATCAACGGTGGAAGAGCAACCCTTTACTTAACTCGGTTGATCTTCTGCGTCAACGGGTATGGACTAATGAATCGAGGACCCAACTTGGAAGATGGCTGAAGCAGCGGAATGTTCCGGGTGGAGACCCACACCTGATATCCCAACTTAAACTTTTGCTCTACAGTGCGATGACGATCAGCAAATTTCTTCTGTTGCGCCACCGCACTGCGGAGATTCCGCTGAACCGATGACCAAATGGGGCGTCTATCCTCAAATCATCGATCCACCACTGGTGAGTCAGTGGAGGGCCCGGCCAGAGAAGAGAGCCTTGGATCCCTGCCCCCCACGCACCTGAACGGAGACATCTTAGTGGAAGCATGCTCAGAATTGTTATAAGCCACCTCCGCGAAGGGTAGATGTGCAGCCCATTCCTCCTGGCAGTCTGACACGAAGCACTGGAGATATTGCTCCAGGGTCTGGTTAGTCCTTTCCATCTGACCATTGGTCTCTGGGTGAAAACCGGAATAGAAAGACAAATTTATACCCAACCGGGAGCAGAAAGAACACCAGAACCGAGAGAAGAATTGAACAGCTCTATCTGAAACAATATCATCCGGCTCTCAATGTAATCGAAAGACATCGTTCAAAAACAGATCTGCCAATTCTCAGGCCGAAGGAAATCCGGGAAGTGGGATAAAATAGGCCATTTTACTAAAACGGTCCACCACTACCCAGATTACCGTACTTCCAGAGGACCTTGGCAAATCTGTGATGAAGTCCATGGAGATGTCAGTCCATGGAACTTAAGGAATGGGCAGTGGGAGCAAAGAACGAGAAGGGGCGGACCAAGACGGTTTACATCGAGCACATACACACTACATGCCTGGACGTAGGCTTTAACATCCACGGACATACTGGGCCACCAAACGTGGCGTTTAACAAGGGCAAGTGTTTTCTTAACACCCAGATGCCCTGCAGACTTGGAGTCGTGAAGCTGTTGGATAACCTTTAACCGAAGGTTAACCGGTACAAACCATCGCCCCTTGGGCTTGTTAGGCGGACTCTCTGCCTGTAGAGGTTCGAGAAGGGAGGACAAATCCTCCATTAACTCTGCAGTCCTTATGGCGGCCAGAAAACATTTAGTTGGAAGAATAGTCTCTGGCTCAGAGCTCAGAATGGAAGCAGCCTCAGGAAAGCAGCGGGACAGAGCATCTGCCTTCACATTTTTAGAACCTGGCTTATAAGTGAGGCGAAAATTGAAGCGGGTGAAAAACAATGCCCACCGAGCTTGTCGGAAGTTACGTCTCTTGGCAGTCTCTAGATACTCTAAATTTTTGTGGTCAGTGTAAACCGTAATTGGATATTCCGCATCCTATAGCTAATATCTCCACTCTTGAAAAGCCAATTTTACTCCCAGATGCTCTCTATTGCCGATGTCATAATTACACTCGGCTGGAGAGAGCTTCCGAGAGAAGAAGGCACAGGGATGTAACCTCTCAGGGACCCCAGAATACTGTGAAAGAACTGCCCCAACACCAACCTCGGAGGCGTCGACCTCGAGGACAAAAGGTCGGGAAGTGTCTGGATGAGTAAGGATTAGCGCAGTGCAAAAGGCCTGCTTTAGCGTTTCAAAGGCTCTGTCTGCCTCTCTCGTCCACTTTGACGGATTAGCTCCCTTCTTAGTGAGGTTTGTGAGAGGTACCACTATCGCATAATTTTTTAAAATAAAATTGCGTTAGAAGTTGGCAAAGCCTAAGAAATGCTGCAGTCCCTTCAGATCCTTAGGCCGAGGCCAATCCAAGACAGCAGAAAGTTTGGATGGATCCATAGCTAATCCCCTTTCTGAGATAATATACCCCAGAAAAGGCCATTCACTTACCTCAAACAGACACTTCTCAAGTTTGGCAAAGAGGCGGTTTTCTCTCAGCTTCTGGAAAACCTGACACACGTGTCACCGATGAGACACCAGATCCGACGAGTAGATTAGTATGTCGTCTAAATAGACAACAACAAACCTACCTAAGAAATCCCTGAGGACATCATTGATGAACTCCTGGAAGACCGTGGGAGCATTACAGAGACCAAAAGGCATAACGAGATACTCGTAATGCCCGTCCCTGGTGTTAAATGCGGTCTTCCATTCATCAGTTTCTGTGACACGTACCAAATTATATGCCTCCCCTCAAATCGAGTTTGCTGAAGATCAGGGCCCCTGCCACCTGAGAAAACAAATCGTCAATCAGAGGCAGAGGGTACCGGTTCTTCACCATGTTCCGATTAAGGGTGCGAAAGTCGATGTAGGGTCTCAAGCCTCCATCCTTCTTCTCCACGAAGACGAACCAGGCTCCAGCGGGGGAAGTGGATGGACGAATGAAATCCTTCTCGAGATTCTCTTTAATATAATCACGCTGGGCCTGAATCTCAGGCCCAGTGAGATTATATAAATGTCCCCGGGGTGGCATAGTTCCTGGCAACAGATCTATGGGACAATCATATGACCTATAGGGAGGTAACACATCAGCCCCCTGTGGACTGAACACGTCCTGGAAGTGATGGTAATGATGGGGTAATGTACCTAATACTTCCGTGGAGGCTTGTGGCAACTCAGGACATATGCACCGAGTAAGGCATTCAGTACTCCACCGGCAAATTTGACCTGAACACCAGTCCACTATCGGAATATGAATAGGGATGAGCGAACCCGAACTGTATAGTTCGGGTTCGTACCGAATTTTGGGGTGTCCGTGACACGGACCCGAACCCGAACATTTTCGTAAAAGTCCGGGTTCGGGTTCGGTGTTCGGCGCTTTCTTGGCGCTTTTTGAAAGGCTGCAAAGCAGCCAATCAACAAGCGTCATACTACTTGTCCCAAGAGGCCATCACAGCCATGCCTACTATTGGCATGGCTGTGATTGGCCAGTGCAGCATGTGACCCAGCCTCTATTTAAGCTGGAGTCACGTAGCGCCGCACGTCACTCTGCTATGATCAGTATAGGGAGAGGTTGCAGCTGCGACGTTAGGGCGAGATTAGGCAGATTAACTCCTCCAAAAGATTTCATTCTGTGATCGATCTGCAGCTGTGGATCATTGAAGTGCTATTATTGACTTGCTCACTTTTTTGAGGCTGCCCAGAGCGTTTTTAGATCACTTTTTTTCTGGGGTGATCGGCGGCCATTTTGTGACTTGTGGTGCGCCAGCACGAGCTATCACCAAGTGTATTTAACCATCGATAGTGTGGTTATTTTGTGCTATATCCTACATCAGCTGCAGGCTGAGCCTGTGTCACCGAAGGGCATTTAACCATCAACAGTCTGGTTATTTTTTGGCCATATACTACATTAGCTGCAGGCTGAGCCTGTGTCAAAGAAGTGCATTTAACCATCAACAGTCTGGTTATTTTTTGGCCGTATACTACATCTGGTGCAGGCTGAGCCTGTGTCACCCAAGTGCATTTAACCATCAACAGTGTGGTTATTTTTTGGCCATATATTACATCAGGGGCAAGTTGAGCCTGTCACCCAGCGCCTAAAAAATAGACCTGACATTTCTATTCAACCAAATCTGCACAGTTTTAGCTGGTCAAGTTATTTGTAGTGACCGTAAAAGCAGACTTTTTGTTCTGGGTTGAAAAAGCATTCCCAAATTTGCCATTCTGAAAATAACTAGTTTGTGGTATTTGAGGCCTACTTGAAATCTATCCCAAAAAGAAAATCTTACATTGAAGGTATTGATAGTGTCATTCAGAAAAACCTAAGACACACGCTAGCGTGCTGATAGAAGTGTCATTCTGTGATTAAACCTATAACTGTCACACAGCGCAAAAAAAACCAGGTCTCACATCTCTATTCAACCAAATCTGCACAGTTTTAGCTGGTCAAGTTATTTGTAGTGACCGTCAAAGCAGACTTTTTGTTCTGGGTTGAAAAAGCATTCCCAAATTTGCCATTCTGAAAATAACTAGTTTGTGGTATTTCAGGCCTACTTGAAATCTATCCCAAAAAGAAAATCTTACATTGAAGTTATTGATAGTGTCATTCAGAAAAACCTAAGACACACGCTAGCGTGCTGATAGAAGTGTCATTCTGTGATTAAACCTATAACTGTCACACAGCGCAAAAAAAAAAAACAGGTCTCACATCTCTATTCAACCAAATCTGCACAGTTTTAGCTGGTCAAGTTATTTGTAGTGACCGTCAAAACAGACTTTTTGTTCTGGGTTGAAAAAGCATTCCCAAATTTGCCATTCTGAAAATAACTAGTTTGTGGTATTTCAGACCTACTTGAAATCTATCCCAAAAAGAAAATCTTACATTGAAGTTATTGATAGTGTCATTCAGAAAAACCTAAGACACACGCTAGCGTGCTGATAGAAGTGTCATTCTGTGATTAAACCTATAACTGTCACACAGCGCAAAAAAAAACAGGTCTCACATCTCTATTCAACCAAATCTGCACAGTTTTAGCTGGTCAAGTTATTTGTAGTGACCGTCAAAGCAGACTTTTTGTTCTGGGTTGAAAAAGCATTCCCAAATTTGCCATTCTGAAAATAACTAGTTTGTGGTATTTCAGGCCTACTTGAAATCTATCCCAAAAAGAAAATCTTACATTGAAGTTATTGATAGTGTCATTCAGAAAAACCTAAGACACACGCTAGCGTGCTGATAGAAGTGTCATTCTGTGATTAAACCTATAACTGTCACACAGCGCAAAAAAAAACAGGTCTCACATCTCTATTCAACCAAATCTGCACAGTTTTAGCTGGTCAAGTTATTTGTAGTGACCGTCAAAGCAGACTTTTTGTTCTGGGTTGAAAAAGCATTCCCAAATTTGCCATTCTGAAAATAACTAGTTTGTGGTATTTCAGGCCTACTTGAAATCTATCCCAAAAAGAAAATCTTACATTGAAGTTATTGATAGTGTCATTCAGAAAAACCTAAGACACACGCTAGCGTGCTGATAGAAGTGTCATTCTGTGATTAAACCTATAACTGTCACACAGCGCAAAAAAAAACAGGTCTCACATCTCTATTCAACCAAATCTGCAAAGTTTTAGCTGGTTAAGTTATTTGTAGTGACCGTAAAAGCAGACTTTTTGTTCTGTGTTGAAAAAGCATTCCCAAATTTGCCATTCTGAAAATAACTAGTTTGTGGTATTTGAGGCCTACTTGAAATCTATCCCAAAAAGAAAATCTTACATTGAAGTTATTGATAGTGTCATTCAGAAAAACCTAAGACACACGCTAGCGTGCTGATAGAAGTGTCATTCTGTGATTAAACCTATAACTGTCACACAGCGCAAAAAAACAAACAGGTCTCACATCTCTATTCAACCAAATCTGCACAGTTTTAGCTGGTCAAGTTATTTGTAGTGACCGTCAAAGCAGACTTTTTGTTCTGGGTTGAAAAAGCATTCCCAAATTTGCCATTCTGAAAATAACTAGTTTGTGGTATTTCAGACCTACTTGAAATCTATCCCAAAAAGAAAATCTTACATTGAAGTTATTGATAGTGTCATTCAGAAAAACCTAAGACACACGCTAGCGTGCTGATAGAAGTGTCATTCTGTGATTAAACCTATAACTGTCACACAGCGCAAAAAAAAACAGGTCTCACATCTCTATTCAACCAAATCTGCACAGTTTTAGCTGGTCAAGTTATTTGTAGTGACCGTCAAAGCAGACTTTTTGTTCTGGGTTGAAAAAGCATTCCCAAATTTGCCATTCTGAAAATAACTAGTTTGTGGTATTTCAGGCCTACTTGAAATCTATCCCAAAAAGAAAATCTTACATTGAAGTTATTGATAGTGTCATTCAGAAAAACCTAAGACACACGCTAGCGTGCTGATAGAAGTGTCATTCTGTGATTAAACCTATAACTGTCACACAGCGCAAAAAAAAACAGGTCTCACATCTCTATTCAACCAAATCTGCACAGTTTTAGCTGGTCAAGTTATTTGTAGTGACCGTCAAAGCAGACTTTTTGTTCTGTGTTGAAAAAGCATTCCCAAATTTGCCATTCTGAAAATAACTAGTTTGTGGTATTTCAGGCCTACTTGAAATCTATCCCAAAAAGAAAATCTTACATTGAAGTTATTGATAGTGTCATTCAGAAAAACCTAAGACACACGCTAGCGTGCTGATAGAAGTGTCATTCTGTGATTAAACCTATAACTGTCACACAGCGCAAAAAAAAACAGGTCTCACATCTCTATTCAACCAAATCTGCAAAGTTTTAGCTGGTTAAGTTATTTGTAGTGACCGTAAAAGCAGACTTTTTGTTCTGGGTTGAAAAAGCATTCCCAAATTTGCCATTCTCAAAATAACTAGTTTGTGGTATTTGAGGCCTACTTGAAATCTATCCCAAAAAGAAAATCTTACATTGAAGGTATTGATAGTGTCATTCAGAAAAACTTAAGACACACGCTAGCGTGCTGATAGAAGTGTCATTCTGTGATTAAACCTATAACTGTCACACAGCGCAAAAAAAAAACAGGTCTCACATCTCTATTCAACCAAATCTGCACAGTTTTAGCTGGTCAAGTTATTTGTAGTGACCGTCAAAGCAGTCTTTTTGTTCTGGGTTGAAAAAGCATTCCCAAATTTGCCATTCTCAAAATTGTGGTGAACGGGAACAATGAGGAAAACATCTAAAAAGGGACGCGGACGTGGACATGGTCGTGGTGGTGTTAGTGGACCCTCTGGTGCTGGGAGAGGATGTGGCCGTTCTGCCACAGCCACACGTCCTAGTGAACCAACTACCTCAGGTCCCAGTAGCCAGCAGAATTTACAACGATATTTGGTGGGGCCCAATGCCGTTCTAAGGATGGTAAGGCCTGAGCAGGTACAGGCATTAGTCAATTGGGTGGCCGACAGTGGATCCAGCACGTTCACATTATCTCCCACCCAATCTTCTGCAGAAAGCGCACAGATGGCGCATGCAAACCAAGCCCATCGGTCTGTCACATCACCCCCATGCATATCAGGGAAACTGTCTGAGCCTCAAGTTATGCAGCAGTCTCTTATGCTGTTTGAAGACTCTGCTGCCAGGGTTTCCCAAGGGCATCCACCTAGCCCTTCCCCAGGGGTGGAAGAGATAGAATGCACTAACGCACAACCACTTATTTTTCCTGATGATGAGGACATGGGAATACCACCTCAGCACGTCTCTGATGATGACGAAACACAGGTGCCAAATGCTGCGTCTTTCTGCAGTGTTCAGACTGAACAGGAGTTCAGGGATCAAGACTGGGTGGAAGACGATGCAGAGGACGATGAGGTCCTAGACCCCACATGGAATGAAGGTCGTGCCACTGACTTTCACAGTTCGGAGGAAGAGGCAGTGGTGAGACCGAGCCAACAGCGTAGCAAAAGAGGGAGCAGTGGGCAAAATCAGAACACCCGCCGCCAAGAGACTCCGCCTGCTACTGACCGCCGCCATCTGGGACCGAGCACCCCAAAGGCAGCTTCAAGGAGTTCCCTGGCATGGCACTTCTTCAAACAATGTGCTGACGACAAGACCCGAGTGGTTTGCACGCTGTGCCATCAGAGCCTGAAGCGAGGCATTAACGTTCTGAACCTTAGCACAACCTGCATGACCAGGCACCTGCATGCAAAGCATGAACTGCAGTGGAGTAAACACCTTAAAAACAAGGAAGTCACTCAGGCTCCCCTCCTACCTCTTCTGCTGCTGCCGCCTCGGCCTCTTCTGCTGCTGCTGCCGCCTCGGCCTCTTCCTCCGCCTCTGGAGGAACGTTGGCACCTGCCGCCCAGCAAACATGGGATGTACCACCAACACCACCACCTGCGTCACCAAGCATCTCAACCATGTCACACGGCAGCGTTCAGCTCTCCATCTCACAAACATTTGAGAGAAAGCGTAAATTCCCACCTAGCCACCCTCGATCCCTGGCCCTGAATGCCAGCATTTCTAAACTACTGGCCTATGAAATGCTGTCATTTAGGCTGGTGGACACACACAGCTTCAAACAGCTCATGTCACTTGCTGTCCCACAGTATGTTGTTCCCAGCCGCCACTACTTTTCCAAGAGAGCCGTGCCTTCCCTGCACAAACAAGTGTCCGATAAAATCAAGTGTGCACTGCGCAACGCCATCTGTGGCAAGGTCCACCTAACCACAGATACGTGGACCAGTAAGCACGGCCAGGGACGCTATATCTCCCTAACTGCACACTGGGTAAATGTAGTGGCGGCTGGGCCCCAGGCGGAGAGCTGTTTGGCGCACGTCCTTCCACCGCCAAGGATCGCAGGGCAACATTCTTTGCCTCCTGTCTCCTCCTCCTCCTACTCAGCTTCCTCCTCCTCTTCTTCCACCTGCTCATCCAGTCAGCCACACACCTTCACCACCAACTTCAGCACAGCACGGGGTAAACGTCAGCAGGCCATTCTGAAACTCATATGTTTGGGGGACAGGCCCCACACCGCACAGGAGTTGTGGCGGGGTATAGAACAACAGACCGACGAGTGGTTGCTGCCGGTGAGCCTCAAGCCCGGCCTGGTGGTGTGCGATAATGGGCGAAATCTCGTTGCAGCTCTGGGACTAGCCGGTTTGACGCACATCCCTTGCCTGGCGCATGTGCTGAATTTGGTGGTGCAGAAGTTCATTCGCAACTACCCCGACATGTCAGAGCTGCTGCATAAAGTGCGGGCCGTCTGTTCGCGCTTCCGGCGTTCACACCCTGCCGCTGCTCGCCTGTCTGCGCTACAGCGTAACTTCGGCCTTCCCGCTCACCGCCTCATATGCGACGTGCCCACCAGGTGGAACTCCACCTTGCATATTTTAGACAGACTGTGCGAGCAGCAGCAGGCCATAGTGGAGTTTCAGCTGCAGCACGCACGGGTCAGTCGCACTGCGAAACAGCCCCACTTCACCACCAATGACTGGGCCTCCATGCGAGACCTGTGTGCCCTGTTGCGCTGTTTCGAGTACTCCACCAACATGGCCAGTGGCGATGACGCCATTATCAGCGTTACAATACCACTTCTATGTCTCCTTGAGAAAACACTTAGGGCGATGATGGAAGAGGAGGTGGCCCAGGAGGAAGAGGAGGAAGAGGGGTCATTTTTAGCACTTTCAGGCCAGTCTCTTCAAAGTGACTCAGAGGGAGGTTTTTTGCAACACCAGAGGCCAGGTACAAATGTGGCCAGACAGGGCCCACTACTGGAGGACGAGGAGGACGAGGATGAGGAGGAGGTGGAGGAGGATGAGGATGAAGCATGTTCACAGCGGGGTGGCACCCAAAGCAGCTCGGGCCCATCACTGGTGCGTGGCTGGGGGGAAACACAGGACGATGACGATACGCCTCCCACAGAGGACAGCTTGTCCTTACCTCTGGGCAGCCTGGCACACATGAGCGACTACATGCTGCAGTGCCTGCGCAACGACAGCAGAGTTGCCCACATTTTAACGTGTGCGGAATACTGGGTTGCCACCCTGCTGGATCCCCGGTACAAAGACAATGTGCCCACCTTACTTCCTACACTGGAGCGTGATAGGAAGATGCGCGAGTACAAGCGCACGTTGGTAGACGCGCTACTGAGAGCATTCCCAAATGTCACAGGGGAACCAGTGGAAGCCCAAGGCGAAGGCAGAGGAGGAGCAAGAGGTCGCCAACGCAGCTGTGTCACGCCCAGCTCCTCTGAGGGCAGGGTTAGCATGGCAGAGATGTGGAAAAGTTTTGTCACCACGCCACAGCTAACTGCACCACCACCTGATACGGAACGTGTTAGCAGGAGGCAACATTTCACTAACATGGTGGAACAGTACCTGTGCACACCCCTCCACGTACTGACTGATGGTTCGGCCCCATTCAACTTCTGGGTCTCAAAATTGTCCACGTGGCCAGAGCTAGCCTTTTATGCCTTGGAGGTGCTGGCCTGCCCGGCGGCCAGCGTTTTGTCTGAACGTGTATTCAGCACGGCAGGGGGCGTCTTTACAGACAAACGCAGCCGCCTGTCTACAGCCAATGTGGACAAGCTGACGTTCATAAAAATGAACCAGGCATGGATCCCACAGGACCTGTCCATCCCTTGTGCAGATTAGATATTAACTACCTCCCCTTAACAATATATTATTCTACTCCAGGGCACTTCCTAATTCAATACTATTTTTAATTTCATTTTACCATTATATTGCGGGGCAACTCAAAGTTGAATGAACCTCTACTCTGTCTGGGTGCCGGGGCCTAAATGTGTGACAGTGGCCTGTTCCAGTGGTGGGTGACATGAAGCCTGATTCTCTGCTATGACATGAAGACAGATTCTGCGCTGACATAAGGCCAGATTCTCTGTTACGGGACCGCTCTCCTCTGTCTGGGTGCCGGGGCCTAAATGTGTGACAGTGGCCTGTTCCAGTGGTGGGTGACGTGAAGCCTGATTCTCTGCTATGACATGAAGACAGATTCTGCGCTGACATAAGGCCAGATTCTCTGTTACGGGACCTCTCTCCTCTGCCTGGGTGCCTGGGCCTAAATGTGTGACAGTGGCCTGTTCCAGTGGTGGGTGACGTGAAGCCTGATTCTCTGCTATGACATGAATACAGATTCTGCGCTGACATAAGGCCAGATTCTCTGTTACGGGACCTCTCTCCTCTGCCTGGGTGCCTGGGCCTAAATGTGTGACAGTGGCCTGTTCCAGTGGTGGGTGATGTGAAGCCTGATTCTCTGCTATGACATGAAGACAGATTCTGCGCTGACATAAGGCCAGATTCTCTGTTACGGGACCGCTCTCCTCTGTCTGGGTGCCTGGGCCTAAATGTGTGACAGTGGCCTGTTCCAGTGGTGGGTGACGTGAAGCCTGATTCTCTGCTATGACATGAAGACAGATTCTGCGCTGACATAACGCCAGATTCTCTGTTACGGGACCGCTCTCCTCTGTCTGGGTGCCGGGGCCTAAATGTGTGACAGTGGCCTGTTCCAGTGGTGGGTGACGTGAAGCCTGATTCTCTGCTATGACATGAATACAGATTCTGCGCTGACATAAGGCCAGATTCTCTGTTACGGGACCTCTCTCCTCTGCCTGGGTGCCTGGGCCTAAATGTGTGACAGTGGCCTGTTCCAGTGGTGGCTGACGTGAAGCCTGATTCTCTGCTATGACATGAAGACAGATTCTGCGCTGACAAAAGGCCAGATTCTCTGTTACGGGACCTCTCTCGTCTGCCTGGGTGCCTGGGCCTAAATGTGTGACAGTGGCCTGTTCCAGTGGTGGCTGACGTGAAGCCTGATTCTCTGCTATGACATGAAGACAGATTCTGCGCTGACATAAGGCCAGATTCTCTGTTACGGGACCGCTCTCCTCTGTCTGGGTGCCGTGGCCTAAATGTGTGACAGTGGCCTGTTCCAGTGGTGGGTGACGTGAAGCCTGATTCTCTGCTATGACATGAAGACTGATTCTGTGCTGACATAAGGTCAGATTCTCTGTTAATGGACCTCTCACCTCTGTCTGGGTGCCGGGGCCTAAATGTGTGACAGTGGCCTGTTCCAGTGGTGGGTGACGTGAAGCCTGATTCTCTGCTATGACATGAAGACTGATTCTGCGCTGACATAAGGCCAGATTCTCTGTTACAGGACCTCTCTCCTCTGTCTGGGTGCCGGGGCCTAAATGTGTGACAGTGGCCTGTTCCAGTGGTGGGTGACGTGAAGCCTGATTCTCTGCTATGACATGAAGACTGATTCTGCGCTGACATAAGGCCAGATTCTCTGTTATGGGACCTCTCTCCTCTGTCTGGGTGCCGGGGCCTAAATGTGTGACAGTGGCCTGTTCCAGTGGTGGGTGACGTGAAGCCTGATTCTCTGCTATGACATGAAGACTGATTCTGTGCTGACATGAAGCCAGATTCTTTGCTATGGCATGAAGAGACTGATTCTCTGCTGACGTGAAGCCAGATTCTCTGCTATGGGACCTCTGTCCAATTGATATTGGTTAATTTTTATTTTTTTTATTTTTATTTTAATTCATTTCCCTATCTACATTTGTTTGCAGGGGATTTACCTACATGTTGCTGCCTTTTGCAGCCCTCTAGCTCTTTCCTGGGCTGTTTTACAGCCTTTTTAGTGCCGAAAAGTTCGGGTCCCCATTGTCTTCAATGGGGTTCAGGTTCGGGACGAAGTTCGGGTCGGGTTTGGATCCCGAACCCGAACATTTCCGGGAAGTTCGGCCGAACTTCTCGAACCCGAACATCCAGGTGTTCGCTCAACTCTAATTATGAAGTCTCAACCAAGGGAGATCCAAAATCACAGGAGTGGATGGCATGTCCAGGACAAAAAGGCTTGAGGTCTCCCGATGATCAGCCCCCACTGTTACCTGTATACTGGGCGTCATCCACACTGCACAACCATCCTGGAGAAGAGATCCATCAATAGCGGTTACCGACAGGGTGGTCTTTGGCTGGATAAGCGGGAAGTTCATAAAATTCCCTGCTGCCCCAGAATCATTAAGGGCAGAAAACACATGGACTTTGTCTTGCCAATGTAGTGAAATAGTTATCATCACTCGAGTTGGAGGAAGGATAATAGCACCTAGGAGGTTCTTCTCTATGCCTCCTAGGTTTATTTGTTTCCCGCCGACAGGAGGGGACAGGTCTTAGCCTCTTCCGGACACAAGGCGTACAGGTACGGCCTGATGTCCTGGTACTTAAGGACACAGGGCGTACCTGTACCTGTACCTGAACAAGGTGCCTGCTCAAATCATTGAGCAGGCACCTCGGCTAAATGCACGGGGGGGTCCCGTGACCCCCCCATGTCGGCGATCGCCGCAAACCGCAAGTCAATTCAGACCTGCGGTTTGCGGCTTTTCATATTGCGGGCGGCGGCGGAGCCATCGGGGCTGTAGGGGGGAGCCGATGGCATGGAAGGCAGCGCCGCTGCCTTCCTGTGACGTGCCTGTGAGATCCAGCCCCCTGGATCTCACAGGCCGGAAGCTGTATGAGTAATACACACAGTATTACTCATACAGCCAATGCATTCCAATACAGAAGTATTGGAATGCATTGTAAAGGATTAGACCCCCAAAAGTTGAAGTCCCAAAGAGGGACAAAAAATAAAGTGAAAAAAAAAGTTGAAAAAATAAAGTTTCCCCCCCAAAAAATTAAAAGTTTAAAGTAAAAATAAACAAAAACGTCTTTTTCCCCAAATAAAGTAAAAAAAAATTGGTAAAAAATAGGGGGAAAAAAATAGACATATTAGGTATCGCTGCGTGCGTATCGAACGGATCTATAAACATATCACATGACCTAACCCCTCAGATGAACAGCATAAAAAAAAATTAAAAAACTGTGCTAAATAAACAATTTTTTGGTCACCTTACATCACAAAAAGTACAACAGCAAGCGATCAAAAAGGCGTACGCCCACCAAAATAGTACCAATCTAACCATCACCTTATCCCGCCAAAAATGAGCCCCTACCTGAGACAATCACCCCAAAAATAAAAAAACTATGGCTCAGAATATGGAGACACTAAAACATCATTTTTTTTGTTTTAAAAAAGCTGTTATTGTGTAAAACTTACATAAATAAAAATAAAGTATACATATTAGGTATCGCCGCTTCCGTATCGACCGGCTCTATAAAAATATCACATGACCTAACCCTTCAGATGAACACCGTAAAAAAATTTAAACTGTGCTAAATAAACAATTTTTTGTCACCTTACATCACAAAAAGTGTAATAGCAAGGGATCAAAAAGTCAAATGCACCCCAAAATAGTGCCAATAAAATCATCTCATCCCGCAAAAATCATACCCTACCCAAGATAATCGCCCAAAAACTAAAGAAACTATGGATCTCAGACTATGGAAACACTAAAACATGATTTTTTTTTGTTTCAAAATTGAAATCATTGTGTAAAACTTACATAATAAAAAAAAAGTATACATATTAGGTATCGCCGCATCCGTAATAAGTTGCTCTATAAAAATATCACATGACCTAACCCCTCAGATGAACACTGTAAAAAACTAACAAAAAAAACGGTGTAAAAAAAGCCATTGTTTGTTATCTTACATCACAAAAAGTGTAATAACAAGCGATCAAAAAGATATATGCACCCCAAAATAGTGCCAATCAAACCGTCATCTCATCCCGCAAAAATAATACCCTACCCAAGATAATCACCCAAAAACTGAAAAAACTATGGATCTCAGACTATGGAAACACTAAAACATGATTTTTTTTGTTTCAAAATTGAAATCCTTGTGTAAAACTTACATAAATAAAAAAAAAAGTATACATATTAGGTATCGCCGCATCCGTAATAAGTTGCTCTATAAAAATATCGCATGACCTAACCCCTCAGATGAACACTGTAAAAAACTAACAAAAAAAACGGTGTAAAAAAAGACATTGTTTGTCATCTTACATCACAAAAAGTGTAATAACAAGCGATCAAAAAGTTATATGCACCCCAAAATAGTGCCAATCAAACCGTCATCTCATCCCGCAAAAATAATACCCTACCCAAGATAATCACCCAAAAACTGAAAAAACTATGGATCTCAGACTATGGAAACACTAAAACATGATTTTTTTTGTTTCAAAATTGAAATCATTGTGTAAAACATACATAAATAAGAAAAGTATACATATTAGGTATCGCCGCGTCCGTAATAAGTTGCTCTATAAAAATATCACATGACCTAACCCCTCAGATGAACACCGTAAAAAAAAAAAACGGTGTAAAAAACGACATTTTTTGTCATCTTACATCACAAAAAGTGTAATAGCAAGCGATCAAAAAGTCATATACACCCCAAAATAGTGCCAATCAAACCGTCATCTCATCCTGCAAAAAATGAGACCCTAGCTAAGATAATCACCCAAAAACTGAAAAAACTATGGCTCTCAGACTATGGAGACACTAAAACATGATTTTTTTTTGTTTTAAAAATGAAATCATTGTGTAAAACTTACATAAATAAAAAAATTGTATACATATTAGGTATCGCCAGGTCCGTGACAACCTGCTCTATAAAAATATCACATGATCTAACCTGTCAGATGAAAGTTGTAAATAACAAAAAAAAAACTGTGCCAAAACAGCTATTTCTTGTTACCTCGCCTTACAAAAAGTGTAATATAGAGCAACAAAAAATCATATGTACCTTAAACTTGTACCAACAAAACTTCCACCCTATCCCGTAGTTTCTAAAATAGGGTCACTTTTTTGGAGTTTCTACTCTAGGGGTGCATCAGAGGGGCTTCAAATGGGACATGGTGTCAAAAAACAAGTCCAGCAAAATCTGCCTTCCAAAAACCGTATGGCATTCCTTTCCTTCTGCGCCCTTCTGTGTGCCAGTACAGCTGTTTCTGACCACAAATGGTGTGTTTCTGTAAACTACAGAATCAGGGCCATAAATATTGAGTTTTTTTTGGCTGTTAACCCTTGCTTTGTAACTGGAAAAAAATTATTAAAATGGAAAATCTGCCAAAAAAGTGAAATTTTGAAATTGTATCTCTATTTTCCATTAATTCTTGTGGAACACCTAAAGGATTAACGACGTTTGTAAAATCAGTTTTAAATACCTTGAGGAGTGTAGTTTCTTAGCTGGGGTCACTTTTATGGTGTTTCTACTCTAGGGGTGCATCAGGGGGGCTTCAAATGGGACATGGTGTAAAAGAAAAAAAGTCCAGCAAAATCTGCCTTCCAAAAACCGTATGGCATTCATTTCCTTCTGCGCCCTACCGTGTGCCCGTACAGCAGTTTACGACCACATATGGGGTGTTTCTGTAAACTACAGAATCAGGGACATAAATATTGAGTTTTGTTTGGCTGTTAACCCTTGCTTTGTAACTGGAAAAAAATATTAAAATGAAAAATCTGCCAAAAAAGTGAAATTTTTAAATTGTATCTCTATTTTCCATTAATTCTTGTGGAATACCTAAAGGGTTAACAACGTTTGTAAAATCAGTTTTGAATACCTTGAGGGGTGTCGTTTCTAGAATGGGTCATTTTTGGGTGGTTTCTATTATGTAAGCCTCACAAAGTGACTTCAGACCTGAACTGGTCCCTAAAAAGTTGGTTTTTGAAAGCCTTGTAACGTCCCCCAAAAATAAAATGTCATTCCCAAAATGATCCTAACATGAAGTAGACATACTGGGAATGTAAAGTAATAACAATTTTTGTAGGTATTACTTTGTATTATAGAAATAGAGAAATTGAAACTTGGAAATTTGCTAATTTTTTCACATTTTTGGCAATTTTTTTTTTTTATAAATAAAAATGTTTTTTTTTTACTCCATTTTACCAGTGTCATGAAGTACAATATGTGACGAAAAAACAATCTCAGAATGGCCTGGATAAATCAAAGCATTTTAAAGTTATCACCACTTAAAGTGACACTGGTCAGATTTGCAAAAAATGGCCTGGTCCTTAAGGTGAAATAAGGCTGTGTCCTTAAGGCATTAACAAGATGTCCTGCTTTTCCACAAAACAGGCACAGACTTTTTTGTTGGCGACGAGCTCGTTCCGCTTGTGTAAGATGGGAGGACCCAACCTCCTTTGGCTCTTCTGCTGGCTTGGTGGCCTTTGGATGTGGCCGTGAAGGTGTAAAGCGAGACGACCGTTCTACTCAGCATCGATTGCCTGGGAGATGGCCATCTCCAATGAGATGGGAGTGGGTAAAGCTAGAAAAAGATCCTGGACTGCATCAGAAAGTCCCAGCCGGAAACGATGGTGGAGGGCTGCGTCACCCCAGGTGGTGAAAGCTGCCCATCGCCTGAATTCCACGGCGTATTCTTCGGCAGGGCAACGACCTTGCTGAATATGCTCGAGATGGTTCTCGGCAGTACGGGTACAATCCGGATCGTCGTAGATAACGGCCATGGCCTCAAAGAAAGCTTCGACTGACTAATAAGCGGCGTGGTCCTGGGGCAAAATAAACGGCCAACGTTGGGGATCTCCACGCAACAAGGACATTATGATCCCAATCCTCTGTCTGGTTTTGCTGAAAGCTATTGGCCGCAACTGGAAATATAAAAGACAGGAGTCCCTGAAGTTTAGGAATTTCTGTCTATCTCCTGAGAAGGAGTCAGGCAGAGGAATCTTTGGCTCCACTTGGTGTCTTGCGATCGTGACGCGTAACGTGGCGGATCCTTGCTGAACCTCCCCCATCACATTAGACAGTTGCTCCTGGATTTGAGCTGCAGCGAATGACGGCACATTCGGGCGTCATTGGGTTACCAGATTAGCTGCTCCTGTTAACTCAGCTGCTGCTGGATTATTTCCATGGCAACTGTTTGTTGGGCCCACTGTTCTGTAATGCAAGGCACCAACAAAACAGACCAGTGAAGATGAAGTCAAGGGGTTTATTAACAAAATAAACAAAGTCCAGGCAAAACTTCACTGTAGCTAATATCCGGCAAACAAAACAAAGGGAAGCCAGGAGTAGTCTCCATCCGTGCATAAGTCTTTGTATAACTTGCCAAGTGAACGGATGCGACACGGAAAATCCCGGGTCCTGGGTCCCACTGGAACGGACAAAGTCCAAGCAAACTTCAGTCAGCAGCAAGCAGTACTGACCTGCACCTGGATGAGGGAAGATAACAGTGGGCACTGACCGACCTGGGAGGCCACCTTTTATGTGCCTGCTAACAAATCCCAGGGCGCCAAGTGTCCACTCCCCATAGGTCATGATCCTGCCCTACACCTGTATACTAGGCTTTGGTCGGTATTTGTCAATTAGACCAATGCCGGCCCCCTAATCTACTTTGAACTTGTGGCCAGGTGCTATTCCCATCTCCGGTCGGCAAAGCGCATAAGAAGTGCGTACGCGCGACCGCGTATCCCCTTTTGAACCCGTCTTCGAGCATACACGCGAACGCATGACAGGCTCTGCGAGAGTGCGTGAACGCGTCGACATGGACACCGGAATAGAATCTGCAATAGGCACTGGAGACAAGCTCAGCTGCAGAGTAGTGCCGCTAGCCCGGCCAAGCTGTCCCCGAAACCCATGCGGTTTTCCCCTCCGGCGCACATGCGAACGCGTCCCCATGTCGGTTCGCAAAGGGGTCGGAGCTGGTGTATCAGTGGAGACACGCGTAACCTGTCCCGCACCTCCACACCGGAGTGCGAGACAGGTGAGGATCTTACAATAGGGCATATTAGGGTCAGTACAGGATCAGAACCCTTGCCTATACATACCAGGTGTAGCATCCGTAGAAAACAACATTAACAAGACCGAATTTTAACTGATGCGACATGTCCTGGTGCCTTACCCATATCCTGCCAACTCCATGATTGATATTATGTGAGACGAAGGAGAAGGGCATGACATGAATGGGACAGAATCATTGCACACCTATTCTGCTTTGAAGTTAAGTCCATATGCTGTTGAACCGACATTTTGGTAAGAAACATCTATTCCTTACCCGTTCTATGCTTATTCTCTACGCAGGGCCTTTGATTGTGTTTTTTTTTTTCAGATTTATGGGTGGTTTGTCTTTTCTTGGTCCACCTGGACTTCGTTTTTAGTACTTGAGGCATAACACTTCTAGAGAGTGTTTTACTCAGTTCCCGACTTTTTATGAGTTATTAAAAGTGCTCCCTTTCAGTAAGTTCTCCTCCACCGCGTCAGCCATGGGTATGCAATGCGTGGCCAGGAAGCAACTCTTTACGAGCCGAGAAATCCTATGGTGCACAAGCTTAAATCCCACCTGGCCAGGTCATTTTGACCCCCATGATTGTGAGGATGAGGTGTAGCTAGGCTTTCGTGCACCTGGGGATATGATTCAGATTTGCGTACTCCGTACAGTATTGGGTACTCTGTACAGTATTATTCTGAAGTTTTCAATGAAGCGACTTTGGATGAAGCATTCGAAGCTCGCTTTGCTCAACACTAATGCCCACCTTTGTGCCCTTCACAGTAGTTAAGCCCATCTTTGTGCCCACTCATAGTAGGTATGCCCTTCTTTGTGCCTCTCGCAGTAGGTATGCTTAGTTTGTACCCCCTCACTGTAGTTATGCCCACCTTTGTGCCCCTTCACAGTATTTATTCCCACATTGTTGCCCCTGAACAATAGTTATGTCCTCCTTGTAGGCCCTCACTGTAGTTATGCCCACCTTTATGCTCATCACAGTAGTTATTTCCTCCTTGTGGCCCCTCAATGTAGTTATTCCCACCTTTGTGCCAATCACAGTAGTTATGCCCACCTTTATGCCCCCTCACAGTAGTTATGCCCACCTTTGTGCCCCTTCATAGTAGTTATGTCTCCTTGTGGCCCCTCACTGTAGTTATGCCCACCTTTATGCTCATCACAGTAGTTATGTCCACCTTGTGGCCCCTCACTGTAGTTATGCCCACCTTTGTGTCGTTCACTCCTTTGCACCTGTTCCCCCAGCCTCTGTGCCTGGGGCAAATGCCCCATCTGCCCCCTCTCGCTACATCCCTGATGAGGAGATGCCACTGCAAGAGGAGTCGGAGTCGGCGGTGGAGGAGCAAGAGGGCAATGATGAGGATGGCACTAGCTAAGGCACCCAATCGTCTCAGTGGGGTGTGAAGCCAGAAATAAGTGGCTCCTCGGGCATGCTACCATGGCAGAAAGGGGGAATGTTTTCCTCTTGCAGAAAGAGAGTAAAAATTACATTACTACCAGAAAACACTGTGTACGCAGCGTGCCTTAGCTTATGGCATGTAGACGCCTGCTGCTATTGTGTTTGAAAGGGAGGCCCCCTCCGCTCCCCGTACAGTCACCTGCTGCCACGAGCAGTAGAAGCCGCAGCAACAGTAGCAGAAGCAGCCATTTCAGTCTCCTCAACATGAGGGAGCAGCTTTTCCAAGTGCTACGCCTGACTAAGGCAAGTCAGCAGGCCGACATCTCCCGCCTAAATGCCCAGGTTCAGGCCTATCTAAATTATGCCCAGTCTTTGTCGCATGTCTAGTTTCCTGACCTCATGGATTTCTGGGCAGACACACTGGAACAGTTGCTCGAAACTGGCACTGCACGCTCTCTGTCGTCCTCCACCAGCGTTCAAAACATCACTGCTGTCAAAATGAACCAATCCTGGATTCAGGAGGATTTACACACACTCCTCATATTCTGTACAGCTGCTGTGGTGTGCATCACGCCACTAATGCCTCAATCGTCAGTGTACGTGTATTCAGTTTCCACACGGTTGAAATTTTAATGTTTTTTTTTTGGGGTGTTACATTTATTCAAGCAGCATAAATTACATGCTGCATTCTGCGGGCTGCAACATGCCACTAATACCTCTCAGTCGTCAGTTTACATGTATTCAATTTCCACACGGTGGAATATTTTGAGGGGGGGGTTAAATTCCTTTATGTAGCATACATACATGGTTACTGCATCAATACCAACATTTTCTCACAGCTCAGGTGGATTACAGATGATTAGACCTCGTTTCGCCTGCGGTACCCCATCTTGCCACTTTTGCTGTCCGTCTGCCTACCATCACGGCCTGTGCGGCTGCTGCTGCGGCATGAATCATGCCACTAATATGTGTATATATATATATATATATATATATATACAGTTGCAAGAAAAAGTATGTGAACCCTTTGGAATGATATGGATTTCTGCACAAATTGGTCATAAAATGTGATCTGATCTTCATCTAAGTCACAACAATAGACAATCACAGTCTGCTTAAACTAATAACACACAAAGAATTAAATATTACCATGTTGTTATTGAACACACCATGTAAGCATTCACAGAGCAGGTGGAAAAAGTATGTGAACCCCTAGACTAATGACATCTCCAAGAGCTAATTGGAGTGAGGTGTCAGCCAACTGGAGTCCAATCAATGAGATGAGATTGGAGGTGTTGTTATAGCTGCCTTGCCCTTTAAAAAACACACACCATTTCTGGGTTTGCTTTTCACAAAAAGCATTGCCTGATGTGAATGATGCCTCGCACAAAAGAGCTCCATAGACAAAAAAAAAAATCACAGAAAAAACTAAGATAAAAACATCCTGCACGGTATGATATACAAATCTGCGGATGTCACTGGCCATATTATTGAAAAAAATCACAGAAATAAGATAATAATGCACTTAATAAAATAGATGCAAGCATTATATATGGACAAAGTCCTCACTCTGATATGATAAAATCTGAGACACTTAGCCAATATATTTTGATCAAAACACATCTGAGCCCGCCTACCAAGCGCCAAGGTGGTCTCTGGTCAGGCGGGTCCTACGCCAAACCTACCTAAGCCATTGGGCTTCTATGCTCAGGAGCGCAGACGCCACACATATGGTGGGCTGCTCCGAGTCACCTCCATGTGCATCAAGCAACCAATGGGAGGAGGAGCAAGCACATCTATATGTACCACCTAATCAAGGTGCTCTGTTGGATAGGAAGGGCAAAAGTGCAAAGGAATGCTACTCCCAAGATAAAATAGGTGCGCATTCACACTTGAAGGTGCCACTCCCACAAGCAAATACTACATAGACAAAAAAAATCACAGAAAAAGCTAAGATAAAAACATCCTGCACGGTATGATATACAAATCTGCAGATGTCACTGGCCATATTATTGAAGAAAATCACAGAAATAAGATAGTAATGCACTTAGTAAAGTAGATGCAAGCATTATATATGGACAAAGTCCTCACTCTGATATGATAAAATCTGAGACACTTAGCCAATATATTTTGATCAAAACACATCTGAGCCCGCCTACCAAGAGCCAAGGTGGTCTCAGGTCAGGCGGGTCCTACACTCTCAGAAGACCTACGATTAAGAATTGTTGACTTGCATAAAGCTGGAAAGGGTTATAAAAGTATCTCCAAAAGCCTTGCTGTTTATCAGTCCTTGGTAAAACAAATTGTC
Organism: Bufo bufo; assembly: GCF_905171765.1. NCBI lineage: Eukaryota > Metazoa > Chordata > Amphibia > Anura > Bufonidae > Bufo > Bufo bufo. The sequence continues at coordinate 100,274,570 of NC_053392.1, read as the reverse complement.
TATAAATGGAGAAAGTTCAGCACTGCTGCTACTCTTCCTATGAGTGGCCGTCCTGTAAAGATGACTGCAAGAGCACAGCGCAGGCTGCTCAATGAGGTGAAGAAGAATCCTAGAGTGTCAGCTAAAGACTTACAAAAGTCTCTGGCATATGCTAACATCCCTATTAGCGAATCTACGATACGTAAAACACTAAACAAGAATGGATTTCATTGGAGAATACCACAGAGGAAGCCACTGCTGTCCAAAAAATGAGATGAAACCAAAGTTGAGTTGTTTGGAATAAACACACAACACTATGTGTGGAGAAAAAGCACACCAACATCAAAACCTCATCCCAACTGTTAAGTATGAAGGGGGCATCATGGTTTGGGGCTGCGTTGCTGCGTCACTGCCTGGACGGATTGCTATCATCGAAGGAAAAATAAATTCCCAAGTTTATCAAGACATTTGGCAGGAGAACTTAAGGCCATCTGTCCACCAGCTGAAGCTCAACAGAAGATGGGTGTTGCAACAGGACAACGACCCAAAGCATAGAAGTAAATTAACAACAGAATGGCTTAAACAGAATAAAATACACCTTCTGGAGTGGCCCAGTCAGAGTCCTGAACTCAACCAGATTGAGATGCTGTGGCATGACCTCAAGAAAGCGATTCACACCAGTCATCCCAAGAATATTGCTGAACTGAAACAGTTCTGTAAAGAGGAATGGTCAAGAATTACTTCTGACCGTTGTGCATGTCTGATCTGCAACTACAGGAAACGTTTGGTTGAAGTTATTGCTGCCAGAGACATGATCCTCATACCAAAGAAAAAAGAGATCGGAGCCTATCATACCCTCGAACACTACTCATATCATAGAGACCTTCGACAATGCCCATCAGGAGGTCAGAAAGGTACTTTCAAAGCACTGGGATATCCTTAAAACTGACCCAGACTTGGAGGATATAATAGGACCCTACCCTATGATTACCTACAGGAAGGGAAGAATCCTCAAAGACAGACTGGTTAACAGCCATTACCAGCCTCCTACTAATCCTGGCAATTGGCTGTCAAGGAAGCCTACTGGCACATATAAATGTGGCAGATGTATGGCGTGCAGCCAGGTACTTAAGACCAAGACCTTCACATGTTCACATACAGGCAGAGAATATGTCATCTGTGACTATGTGAATTGCCTAACTATGGGTGTAGTGTATCTGGCACAATGCTCCTGCCCCCTTGACTATGTAGGGAAAACAAAAAGAGAATTTAGGCGACGGATTAGAGACCATTATAATGATATTCAAAACAACAAAGACACATCAGTGGCACGGCATATTAACCTCTGCCATGGCGGAAACACTACATGCCTTAAATTCATAGGTATCCAACAGGTGCCTAAGCCCAGGAGGGGAGGAGACTGGGACAAAATGATATTGAGGGCAGAAACAAGGTGGATCTACAAAATGAAATCAGTAACACCAAATGGATTAAATGAATACCTTTCCTATAAACCCTTCCTGTAAAATATGCAGTATATACATGTATGTGTATGGAGGCATGCAGTACATGTGTGTATATATATATGTATATATGCATAAATAAATAGACCCAGTATACCTCCATATTCATTCACTGTCTTGGACTGTAAAAACAATATAATGTAGAATGATCTTGATAATAAATATTTCCATATATGAATAAATAACTATATAGTAGTCAAGTTAATGACTATCTAATTGAGATGTCTCTCTACTCTAGGGTTTGTTTACCCTGGTCAGTATGTGAATGTAGACATCATAGTGTCAAAAACTGCATCATAACATCGATGGTAGTTAGGGACGATGCAATATCTAATTGTGTAATTGCTAACGCCTTCTTTTGAATCCTATTTAGCCCAAGATGACATATAGCCATCACCAACCAGAATCTTACTATACAGTGAGCCGGCCGGGGACGCGGCGTGAGATCCCCTTGACAACTAGCCACTCCCCAGCACCATGTCACTTCCGGTTAGCAGCGGAGCGCAGCGAGACCGCCCAAGTGAGAAGGCGGCACCTGGCTGAACACATCTCCGCCTAGATCTGACAGGTAACCAGGGGGGGGAGAGCATTGAATGCGCAGCCCACATCCTGACCGATTGGTCAATTCAAACATGGGTGGAGCGGGACGCACATAAAGAGACGCAAATGCACTAAAAGTTTGCTCCTGGCGCCCAAACAATCCTTTATTCTCCCTGAAGAGCCAGGTTCCTACCTGGCGTAACGCGTCGGAGGAGGACACAGAACATATCTACTAGGGAGGTAAGAGCATAGGGACATATACTTTAGGCCCGAGGTTCCTGAGGCTGGGGGTCGTCCTTCTAAGGACGAGTGCCCCGACTACAGCCAGTGAGGTACTTCCACTGACCAAACTAGGCCAAGTAGGGTTAGTAAATAGGGAGAGTTACTGGTCCATTCAGGCCCATCCCTAATATACACTATACGCCCCCTACAGGCAATCTAGTAGGCCTATATCCTATTTATTCAGACCCTATCCCCCTTCCCTAAAAAGTGCAGGAGTTCACTTCACTCCACAGTCTCATTTATTTTATGGATATAAATTAAAAGTTAAATCTTAACCTAAATACAATAAGGCATACTCAGTACAGATTACATACAAGAATAGGACATGTCTCGGGCGCCTGACGAAGGCACGCCGAAACGCGCTTTAGGGTAGCGCCATCCTGGGTTGTTTATTCACACTAGGTCCACTCTAGGTAAGCTTCAGGTCACAGTCGTGCTCCCACGGCTCAGTGTTGCCGGTGTTGAGACTCTACACCTGGCTCTTTTTATTTCAGTTGCTGACTATTCATTATTCCTTATTTTCCTGTTCAGCATACTATGTACTACAGCCGTGGTTGTATTTCTTATTGACCTTTCCTTACCCTACACCATTTTACTTCTCTTTACATTTGGTCTATGGGCCGATTACCTTATCCAGTATTTTCCCATGACCATTATTTATCTGTATCTTGTACTTTGTGACCTGTGTGTTCTCCCAGGGTGGCGCCTGTTCTCTCCTCTTCCCTGCTCCCACCACCTTGTTCATGGCATCACCTGTATGTATTTTTAATTATGTTTTGATATGATAAAATACTTATTTATTAATTATTTACTCATTCATTTATTCTTTTTGGTACCTCGAGCTTCTCTTCTTCTTCCTTTATTATTGTACTCGGAGCCTGTACCGAGTTACCTCTTTACGGGTGCCCCATTGCGTTTACATTGGGTAGTCACTGTCCTCCATCTGTTTTTGGGACACCCGGGGTCTTCCCTCTTTCTTTCTCATTAAAGGGCATAGTTCACAATATCCGTTTAACTATGGGTGACGCTCATGTTGAGGATATGTCATGTTTCGTCTTAAGCGGATTACCTACTCCTCTAGTGTTGGGGCTACCCTGGCTCACTAAACATAACCCCACCATTGATTGGCAAGCAAGGCAAATAAATGGTTGGAGTGAGTTTTGCAGAGAGAATTGCCTCATGGCGTCTCTTTCAGAGGTTTCTACCAAGACTGTGGCATCTTTTCTCTCTGAATTTTCGGATGTGTTTTCCGAGAGTGGTGTCCAAGAGTTTCCCCGCACTGGGAGTACGACTGCCCTATTAATCTCATCCCAGGCGCCAAACTGACAAAATCACGTTTATACAATCTCTCCCAACCTGAAAGAGTCGCTATGTTTTTTTTTTGTTAAGAAAAAAGATGGTTCTTTAAGACTTTGTCTGGATATCAGGGAGCTTAACCGTATCATGATTCGTGACCCATATCCGCTTCCTTTGATCCCGGACCTGTTTAACCAGATTGTTGGGGCTAAGGTTTTTTCTAAGTTGGATTTAAGAGGGGCGTACAACCTGGTCAGGGTCAGGGAAGGGGACGAATGAAAGACGGCCTTCAATACCCCTGAGGATCATTTCGAGAATTTGGTTATGCCCTTTGGTTTGATGAATGCTCCGGCCGTTTTCCAACATTTTGTGAACAGCATTTTTTATAATTTAATGGAGAAATTTGTACTGGTGTATCTAGATGACATTTTGATTTTTTTCTCCTGATTTCAAGACTCATCGAGACCACCTACATCAGGTCTTGCTGATTCTGCGGGATAATAAATTGTACGCTAAACTGGAAAAATGTGTGTTTGCGGTTCCGGAGATTCAATTTCTTGGTTTTCTTCTCTCCGCTTCTGGTTTTCGCATGGACCCTGAGAAGGTCAGCGCTGTGCTTGATTGGGAGCTTCCTGAGAATCAGAAGGCGCTGATGCGGTTTTTGAGTTTTGCCAATTATTACAGAAAGTTCATTTTGAATTATTCCTCTGTTGTTAAGCCACTCACTGATATGACTAAAAAGGGGGTAGATTTTTCTTTGTGGTCGGTGTGGCAAAACCAACCTCGCCACTGGGTGGTGGAGAAGCCTGGTTGCCAGCCTCTTGCCCCAGGATTATTGGCCCTCTCATCAGCCCATGCTAAACTAAAACCCCATGGCGATTTGACTGTGTTTGTGGCATCTGAGCGCTGTTTGGATATTTTGAGCGCTCAGATCTAAGCTATCTGGGGATATGTTAAATGTCTATGTTACTGTAATGGTTGAGACATTGTATATTTAAATAGCGATGTCTGTCCTATTGTCCCCACGTGTGTATTGGCGATTTCCTTTTGTCCTGAGAGATAATTGAATTACTCCTCGGTTGTCTCCAGGACAGAAGACATTGTGTATTCTCCTGCCTGTGATAACTACATCAACCCATTGTGTAAGGTAATTGTATCACAGGCAGAGGGGAGGATTTTGTGTGGGAGTGTTTTACTGTATTGTACGTGTTTATTGGTTGTTTTTACAAAACCCTGTGGGTGGTACTAATGTGTACCAATGTTATATAAGAACAATAAAGACACAGCTCTGGGTGACCACTGCTTGACCCTCAACACGGAGCCTTGTCTCGTTCTTGGGGGGATTCACTGTATGCTGTTAGAGACTGATTGCTAGGAGTGTAAGCCGCTTGGGTACGTTTCCTATTCGTCTGCTAGCAGCTATTCGTGAGGTTCCGTTCGGAGTTTGGAGCATTCCCTTGTATGCCGTTACAGTCGGTAGATGCGCTTAAAGCCTTTTCTACTATCAAAGAGAGTTTTGCTTCCGCTCCCATTTTGGTACGACCTGATGTCTCTCTACAGTTTATTGTTGAGGTGGATGCTTCTGAGGTGGGTGTGGGTGCGGTCTTATCTCAGGGTCCCTCTCCTGTCAAATGGCGACTGTGTGCCTTTTTCTCAAGGAAACTCTCCTCTGCAGAGAGAAATTACGATGTGGGAGATAGGGAGTTGTTGGCCATCAAATTAGCTTTTGAGGAATGGCGCCATTGGTTAGAGGGAGCCAGACACCCTATTACCGTGTTTACAGACCATAAGAATCTGGCCTACTTGGAATCGGCCAAGCGTCTGAACCCGAGACAGGCCAGATGGTCTTTGTTCTTTTCTAGGTTTAATTTTGTTGTTACGTTCCGCACTGGGGTTAAAAATGTGAAGGCGGATGCCCTGTAACGTTGTTTTCCGGGAGGGGGGAACTTTGAAGACCCGGGTCCCATTTTGGCTGAAGGGGTGGTCGTTAGGGATGAGCGGACCCAAATTTTGGGGTGCCCGTGACACGGACCCGAACCCGAACATTTTCGTAAAAGTTCGGGTTCTGTGTTCGGCGCTTTCTTGGCGCTTTTTGAAAGTCTGCAAAGCAGCCAATCAACAAGCGTCATACTACTTGCCCCAAGAGGCCATCACAGCCATGCCTACTATTGGCATGGCTGTGATTGGCGAGTGCAGCATGTGACCCAGCCTCTATTTAAGCTGGAGTCACGTAGCGCCGCACGTCACTCTGCTGTTACAAGTGTAGGGAGAGGTTGCAACTGCTGCTGTTAGGGAGAGATTAGGCAGGGATTTACTCAGCAAAAACACTTAATTCAGTGATCGATCTACAGCTGTGGATCATTGAACTGCTGCTATTTAATTGCTCACTGTTTTTAGGCTGCCCAGAGCGTTTTTATGTCACTTTTTTCTTGGGTGATCGGCGGCCATTTTGTGTCTTGTGGTGCGCCAGCACAATCTGCCACCAAGTCCATTTAACCATCAATAGTGTGGTTATTTTTTTGCTATATCCTACATCAGGGGCTTGGCTGTGCTTGCTATTTTATTGAGGGGTAAAATACAATTGGGCAAAATAGCAGTACCCTAAATGTGGTGTTTCAGCTGTGGCTAGCCAATTGTAATACTGTCTGCTGTCTGCCGAAGCACAGTTTTTGTTCTGGGTTGAATACAATTCCCAACTTAGCAATCCCCTAAATATTTTTTTTCTGCTGTATCAGGCCAAGTTTAAATTGATCCATAAAAGGGTATATTAGATTGAAGGTGCGGATAGTGTCATCCTCAATAACTTCACACGCTACCGTGCATTTCCAAGTTTAAATAATTCTGTCCGTAAACGTATACCTGTCACCTAGCGCCTAAATACTAGGCCTACAATGTATATTCAGCTAAATCTGTTGATACTGCTGTGGCTGGTCAATCTATTTAGTGTCTGCCAAAGCACAGTTTTTGTTCTGGGTTGAAATACAATTCCCAACTTAGAGCAGAAACCACAAATTTAGGGAATTACTATCCGGCCAAGGTGAAATCTATCCATAAAAGGGTATGTTAGATTGAAGGTGCGGATAGTGTCATCCTCAATAACTTCACACGCTACCGTGCATTTCCAAGTTTAAATAATTCTGTCCGTAAACGTATACCTGTCACCCAGCGCCTAAATAATAGGCCTAAAATTTATATTCAGCTCAATCTGTGTTTATTGCTGAGGCTGGTCAATTTATTTAGTGTCCGCCAAAGCAGTTTTTGTTCTGGGTTGAATACAATTCCCAACTTAGAGCAGAAACCACAAAGTTAGGGAATTACTATCAAGCCAAGGTTAAATCTATCCATAAAAGGGTATATTAGATTGAAGGTGCGGATAGTGTCATCCTCAATAACTTCACACGCTACCGTGCATTTCCAAGTTTAATTCTGAAGCGAGGCATTAACTTTCTGAACCTTAGCACAACCTGCATGACCAGGCACCTGCATGCAAAGCAGTGGAGTAAACACCTTAAAAACAAGGAACTCACTCAGGCTCCCCCTGCTACCTCTTCTGCTGCTGCCACCTCGGCCTCTTCTTCCGCCTCTGGAGGAACGTTGGCACCTGCCGCCCAGCAAACAGAGGATGTACCACCAACACCACCACCACCTCCGTCACCAAGCATCTCAACCATGTCACACGGCAGCGTTCAGCTCTCCATCTCACAAACATTTGAGAGAAAGCGTAAATTCCCACCTAGCCACCCTCAATCCCTGGCCCTGAATGCCAGCATTTCTAAACTACTGGCCTATGAAATGCTGTCATTCAGGCTGGTGGACACAGACAGCTTCAAACAGCTCATGTCGCTTGTTGTCCCACAGTATGTTGTTCCCAGCCGCCACTACTTCTCCAAGAGAGCCGTGCCTTCCCTGCACAACCAAGTATCCAATAAAATCAAGTGTGCACTGCGCAACGGCATCTGTGGCAAGGTCCACCTAACCACAGATACGTGGACCAGTAAGCACGGCCAGGGACGCTATATCTCCCTAACTGCACACTGGGTAAATGTAGTGGCGGCTGGGCCCCAGGCGAAGAGCTGTTTGGCGCACGTCCTTCCGCTGCCAAGGATCGCAGGGCAACATTCTTTGCCTCCTGTCGCCTCCTCCTCCTACTCGGCTTCCTCCTTCTCTTCTCCCACCTGCTCATCCAGTCAGCCACACACCTTCAGGGCTGCTGCATAAAGTGCGGGCCGTCTGTGCGCGCTTCCGGCGTTCTCATCCTGCCGCTGCTCGCCTGTCTGCGCTACAGCGTAACTTCGGCCTTCCCGCTCACCGCCTCATATGCGACGTGCCCACCAGGTGGAACTCCACCTTGCACATGCTGGACAGACTGTGCGAGCAGCAGCAGGCCATAGTGGAGTTTCAGCTGCAGCACGCACGGGTCAGTCGCACTGTGGAACAGCACCACTTCACCACCAATGACTGGGCCTCCATGCGAGACCTGTGTGCCCTGTTGCGCTGTTTCGAGTACTCCACCAACATGGCCAGTGGCGATGACGCCGTTATCAGCGTTACAATACCACTTCTATGTCTCCTTGAGAAAACACTTAGGGCGATGATGGAAGAGGAGGTGGCCCAGGAGGAGGAGGAGGAGGAAGAGGGGTCATTTTTAGCACTTTCAGGCCAGTCTCTTAGAAGTGACTCAGAGGGAGGCTTTTTGCAACAGCAGAGGCCAGGTACAAATGTGGCCAGCCAGGGCCCACTACTGGAGGACAAGGAGGACGAGGAGGAGGAGGAGGTGGAGCAGGATGAGGATGAAGCATGTTCACAGCGGGGTGGCACCCAACGCAGCGCGGGCCCATCACTGGTGCGTGGCTGGGGGGAAACGCAGGACAATGACGATACGCCTCCCACAGAGGACATCTTGTCCTTACCTCTGGGCAGCCTGGCTGTCACGACTGTGACTGATCCAGACAGGTCTGGGAGGAGAAGGTCGCAGCGACTTGCTACTCGCGATAGCTTATGAGTTTGCTCCGTGATTCAGGGTATGTCATCTGGGTTTTGCCTTGTGAACCTTTTTGTCCTGACTGGGAGTTTGTAGGCATCCTTCTCAGGTGAGTCCAGTCTGCCACTCCCAGCTACTATATTAGTTTCACTTTCACTTGCAGTCATTGCCAGATATAGTCCTTACTTCCAGTTCTATTCTGACCTTTGAAGGAGATCGTTTGATGGTGTTGCTGTGGAGCTCTTGTCCGGCGTGGACTGTCGTGATTGGGATCGTCTTCTCTGCTCGTGACTGGATAAGTCTATCTCTGATATAGTTTGTTTGTTGCTGTCTTCCCTGCTGTTCTCCTAGACATGAGTGATGGTGACTAGTGCTCCCATCGGCCTTTCCCCACTCTAGGCTTGTTAGGGTGACTAAGGGTTTTAGGCATCCTGCTCGCCGCACGGGTTCACACCCCGTCTAGGGTATCAGGGCAGACAGGTGCCAGCTTAGGGTTAGTCAGGGGTGGCCATACTATTCCCATCCGTAGATAAGGGTCCCCCTTCCCCTCCGTCTGGTGCGACACGACTGCTGCTGGGGTAGCGGTCGTGACAGTATATCTGGCCTTTTAAAAAAAAAAAAAAAAAAAACTGACTTTTTTTTTTTTTTTGCTTGCTGTTTTGCTTTGTATTTTTCTGTTCCACTATGGATCCGGTTACGGTTTTGGCGAAACAATTACAGGGATTATCCCTTGAAGTGGCAGGATTAAAAGCAACAGTGCGGCAGCAGCAGCAGCCATCCTTGGGTTCCACCGGTTGCTACGGGAAACCAAGGTACTCCTGAGCCAAAAGTGGCTTTTCCTGATAGGTTCTCAGGAGGGAGAGACCAATTTGTAACCTTCAGAGAAGCTTGCAAATTGTTCTTCAGGTTACGCCCTAGATCCTCCGGCGTTGAGGAACAACGGGTGGGTATTGTAATTTCTCTCCTGCAAGGAGATACGCAGGCTTGGGCTTTCTCCCTACCATCAGACTCTCTGGCCTTACGATCAGTGGAGGAGTTTTTTGAAGCCCTGGGTCTCGTATATGATGAGCCGGACAGGGTCTCACTGGCTGAGTCTAAGCTACGTAGACTTCGGCAAGAGAACCGGTCTGCTGAACTATATTGTTCCGAATTCCGTAGGTGGGCTACTGATACGTTATGGAACGACTCGGCCCTTAGGAGTCAGTTCTGCCAGGGGTTGTCTGAAAAATTAAAATACGTGCTGGTGGTATACGAGGTCCCTGGGTCTCTGGAGGCTGCTATGTCTCTGTCCATAAGAATCGACAGACGACTCAGGGAGAGACTATTCAATTTTACGGAGGCCTCTATAGGGCAGGGATCGGTTTGTTATGATCCAGTCAAACCAATGCAAATAGGGGGCGCCACTAGACGGGTGAATCCTCCTAAGTTCCGCTGTAGGTCAGAGGTTTGTTTTCGTTGTGGGGGGAGGGGTCATTTTGTAAAGGTTTGTCCCTCAGAACCCAAGAGACCACAAACAAAGGAGCCGCCGGGAAAACTAGAGTCCCCAGATTGTGCGGAGGATAACATTCTGGGCGTATTCGTTTCCTCCATACGCATGTCTCAGTTTTTGTTGTCCGCTACCGTTGAGGCGGGCAATAAGACTGAGATCTGTTCCGTCTTTTTGGACAGTGGGGCGGGGGTCAACTTGGTGGATTCACGGTTTGCTCAGGCTCTGGGTTTTACTCCAGAACCGATACGCAGAACTATTCCTGTTTTTGCCATCGACTCCTCCCCTCTTACTCAGAAAGAATTAACTTAGATCATTCATAATATCCATCTGCAGGTAGGGGATCTCCATAAAGAGCATATCTCGTGTTATGTCCTGGACGGTCTTCCGGCTCCTATGGTATTGGGGCTTCCCTGGCTGGTGACTCACAATCCAGTGGTGGATTGGCAGGCCGGTGAGATTGTGGAGTGGAGTGAACATTGTAAGGACAACTGCTTGAATAGTAGGTGCTCTACACTCTCTGTAACCTCTTTACCTGCCTTTCTGTCAGATTTTATGGATGTGTTCTCTGAGAAGGGTTGTCAGGGGTTACCACCTCATCGTCCATATGATTGCCCGATTAATCTACTACCTGGGGCCAAACTACCTAAAACCCGGTTATACAATCTTTCCGGCCCGGAGAGGAAGGCTATGAAAGATTATATTTCGTAGAGTTTGGCTAAGGGACACATCAGACCCTCTTCTTCACCTGTGGCTGCAGGGTTCTTTTTTGTTAAAAAGAAAGATGGGGGCCTACATCCTTGCCTGGATTTCCGGGAATTAAACCGGATAACTATCCGAGATCCCTATCCTCTTCCTCTCATTCCCGACCTCTTTAATCAGGTTGCTAGTGCTAAATGGTTCTCCAAAATGGATCTCAGAGGAGCCTATAACCTGGTTCGCATCAAAGAGGGGGATAAGTGGAAGACGGCTTTTAATACTCCGGAAGGGCATTATGAAAATCTGGTCATGCTATTTGGTCTTACTAATGCGCCTGCGGTATTCCAACATTTTGTCAACGATATTTTTAGTCACCTTATCGGGAGATTTGTTGTGATATATCTTGATGACATCCTGGTCTATTCCCCGGATCTGGATACACATAAGATCCATGTGAGACAAGTGCTGCAGATATTAAGGGCCAACAAATTGTTTGCTAAGTTAGAAAAATGTGTGTTCGCCGTAAAAGAACTGCCATTTCTGGGGTATATGTTGTCAGATTCAGGTTTCCGCATGGATCCAGAGAAAGTCCGGGCGATTATAGACTGGGATCTGCCTGAGAACCTGAAGGCATTGCAACGCTTCCTGGGGTTTGCCAATTTTTATAGAAAGTTTATAAAAAACTATTCCTTGGTGGTCAAACCACTGACGGACATGACCCGAAAGGGATCCGATTTTTCAAAATGGTCACATGCAGCCAAAACTGTCTTTGCATCTCTGAAGGAGAGATTCACCTCGGCCCCTATTCTCGTACAGCCAGATGTCTCGCTTCCTTTTATTGTAGAGGTTGACGCATCAGAGGTGGGGGTGGGAGCGGTACTATCTCAGGGCCCGTCCCCTGGTGAATGGCGTCCGTGTGCTTTCTTTTCGAAGAAATTGTCTACTGCAGAAAGGAACTATGATATTGGCAACAGGGAACTTTTGGCTATTAAGTTGGCTTTTGAGGAGTGGCGTCATTTTTTGAGGGGGCGGTTCATCCCGTCACGGTGATTACTGATCACAAAAACTTATTATATCTGGAGTCTGCTAAACGTCTCACCCCTAGACAGGCTCGGTGGTCGTTATTTTTTACTAGGTTTAATTTTGTAATAACCTATCGCCCGGGGGCAAAAAATACTAAGGCGGATGCATTGTCTCGAAGTTTTCCTGGAGGGGGTGATGTTGAGGTACCAGAGCCCATTTTGCAAAAGGGGGTGGTGGTCTCTGCATTACACTCAGGTTTGGAGGGGAGGGTGTTGGAAGCTCAGGGGGACGCCCCGGCCTCCTGCCCCTCGGGTAAACTGTTTGTGCCAGAAAATTTACGACTGGAGATACTAAAAGAACACCATAACTCCACACTGGCAGGACACCCAGGTAGTAGGGCAACCTCTGAGTTAGTGTCTCGTCGGTTCTGGTGGCCTAAATGGCGCCAGGAGGTGTTGAATTTTGTGTCTGCATGTGCTACCTGTGCTCGTTCTAAGGTAGATCATACTCGTCCGGCAGGGCGTCTTTTACCTCTGGCCATCCCCAACAGGCCTTGGACGCACCTGTCAATGGATTTCATTACGGATCTACCAGTATCAGCGGGGAAGACTGTTATTCTTGTAGTTGTTGACAGATTCAGTAAAATGGTGCACTTTATTGCTCTTGCCGCATTGCCTAATGCTAACACACTGGCTCAGGTTTTTATTGACCACATCGTGAAGCTTCACGGGGTCCCTTCCGATATTGTTTCGGATCGTGGTACCCAATTTGTTTCAAAATTTTGGAAAGCATTTTGTTCATCTGTCGTTTTCTTCATCTTTCCATCCACAGTCCAACGGTCAGACTGAACGTACCAATCAAAACCTAGAGACATATTTGAGATGCTTTGTTTCCGAAAATCAGGAAGAATGGTCATCTTATTTACCGTTAGCCGAGTTTGCCATTAATAATCGTCGTCAAGAATCCACTGATAAGTCACCATTTTTTGGTGCGTATGGTTTCTATCCTCAGTTTTGTACGTTTAGTGAGGGGGGGCCGTCTGGGATTCCCGAGGAGGAACGATTTGCGTCTTCACTTTCTTCAGTGTGGCAGAGTGTGCAAGAAATTTTGAAGAGAATTGGTGGTAGATACAAACGTGCGGCTGATAGGAGGCGCTCTGAAGGTCCGGACCTTGGGGTGAATGACTTGGTGTGGTTGTCTACCAGAAATATCAAGTTGAAGGTTCCCTCGTGGAAATTAGGTCCGAGATTTATTGGTCCTTATAGGGTAAGTAAGATCATTAACCCGGTGGCTTTTCGTCTGGAGCTACCTCAGACTCTAAGGATCCATAATGTCTTCCACAGATCTCTGCTTAAGAGATATGTAGAACCTCCTGAACCATTGCCACTACCGCCTCCGTCTTGAGTTTCAGGTAGAAAAGATTGTTAATTCACGATATGTTCGCCGCTCTCTTCAGTACCTGGTGCACTGGAAAGGTTATGGTTCCGAAGAGAGAATGTGGGTTCCAGCATCAGAGATAAAAGCGGACAGACTCATTCGGGCTTTTCATAGCTCGCATCCGGAGAGGCCTGGTCTTGAGGGTCCAGGGGCCCCTCGTACAAAAGGGGGGTACTGTCACAACTGTGACTGATCCAGACAGGTCTGGGAGGAGAAGGTCGCAGCGACTTGCTACTCGCGATAGCTTGTGAGTTTGCTCCGTGGTTCAGGGTATGTCATCTGGGTTTTGCCTTGTGAACCTTTTTGTCCTGACTGGGAGTTTGTATGCATCCTTCTCAGGTGAGTCCTGTCTGCCACTCCCAGCTTCTATATTAGTTTCACTTTCACTTGCAGTCATTGCCAGATATAGTCCTTACTTCCAGTTCTATTCTGACCTTTGAAGGAGATCGTTTGATGGTGTTGCTGTGGAGCTCTTGTCCGGCGTGGACTGTCGTGATTGGGATCGCCTTCTCTGCTCGTGACTGGATAAGTCTATCTCTGATATAGTTTTTTTGTTGCTGTCTTCCCCTGCTGTTCTCCTAGACATGAGTGATGGTGACTAGTGCTCCCATCGGCCTTTCCCCACTCTAGGCTTGTTAGGGTGACTGAGGGTTTTAGGCATCCTGCTCGCCGCACGGGTTCACACCCCGTCTAGGGTATCAGGGCAGACAGGTGCCAGCTTAGGGTTAGTCAGGGGTGGCCATACTATTCCCATCCGTAGATAAGGGTCCCCCTTCCCCTCCGTCTGGTGCGACACGACTGCTGCTGGGGTAGCGGTCGTGACACTGGCACACATGAGCGACTACATGCTGCAGTGCCTGCGCAACGACAGCAGAGTTGCCCACATTTTAACGTGTGCAGACTACTGGGTTGCCACCCTGCTGGATCCACGGTACAAAGACAATGTGCCCACCTTACTTCCTGCACTGGAGCATGATAGGAAGATGCGCGAGTACAAGCGCACATTGGTAGACGCACTACTGAGAGCATTCCCAAATGTCACAGGGGAACAAGTGGAAGCCCAAGGCGAAGGCAGAGGAGGAGCAAGAGGTCGCCAACGCAGCTGTATCAAGGCCAGATCCTCTGAGTGCAGGGTTAGCATGGCAGAGATGTGGAAAGGTTTTGTCAACACGCCATAGCTAACTGCACCACCACCTGATACGGAACGTGTTAGCAGGAGGCAACATTTCACTAACATGGTGGAACAGTACCTGTGCACACCCCTCCACGTACTGACTGATGGTTCGACCCCATTCAACTTCTGGGTCTCCAAATTGTCCACGTGGCCAGAGCTAGCCTTTTATGCCTTGGAGGTGCTGGCCTGCCGGCGGCCAGCGTTTTGTCTGAACGTGTATTCAGCACGGCAGGGGGCGTCATTACAGACAAACGCAGCCGCCTGTCTACAGCCAATGTGGACAAGCTGACGTTCATAAAAATGAACCAGGCATGGATCCCACAGGACCTGTCCATCCCTTGTGCAGATTAGACATTAACTACCTCCCCTTAACCATATATTATTGTACTCCAGGGCACTCCCTCATTCAATCCTATTTATATTTTCATTTTACTATTATATTGCGGGGCAACCCAAAGTTGAATGAACCTCTCCTCTGTCTGGGTGCGGGGCCTAAAAATATCTGACAGTGGCCTGTTCCAGTGTTGGGTGACGTGAAACATGATTCTCTGCTATGACATGAAGCCTGAATCTCTGCTATGGGACCTCTCTCCTCTGTCTGGGTGCCGGGGCCTAAATATCTGACAATGGACTGTTCCAGTTTTGGCTGACATGAAGCCTGATTCTCTGCTATGACATGAAGACTGATTCTCTGCTGACATGAAGCCTGAATCTCTGTTATGGGACCTCTCTCCCCTGCCTGGGTGCCGGGGCCTAAATATATGACAATGGACTGTTCCAGTGTTGGGTGACGTGAAGCATGATTCTCTGCTATGACATGAAGACTGATTCTCTGCTGACATGAAGCCTGAATCTCTGTTATGGGACCTCTCTCCTCTGCCTGGGTGCCGGGGCCTAAATATCTGACAATGGACTGTTCCAGTTTTGTGTGACGTGAAGCCTGATTCTCTGCTATGACATGAAGACTGATTCTCTGCTGACATGAAGCCTGAATCTCTGTTATGGGACCTCTCTCCTCTGCCTTGGTGGCGGGGCCTAAATATCTGACAATTGACTGTTCCAGTGTTGGGTCACGTGAAGCATGATTCTCTGCTGTGACATGAAGACTGATTCTCTGCTGACATGAAGCCTGAATCTCTGTTATGGGACCTCTCTTCTCTGCCTGGTTGCCGGGGCCTAAATATATGACAATGGACTGTTCCACTGTTGGGTGACGTGAAGCATGATTCTCTGCTATGACATGAAGACTGATTCTCTGCTGACATGAAGCCTGAATCTCTGTTATGGGACCTCTCTCCTCTGTCTGGGTGCCGGGGCCTAAATATCTGACAATGGACTGTTCCAGTGTTGGGTGACGTGAAGCCTGATTCTCTGCTATGACATGAAGACTGATTCTCTGTTATGACATGAAGCCTGAATCTCTGTTATGGGACCTCTCTCCTCTGTCTGGGTGCCGGGGCCTAAATATCTGACAATGGACTGTTCCAGTGTTGGGTGACATGAAGACTGATTCTCTGCTGACATGAAGCCAGATTCTCTGCTATGGGACCTCTCTCCAATTGATATTGGTTAATTTTTATTTATTTTATTTATATTTTTATTCATTTCCCTATCCACATTTGCAGGAAATTTAACTACATTTTGCTGCCTTTTGCAGCCCTCTAGCCCTTTCCTGGGCTGTTTTACAGCCTTTTTAGTGCCAAAAAGTTCGGGTCCCCATTGACTTCAATGGGGTTCGGGTTCGGGACGAAGTTCGGGTCGGGTTCGGATCCCGAACACGAACATTTCCGGGAAGTTCGGCCGAACTTCTCGAACCCGAACATCCAGGTGTTCGCTCAACTCTAGTGTTCGTCTCTGCTCTTTATCCTGATTTGGAGGAAGAGGTTCAGGCAGCCCAGGCAGAGGCTCCTGATCTTTGTCCCCCTGGGAGGTTGTTTGTGCCTCTCGCTTTACGACACAAGGTTTTTAAGGAGCACCACGATACTGTCCTTGCTGGGCACCCGGGGAGTAGAGCCACAGTGGATCTCATTGCTCGGAGATTCTGGTGGCCGGCTCTTCGTAATACGGTTGAGGGTTTTGTGGCAGTCTGCGAGACCTGCGCTCGTGCCAAGGTCCCTCATTCACGGCCATCGGGTTCTCTCCTCCCGTTACCTATTCCTTTCCGTCCTTGGACGCATCTGTCCATGGACTTCATTACGGACCTGCCTCGTTCCTCGGGGAAGACTGTGATTCTGGTAGTAGTGGACCGTTTTAGCAACATGGCGCTTTTCATTCCCTTTCCTGGGTTACCCAATGCTAAGACGCTGGCGCAAGTGTTTGTTGATCACATTGTTAAATTGCATGGCATTCCTTCAGACATCGTTTCTGATAGGGGCACGCATTTGTTTCCAGATTCTGGAATGTCTTCTGTTCTCGCTTGGGGGTTCGGTTGTCGTTCTCTTCTGCTTTTCACCCGCAGTCGAATGGTCAGACCGAACGTGTCAATCAGAATCTGGAGACATATCTGCGCTGTTTTGTGGTGGAGAATCAGGAGGATTGGTGTTCTTTTTTGTCCCTTGATGAGTTTGCTTTAAATAACCGTCGCCAGGAGTCCTCTGATAAGTCACCATTTTTTGGTGCATATGGGTTTCATCCGCAGTTTGGGACATTCTCTGGAGAGGGGTCTTCTGGTTTACCTCATGAGGAGAGATTTTCCTCATCTTTGTCATTTATTTGGCAAAAGATTCTGGGTAATCTGAAGAGGATGAGTGAGAGATATAAGCGTGTGGCGGATAAGAGACGTGTGCCTGGTCCGGACCTGAATGTGGGTGATCTGGTGTGGTTGTCTACAAAGAATATCAAACTGAAGGTTTCCTCCTGGAAGTTGGATCCTAAGTTTATTGGGCCTTACAAGATCTTGTCCATCATCAATCGCGTTGCCTTCCGTCTTGATCTTCCTCAGACTTGGAAGATCCATAATGTTTTTCACAGGTCCCTATTAAAACCTTATGTCCAACCCACTGTACCCTCCTCTTTGCCTCCTCCTCCGATTGTTGTTGATGGTAATCTTGAATTTCAGGTCTCTAGGATTGTGGATTCTCGCATTATTCACGGTTCTCTCCAGTACCTCGATCATTGGGAGGGTTATGGTCCTGAGGAGAGGATGTGGGTCCCAGTAGCGGACATTAAGGCCACTTGTCTCATCAGGGATTTCCATAGTTCTCATCCTGAGAAGGAGTGCTCTGGGTGTCCGGAGTCCACCCGTAGAGGGAGGGGTACTGTCACCGCCAGTTCTGTGAGAAGGTCTGTTAGACATTCTTCTCTACCTCTTGCATGAGGTTCTTTGTTTTGGTTTCACTTTGTCATCTCCTTTCCTTCTCCCAGCTGTCACCTATTTACACTAATTGTCTCCCTTTATATTCCCTCCCATACTGCCTCACTTTGCGGTTTATACTTCTTCCTGGATGAGTTGTTCACTGCTGGAGGCTCCTGCTGATTCCTCAGATAAGTCCTTTTCCTTTATTTGTGTTTCCTTACTGGCTTGATTCTAGGTGACCCTGACTCCGTCCGTATTAAGTGCAGGGATCCGGTGGTCGTGTCCCCTCACTATTATAGGGGCATGCAATCGGCTACCATAAAGACCTTTGCATGGGCATAGCAGTCAGGGAGAGCTCTAGGGGTTTTATAGGGCTCACCCATATGCTCCTTAGTTTGTGATCAAGCCAGTCGGATGATTATTTATAAGTTCCAGCTTTCTGCATCACCACCCGTGACACCACCAGGCTATGACACCCAAATGATTTTGATCCAAAACTTGCAGACATCACGGCCATAATATGACAGGGGAACTATTCTGCTGGAAGAACACTGGGAATGTGTCATCTTCTGTTCACAGTGTGTCACGACCGCTATCCCAGCAGCAGTCGTGTCGCACCAGACGGAGGGGAAGGGGGACCCTTATCTACGGATGGGAATAGTATGGCCACCCCTGACTAACCCTAAGCTGGCACCTGTCCACTCCACAATCTCCCCGGCCTGAGTCACCAGCCAGGGAAGCCCCAATACCATAGGAGCCGGGTCATCATATACGAGACCCAGGGCTTCAAAAAACTCCTCCACTGATCGTAAGGCCAGAGAGTCTGATGGTAGGGAGAAAGCCCAAGCCTGCGGATCTCCTTGCAGGAGAGAAATTACAATGCCCACCCGTTGTTCCTCACCGCCGGAGGATCTAGGGCGTAACCTGAAGAACAATTTACAAGCTTCTCTGAAGGTTACAAATTGGTCTCTCCCTCCTGAGAACCTATCAGGTAAAGCCACTTTTGGCTCAGGAGTACCTTGGTTTCCCGTAGCAACGGTGGAACCCAAGGATAGCTGCTGCAGCAGCACTGTTGCTTTTAATCCTGCCACTTCAAGGGATAATCCCTGTAATTGTTTCGCCAAAACCGTAACCGGATCCATAGTGGAACAGAAAAATACAAAGCAAAACAGCAAGCAAAAAAAAAAGCAGCAGTCGTGTCGCACCAGATGGAGGGGAAGGGGGACCCTTATCTACGGATGGGAATAGTATGGCCACCCCTGACTAACCCTAAGCTGGCACCTGTCTGCCCTGATACCCCAGA
Organism: Bufo bufo; assembly: GCF_905171765.1. Classification (NCBI taxonomy): domain Eukaryota; kingdom Metazoa; phylum Chordata; class Amphibia; order Anura; family Bufonidae; genus Bufo; species Bufo bufo. The sequence goes on along the minus strand of NC_053392.1, from coordinate 100,255,552 downwards.
CGGGGTGTGAACCCGTGCGGCGAGCAGGATGCCTAAACCCTCAGTCACCCTAACAAGCCTAGAGTGGAGAAAGGCCGATGGGAGCACTAGTCACCATCACTCATGTCTAGGAGAACAGCAGGGGAAGACAGCAACAAACAAACTATAGCAGAGATAGACTTATCCAGTCACGAGCAGAGAAGGCGATCCCAATCACGACAGTCCACGCCGGACAAGAGCTCCACAGCAACACCATCAAACGATCTCCTTCAAAGGTCAGAATAGAACTGGAAGTAAGGACTATATCTGGCAATGACTGCAAGTGAAAGTGAAACTAATATAGTAGCTGGGAGTGGCAGACAGGACTCACCTGAGAAGGATGCCTACAAACTCCCAGTCAGGACAAAAAGGTTCACAAGGCAAAACCCGGATGACATACCCTGAACCATGGAGCAAACTCACAAGCTATCGCGAGTAGCAAGTCGCTGCGACCTTCTCCTCCCAGACCTGTCTGGATCAGTCACAGTCGTGACACAGTGTTAGAAACACCTTGTCACATAACTATTGCAGATCCTTGGCAGCAGTAAGGTTATATTTAATGAAGAATGGACCCACTATCTTCATCCCCCACACATCATGACTTTCTTTGTGCCAACCATCTTGAAGGGATCGGTCCAGTGCGGATTTGTGTTGGACCAGTATCGAAGGTTTTGTTTGTTCACCTCCCCATTCATTACTGAAAAGTACCATCTCTGGGAAATGTGGGTCCCATTGCAATTGCTATTAGAAGAGAATAGAGAAGTACCGTGCCCCCTGTGTATAAACTGTTTTTCTGAGAGTGCCCCTAATTGTCAGGGATCGTAACACAACAGATAAGGTTGTGCACGCTAGGCACAACGCTGGGAAGTGTATATAGAATAGCTTGTGCAGTACCGAAGCAGCTCCCTTCTGCCGCAGGCATCAAATTTAGGTCCCGATGATCAGAGATAAATTTAGGGACAAAAATGGCAGTACTACCGGGGCGCTAAGATTTAACCATACTTTTATTTTAGTATAAAACTAGACATAAACAAAGTGATCGGGTCTTGGTTTAGCTATGCGTTTCACCGATGCTCCGTCGGCTTCTTCTTGATGACTGTCGGCTTCTTCAGGCTGACCTCATCCTGAAGAAGCCGACGGAGCGGCAGTGAAACGCGTAGCTAAACCAAGACCCGATCACTTTGTTTATGTCTAGTTTTATACTAAAATAAAGTGTGGTTAAATCTTAGCGCCCCAGTAGTACTGCCATTTTTTCCTTAAATTTATCATTGCAATTGCTATGACACCCATTCTGCAAATTCAACATGGAGGATCATTCTCCTTGAGATGAAACAGCAACTGTATCTTGTATGGGTTTCATTTGTGGTTTGCCAGGATCTGCCCACTGGTGATTTGACTCATCTTGCTCGCTTGAGACAGAAGCTGGGTGCTACAATGTGAGCTCTTGCTGAAGGACCCCAGGATGGCCATTGTTGTTGATTCGTCCGCGGCAGTTTTGTTAAGGTCACTTTTTTACAGGTCCAACACAAAACCTGCTTGGTGAAATTTGGCAAGCAGTTTGCCAACCATGGCAGATGGGTGGTCTGTTAGGGTGTTGAGCGTTGACATTTGCTTCCAGGACTCGGGTACAGCACTCCCAGAAGTTCTGTCCTCTCTTCACGTGTTAATCTTGAAGCCGTATCTTTGTCTGTAATACAGAGGAGAAAATCTTTAATATTTTTGCAAGAATAAAAGCCCATCACATTTAAAGAGAACCTGTCACCAGGATTTTGTGCATAGAGCTGGGGACATGGGCTGCTAGATGGCCACTAGCTCATCTGCAATACCCAGTCCCCACCGCTCTCTGCGCTTTTATTTTGTATCCGGAGATGAGTCAAGCGGAAAGGAGCCCAGCACCGCCCCGCGTCCTCCGAATCTCCTCCTTGCTGGCTGACGTCACAGAGCTGGAGCGCCAAAATCTCGCGATGCGCGAGCTAGCGCATGCACAGTGTCGGCATCATGTTCATTCCCTGTACTGGCATCAGCACAGGGAACAAACTACGCATGCGCTAGCTCACGCATCGCAAGATTTCGGCGCTCCAGCTCTGTGACGTCAGCCAGCAAGGAGGAGATTCGGAGGACGCGGGGCGGTGCTGGGCTCCTTTCCGCTTGACTCATCTCCGGATACAGGACTCATATCAGGTCATTTGCATATGGATCAAAACTGTTTTTTAACACAATAAAAGCGCAGAGAGCTGTGGGGACTGGGTATTGCAGATGTGCTAGCGGCCATCTAGCAGCCCATGTCCCCAGCTCTATGGACTAAATCCAGGTGACAGGTTCCCTTTAAGCACAGATCTGGATTCCTCATCAAATTCTCTTTCAGATAGATATGTCACACGCATGTGTGTGTGTGTGTGTGTGTGTGTATGTGTATGTGTGTGTGGGGGGGGGTGATCAACTCCCCTATTCTGGCACAATCCCTTTAAGTGTTTTCAAGCATTTTAAAACTCGTACAATAAGGAGCATGGTTTAGTGGAAATGGGATGTTGGTCTGCTGGGAAATGTACGTGGTTAAGATTCATCAAAAAGGATGCACCAAAATGTTGCTGCATAATTGTGGTGTAAAGTAATCCAACAAAATGTAAAGTTAGGCAACAGATGTATTATCCAACATCAGACTGTCAGAATCAGGCAGTATTTGTAAATCCCACCCAGATGCCTTCACTATGGGATTAAATACAAGTGAGTGTTAAAATAGCTAGTAAAATTCAGAAACTCTCTAGCACAATTCCCATTTGAAGTCTCCTAACCCAGAATGCTCCGAAGGCAGGCAGAGTAGGTTGGATAGCACCGCTGAGATCCTCTGACAGCGCCAATAATAACCCAGTGCCTGTATTTTTGTCTCCTGCATCAAGATACTATTGTGATGCCTGTTTCAGTCATTTCATATTGCAGACTATTCCTAAAAAAAATCAGTAATAAAAACTCTGTTGTCTTCCACTAAAGCATTCCTCCTCCCTGTAGAGTGAAACGCTTTGAATTTCCTTTTTAACCCTTTTTTTACCGCTTGCAGAAGTCCCAGACGATGAGCCTAGTGCGAGGTATTTAAGGAAATGAGTATTGGAATTGTCTAATCACACTGGTGTAAGTGAATAAGAGTGGAATAAAGAGCATATAAGCCAGCAGGTGGAGGAACATGTTACTAAATGACAGCGAGCGGCAGCAGAGTGAGAGAAAGAGGCTGAGCTGTACTGGGAGGGAGGGAGGGGAGAGAGGGAAGCAGTGGGAACTCTCTGGATGCGATAACGCTTAAGAGTCCCTGCTGCTGATACTGCTACCGGCTGCTGTTCCATACACACTCCTGTCCTGTGATGGATTAGTTAGCTTAGACAAAAGGTGCTTCTACTCCGATAACTTGCCTACTCTTCCCAGCTGCCTCCGAGCGCTTGGCATTTGGAATAAATGACTGATACGAGATCACTTCATACAGGAATTCATCTGCATGGGAAATGAATGCTGCGGGGAAGCAGCTTCCACCCCAACTAGAGCGCCCGGTCAGCCTGTTTGTGCCAACTTGGGCAAGTACTTTTTCTCGTTATCTAATCTTTCTGTTCTTAATACTCAGTCATTATTATAATGATAAGTGATGCCAAGCCAATTGTGACCGTATGGATAGTGTTTCTGACTCTGTGTTGGTCTTCATTGAACATCACTCTTCATCATCATGCACTTTTTTTGTTTTTTCCATTTCACATGAGTCTACAGCCAGGATTCGTTAAGTATTCTTATCTTCAATTGCACGTTCTGGTGCCTCATCCAAAATCTGCCATTAGAGCTGCCAAAATGATCAGCCCCAGGTTTCAAACCATGATATCTATTAGCGCCCACGATAAGTACGGAGCTGTTGATAAGTGACTGGTATCTGTAGGATTAAAATGGTATCATGAATCATCACGGTAGTCACCAGAATGATCATTTCATCCACTTCCTTTCAGCTTTGAGTGTCTGTATTAATGCAAAGTAGGAGGCTTTAGCTCTGGTGTCCTTCTAGAAAGAGTGAGACTGTGTGGAGAGGCGTACAGCCGGGGCTAATGTAAAAAGTATCTCAGGCAGATGAGCACTAAGTAAAAGCAGTGCAGGGACCACAACTGTTGTCCTCCACGCTACATGCCTTGCTTTGTACTTGATGCTTGAAATAGTAATTGATTACTGTACTTTTACTGACATATCGTACAAACGTTCTGATTTCTGCATAAAGCAATAATTGTTATTTACATTAAGTAAAAAGCATATAAATAGTAGCCAGTGAAGATATAGCAGAGTTGAAATAGTTGCTATTGTTAGGGGTATCTTTTCTGCACAGACATAAAATTCTAATAATGAGCTGCAGTCACTCAACTTTACAACTATCTAATATCTATTATCTATCTATCTATCTATCTATCTATCTATCTATCTCTTATCTATCTATCTACCTCATATCTATTATCTATCTATCTTTTTATCTATCTCCTATCTATTATCTATTACCGTATCTATCTATCTATCAATCTTTTATCTATCTATCTATCTATCTATCTATCTATCTATCTATCATAGAAATATAAAATTTTATGTTGTTAATACTGACCTACTGTATTTGAGCAAAAAAAAAAAAAAACACTTGTTCAGGGATTTTTTTTGAAAAGCCTAAGAACATTGTCAAAAATTAAAAATATTAAACCTTACCGATCTCACACTTCTCCTGTTCAGATATTTCTCAGGTCCCCTGCTAGTCTCTACTTCCTGGTGCCCCTTCACATGCAGGAAACGAACCCTTATCATTGACTGTGGCCAGGTCATTTCTTATGTGTTATAAGGCACCAGGAAGTAGGAATCGGTGGGGTACCATGAAGGATCGGAGGAGCAAAGGATCAGTAACATGAGCATGAATTTTTTATTTATTTTTTCTACAGCATGCTGAGGCTTTCCTAATTTTATTCATCCCCAGGCGACCTCTTTAATATATTTCACAAGTTTCTCTATGACTTTTCATTTTGACAGCATAATGGTTATGATAATGATCATTCATATGACATTTATTTTAATAACAGAGTGTAGAGGTGAAATCTGGAAATCCAGAAAGAGAAGTAAATAATAGCTATTACTTAGTAACTGTGATAACCCCAATGTCTTCTCCTCAATCTGCAATGCTAAATACTGTCCCTTTTTATGGGGCGGTAAATGCCAAGGGCAGTATGAAGACAGAAGAGAAACTTTCTAGGAAAATTACAGTTCAAGTTTTGCTAATACTAGAATATCACATGCCGTATAACTCATGAAGTCAATGCTATCCCATAAAGAACTCAGGTTGTCCAAAGATCTATAGTTAAACATGGTGTAATATCTCAGTGGTAGGGTATTTCTTTCACATTACTGATTCAGTTTGGCATATGGTTCACACCCACAATTTAATAATTTGGGCTGCCTCATATATGAGCTTGGGATAGTGCTAGCTCGATCTGTCCATAATACATGTAATTAAAGGGATAATAAGAGTTGTAGAAAGGCTTTACTTCACTTGGGATTGGTGATAGACGTGATAGACATCTCCATCCCACCATGTCCTCAGCTGGATACCCTGGTGAAACCACTCTGAGCTTTATATTCATGTTGGTTCAAATACCGACTGGTGCATTCAGCTTTATTTAAACCAATCAGCCATAGCATTAAAGCCAGACAGAGTAAAGTGAGTAAAATATATATATTTTTTTTTACAATGGCACATATATATTAGGCAGCTGTTTCTGAAGCTCATGTATTTGGAAGCAGGGAAATGGGAAAATGTAAGGTTCTGGGCAACTTTGACAAGTTATAATGGTTATGGCTAGATGACTGGGTCATCCCTAAAACAACAGGTCTCATGGGGTGTTCCTGGTATGCAGTGGTAACTATCTACATTTACCAATAGTGGTCCAAGCAAGGGCAATCGGTCATCGGGCAACAGGATCATGGGTGCCCAAAGCTTACTGATACACTTGGGAAATAAAGAATATTCTCCCTGGCCCTGCTACAATGTCATTATCATATGCAGGGTGCTGGAGCTCGACGGTAGCAATATGTATTGCAGTGAGGGTGTCGGCCTTGATGCAATGTCACCAGAATTGAACAATGTGTGGAATGAGGGTGCTTTATTTGAAAGGTCCTAGTAGCAACCCTGCCTGAAAAGACCAAAATACAGTAAAACAAAACTTGATGATGTCACTCTAGAGCTGCCTAAAATAATCGGTAGGCAAGTCTCATTCATTATTTTCAATGCCAGTTTTTGGCATAGAAAATGGCTTCAGTCTAAGCCAGCAAGGGAGCTGGTGTAGATTTAAATCTGTCTAGCGGCCTGCTGGAAAAAGTGCCAAAGTTTTATAGAGGCTTGTACCTCAGCATAACTTTGGCGCTTCCTCCAGCAGCACAGACAGACTTAACACAGGCATGGAAAATGCTGATCTTAATAAATGAGCCCCTAAGTATCTTTGGGAAAGTGCAATCTTTCCTTGTTTGAGCTACTATAAAGAAGTTAGTAGTTTTGAGATAGAAGACAAGAAAAACCTGAATAATAACTGTAATGTGAGCACAATATTGGAACCTACTGTATTTGGTTATATTGGTATTTTGTTTCCCAATACAAACCTTTGAAAAACTTTCAGGCACTACCTCAACATGTCAACTACATGAGCTGCATGTAGAGATAACCATGGTACCTGAGGCCACCCACAATATATTAGCATTTCAGTTTTAGATGTTATAAGATATCTTTGCGGCTCCAGTGGTGAAACCAAAGTCCTAAGATCACTTACATGAACAACTAGTTGATTGTTGCAGTCAAAAAATTAAAAGGCATGTAGATTTCATATTTTCATATTCAGTGTGTGATAGGTGAGGATCTCCATGCTGTGAGACCACTGATTGTTAGAACATAGTAGCAGTGGTACTAGCAAAGGCATCATGTCCTTTTGGATCCTGTTATGCTTTTTATTAACCGGGGACACAATTGGTCTATAGTCAATGGCTGATGCATGCAGTCTAACGCAGACACCTAAAGAAGCCGAAACTGTTTGAATAAAGACCTATGTGTTATAGACATATGATTTCCCAAAAGAAATTATATTTATAAACTAGGCGATTTCTTCATTCAGTAAAGTAATACATTGCATAATGGAAAATGGTCTAAAGTAAGCCAACCATGAATTGACATAAAGTTCGACAAAAGTGTCTAAAGATGTGCAACATTTATCATATAGTATGACCCACTGTGATAAATTTGACACATTCTGTCCGGATCTAAGATGTCTAAATTAAAATGCAATTTTTCATAATGAATTTTAACAAACATAAATGTTCTAGAAGCAAAGAAAAGGTATTAATATACTGTCTGAATTTTGGTTGGACAAGAGGCTTGAGTCCTTCAAATATTTATCCATTCAAAACTTATTAGATGACTTCTACAGATCCATCATGCGTTATCCTTAATAGCCTTCAACACATTCTAACTCAAAAATACAGAAATTAACACTTGAACTCAGTTATTAAAGTATCACACTTCTTTTGTGTGGTCTCAGAAAGTGATGTAAATTCCGGGGGCTCCACTGTAGGCATTTTGTTGTTATTGTATTTTATTTTAGTCATTATCTGCACTTTGTAATTGTTATTTTCTTTATGTCGAATGAGGGTGATATAAGCCCTCAATGTTTGTAACTTTTATTGCAAAATCTATTGCAAATTTTTTTTTGTGTTTTTTTAAATACTGAAATTGCTGCCCTCAACTGTGATTCCTATAAAAGAATGTCCTTTTTCTATAGCTCACTACTTAATATATTACCAAATAAAATGTACTTATTCCAGTCTAAATAATACTTTTACGGACTTCCATTGGCTTATGACTTTTAGCAATTAAAACAATCTGTAGATGCATAGTTCATATTGAAGTTCCCAGGAAACTTATACCATTGGTACATGGGTCAAATAAAATTGCCAGGCTTTGTAACATATCCCACAACTACTGACATGCAAGATATTTCATGCTTGGTGATAAAGTGTTGATATTTTGACTTAGCTGAAGAAACGAGGATGTTTTTTTCCTCCTTTTGGGGATTCCCTATCATTCGGGACCTACCATCAGCACTTTGTCTTGCAGAACAATAATCTAACAGTATTAAGACTTAAGATAGCAAGGTACTGGAAATCCAATAGACCTCCCCAGCATGATGGAATTTATTAAAATCATCAATAGCAACTGTTGGTATAAATTAAAAATAGTTGTGTCTTTGAATATGGGGCAGATATTTAATATTGTTAAACTGACATAAAACATTGATTATTCATTTATTATCACCCTAAATGGAGAATAGTTTTCACTGCATTGTATCATTGGTCAACTTTGTTACCTTTTTATGTATAAAACTAAAAAAAAAATCATAAAAAAGACTTTAATATTATTTTTACTTAATAAATTAATAATTCTGCACTAGTGTATCAGTTTTGCCTGGAGAGTTAATAATATTTGAATTGTATACAGGGTAGCCCACGAAAAAGTAACCCGCCTCCAGCAATAGTATGACAAGATGAAGAAGCAAGAGGATAGTTTTTTTTCTAATTACCCATAAGTCACAAAAGATGCTGAAAGTGGTCCCCTTTCACGTCTATGCATCTATGGCCACATCTGATTATGTTGGCTGATGCTGCCTGTGATGCTGTGGATAGTGTTTGTGATGTCTTCCTTGAGTTCATCCAGGGCATGTGGATTGTTAGCGGACACTTTCTGTTTTAAATTTCCCCACAGATAAACAGTTTCCCATCTTGTTGGAAGAATCAGGAAATTTTTTATTCTGCAGCATTACTGTTGAAGAGCTTCAAGCAGTATCAGCCAACATAATCCAACGGGCCCAAAGATGCAGAGACGTGAATAAGGACCACTTTTAGCATCTTTTGTGGGTAATTAAAAAAAACTATCCACTTGCTCGTTCATCTTGTCATGCTATCACTGGGGGCAAGCTATTTTTTCATGGACCACCCTGTATTACCTATTCAGGGATGCAACAAGGTTATATTGAGGAGAGTGCTAATTAACCAAATAGCCACCTAACTCAAGCATTTGCAACAAAGTAATGTCTTTTAAAATAAAATATTTCTAAGTACATAACATCTATTTTTACATGTTAACTTCCATAAAATATTAGCACGCCAAGGAAATTATTTCTGTTTCTGGAATAGTGGGTGGACACATGCATATTGTTTCTTTATGTTCTTTTTTCTGTGTTTGGATGCCTATTGTCGTGCAATGTACTGTCTTCTACACCTATAATGCATTCACGTACAGCAAAGACACATAAAGACCACTAATGTATGGAATAAAAATTGCAGGATGCATGATGAATAATGTGTCTTATTCCTGTGAATTTTCACAACGCCTGAATTATGCAGACGCACTAGCAAGAGCAACTGCTGGGAATTACCTGGATTGTTCCCATGTGTGAAGGAAGCTTTTCCAGTAATAGAAGCCAAGGGTATAATTTTAATTTTGTAACTTCAAAATATAAATGTAAAAAATTGAACTCCTACTGAATTCCTTTAACATAAGTTTTCATGATATATAAAAAAAAAAATCTCACACCTACTGAGGTATTAAGCTCTCATTTAGAAATGATTGCTCCACTATTACTTCTTGTACTAAGATACACATGCTATACTTTCTTGCATTGAAATTCTTAAATGACCTTTGAAAATTGTTTATTTCTTAGTAGCAGAGGCAGGTCATGGGTGATTTATGAAGCCCTTAGGAACGCAATGTATAATTTCTTTAGATGATTCACTGCCATCTCAACTTTACTCTTCGCCCTCACTTTCTGGTCAGAAATAGCTCTGCAACCTTCATTATAATTCATCATTGTTTTGTGACCCTCATTTGTCTGATCGCTAAGGAGCAGAAGTAGCCTCCTTATTCTTCTACTTATGTATTTTTTTCACAAATGCTTGGTGTAATACGGAACCTTTCTAGATAAAGTTGGAGAGCAATTTCCACGTATCTTCCATGCATTTAGCTCCTATGTTGTATTAAAATTTTCAATCTATCATTTTTACGCGTTTGTCTTCTCTGGACAATCCCTACTTGTCAGAAAGGTCACTTGGCAATAGTCTGATCAGAAAGCATCCCCCTGCTGGGACCACCAGTGACCAAATCTAATCTATGTGTAAACCTGGCAGTAAGTGTTCAACTTCCCTACAGCGCCACCACAGGGGAAATTAAGCATTACAAGACAGGACAGATCTTCTAGAGGAGAGCCTTTTTAACTACTCTTCATTAAGGCCAGGATATGAGCACCTCTCTATTAACTATTGAATCAAATCAGGATAATTATTAAATTTGCCAGCAGTCCCATGGAAAACTAAAGATAACACGCGGTGATATTACCAAGAGCACGGCAAACAACAGGATAAATCTGCTTAATGTATAAAGGTTAGGTTTACACCACATTTGAGAGCAATATTTAGTGAATACAATGTGAAATTCCCCTACATACATGTCTAATGTGTCATTAACCAGACTGGTATATGTCAATATAGCTTTAGCTATGTTTAAAAAATACAGTAGAATAAGTTTTTAAATACAATTATTTGCAAGAAAAAACCCTGTTATACCTACCCATTGTTGTATTTGTCCCAATTAGAACACAGACAGTTTTCACTTAAAGGGCAGAGGCAAATTTTACAAATCTGACATGTACTGTATGACTTTATGTGTTTAATAACTTTTAAATACCTTCACTTATTCAACCTCATATGAGTTTGTTTTCTGATGGCACATTGCATTTCATGCTAGAGGTAAATTTGGGTTGATATGTTTAACTTTGCTTAGAAAATACACTGCTCAAAAAAATAAAGGGAAAAAAACCTCCCAGGCTGTGAGCTGTGCGCTGCGATTGGCCAGCGCTGCAGCCTAGGAGAAGGAGACGCCCACAGGACAAGAGAAGACCCGCCTACTATAACTTAAGAAGCAAAGGTACCGGAGCCTAGAACGGGAGAACGGAGCGGCGCCCGGGGATAATAGTATGTGCAGTGAGATCCCCGGGCGCCGCTCTATATGCCAGCATACTCAGTTAACATCGTTTATACAGGTGAAAGGTCCTCTTTAAACAACACAATGTAACTCCAAGTCAATCACACTTCTGTGAAATCAAACTGTCCACTTAAGAAGCAACACTGAGTGACAATCAATTTCACTGCTGTTGTGCAAATGGGATAGACAACAGGTGGAAATTATAGGCAATTAGCAAGACACCCCCAATAAAGGAGTGGTTCTGCAGGTGGTGATCATAGACCACTTCTCAGTTCCTATGCTTCCTGGCTGATGTTTTGGTCACTTTTGAATGCTGGCGGTGCTTTCACTCTAGTGGTAGCATGAGACGGAGTCTACAACCCACACAAGTGGCTCAGGTAGTGCAGCTTATCCAGGATGGCACATCAATGCGAGCTGTGGCAAGAAGGTTTGCTGTGTCTGTCAGCGTAGTGTCCAGAGCATGGAGGCACTACCAGGAGACAGGCCAGTACATCAGGAAACGTGGAGGAGGCCGTAGGAGGGCAACAACCCAGCAGCAGGACCGCTACCTCCGCCTTTGTGCAAGGAGGAACAGGAGGAGCACTGCTAGAGCCCTGCAAAATGACCTACAGCAGGCAACAAATGTGCATGTGTCTGCTCAAATGGTCAGAAACAGACTCCATGAAGGTAAAATGAGGGCCCGACGTCCACAGGTGGGGGTTGTGCTTACAGCCCAACACCGTGCAGGACGTTTGGCATTTGCCAGAGAACACCAAGATTGGCAAATTCGCCACTGGCGCCCTGTGCTCTTCACAGATGAAAGAAGGTTCACACTGAGCACATGTGACAGACGTGACAGAGTCTGGAGACGCAGTGGAGAATGTTCTGCTGCCTGCAACATCCTCCAGCATGACCGTTTTGGCATTGGTTCAGTAATGGTGTGGGGTGGCATTTCTTTGGAGGGCCGCACAGCCCTCCATGTGCTCGCCAGAGGTAGCCTGACTGCCATTAGGTACCGAGATGAGATCCTCAGACCCCTTGTGAGACCATTTGCTGGTGCGGTTGGCCCTGGGTCTCTCCTAATGCAAGACAATGACCTCATGTGGCTGGAGTGTGTCAGCAGTTCCTGCAAGACGAAGGCATTGATGCTATGGACTGGCCCGCCCGTTCCCCAGACCTGAATCCAATTGAGCACATTTGGGAGATCATGTCTCGCTCTATCCACCAACGTCACGTAGCACCACAGACTGTCCAGGAGTTGGCAGATGCTTTAGTCCAGGTCTGGGAGGAGATCCCTCAGGAGACCGTCTGCCACCTCATCAGGAGCATGCACAGGCATTGTAGGGAGGTCATACAGGCACATGGAGGCCACACACACTACTGAGCCTCATTTTGACTTGTTTTAAGGACATTACATCAAAGTTGGATCAGCCTGTAGTGTGTTTTTCCACTTTAATTTTGAGTGTGACTCCAAATCCAGACCTCCATGGGTTAAAAACTTGATTTCCATTTTTTTATTTTTGTGTGATTTTGTTGTCAGCACATTCAACTATGTAAAGAACAAAGTATTTCAGAAGAATATTTAATTAATTCAGATCTAGGATGTGTTATTTTTGTGTTCCCTTTATTTTTTTGAGCAGTGTATGTTAAGAAACAATGTTTCAAATTCCCTGACTTTTTTTAAAAAAAAACTATTCAATAATAAAGTGACTTTGAGGGGTTTACATTATAGAAATCATTCATACATGGCCCCATTTTAGAAACCCTCAAATTATTCAAAAGTGAATTTAGAAATGTTGTTGCTTTACATAGGTTTTTACAATAAAATGCTGCTTTAGCCCCAAATTTTTCATTTTCATAAGTGGTAACAAAAAAACACCCCACAATTTGTTACCCATTTTCTCTTGAACACAGCAACACCCCATATGAAGAGTTGAGCGAACCCGAACTGTAAAGTTCGGGTTCGTACCGAACTTTAGGGTTTTCGGCACCTGGACCCGAACCCGAACATTTACGTAAAAGTTCGGGTTCGGTGTTCGGTGATTTTTATGGCGCTTTTTGAAAGGCTGCACAGCAGCCAATCAACAAGCGTCATACTACTTGCCCCAAAAGGCCATCACAGCCATGCCTACTATTGGCTGTGATTGGCCAACTGCAGCATGTGACCCAGCCTCTATTCAAGCTGGAGTCACATAGCGCCGCCCGTCACTCTGCTCAGATTAGTGTAGGGAGAGGCTGCAACTGCTGTGAGGGAGAGATCAGGGAGAAATCTTATCAAGAACTGTTTTTTGTACTCAGCGATCTACAGCAAAAGTGTTTTGTGGGTGCAGTGCACAATTTTTTTAAGCCTCCCATGAGCCAACTACTGCTGAAAACTAACTTTTTTTTCTTCATTTAGTCAATATCAATACATGATCAGCAGCCATTTTATGCAACGATAGTGCACCAGCACAGGCTATCTGCAAGTCCAGAAATACAGCTTTGGCATACTGGGGTGAAAAAAGCTCTGATATACTGCACATCTGGGATTAGACAAGCATAAGTGACTGTCACATTTAGGACAGAAATACAGCTTTTTGGTTACTGGGGTGAAAAACCCCTCTACTATACTGCACATCTGGGATTACACATGCATAAGTCACTGTCACATTTAGGACAGAAATACAGCTTTTTGGTTACTGGGGTGAAAAAACCCTCTAATATACTGCACATCTGGGATTACACGTGCATAAGTGACTGTCACATTTAGGACAAAAATACAGCTTTTTGGTTAGGGTGAAAAAACCCTCTAATATACTGCCCATCTGGGATTACACATGCATAAGTCACTGTCACATTTAGGACAGAAATACAGCTTTTTGCTTAGGGTGAAAAAACCCTCTAATATACTGCACATCTGGGATTACACGTGCATAAGTGACTGTCACATTTAGGCCATAAATACGGTTTTGGCATACTGGGGTAAAAAAAAAGCCTCTGATATACTGCACATCTGGGATTACACGTGCATAAGTGACTGTCACATTTAGGAAAGAAATACAGCTTTTTTGTTAAGGTGAAAAAACCCACTAATATACTGCACATCTGGGATTAAACGTGCATAAGTGACTGTCACATTTAGGACAGAAAAACAGCTTTTTGGTTAGGGTGAAAAAACCCTCTACTATACTGCACATCTGGGATTACACGAGCATAAGTCACTGTCACATTTAGGACAGAAATACAGCTTTTTGTTTACTGGGGTGAAAAACCCCTCTAATATACTGCACATCTGGGATTACACGTGCATAAATCACTGTCACATTTAGGACAGAAATACAGCTTTTTGGTTACTGGGGTGAAAAAACCTCGATAATGGGAGAAATCTCGTTGCAGCTCTGAGACTAGCCGGTTTGACGCACATCCCTTACCTGGCGCATGTGCTGAATTTGGTGGTGCAGAAATTAATTCACAACTACCTCGACATGTCAGAGCTGCTGCATAAAGTGCGGGCCGTCTGTGCGCGCTTCCGGCATTCTCATCCTGCCGCCGCTCGGCTGTCTGCTCTACAGCAAAACTTCGACCTTCCCGCTCAACGCCTCATATGCGACATGTCCACAAGGTGGAACTCCACCTTGCACATGCTGGAGAGACTGTGCGAGCAGCAGCAGGCCATAGTGGAGTTTCAGCTGCAGCACGCACGGGTGAGTCGCACTGCGGAACAGCACCACTTCACCACCAATGACTGGGCCTCCATGCGAGACCTGTGTGCCCTGTTGCGCTGTTTTGAGTACTTCACCAACATGGCCAGTGGCGATGACGCCGTTATCAGCGTTACAATACCACTTCTATGTCTTCTTGAGAAAACACTTAGGGCGATGATGGAAGAGGATGTGGCCCAGGATGAGGAGGAGGAAGAGGGGTCATCTCTAACACTTTCAGGCCAGTCTTTTAGAAGTGGCTCAGAAAGAGGATTTTTGCAACAGCAGAGGCCAGGTACAAATTTGGCCAGCCAGGGCCCACTACTGGAGGACGAGGATGGGGATGAAGCATGTTCACAGCGGGGTGGTATCCAACGCAGCTCAGGCCCATCACTGGTGCGTGGCTGGGGGGATATGGAGGATGCAGACGATACGCTTCCCACAGAGGACAGCTTGTCCTTACCTCTGGGCAGCCTGGCACACATGAGCGACTACATGCTGCGGTGCCTGCACAACGACTGCAGAATTGCCCACATTTTAACGTGTGCTGACTACTGGGTGGCCACCCTGCTGGATCCCCGTTACAAAGACAATGTGCCATCCTTAATTTCGGAAGATGCGCGACTACAGGCGCACGCTGGTAGAAGCGCTGCTGAGAGCATTCCCGACTGACGCCGGGAAACAAGTGGAAGAACAAGGCGACTACAGGCGCACGCTGGTAGAAGCGCTGCTGAGAGCATTCCCGACTGACGCCAGGAAACAAGTGGAAGAACAAGGCGAAGGCAGGGGAGGAGGAAGAGGTCGCCAACGCAGCTGTGTCAGCGCCAGCACCTCAGGAGGCAGGGTTAGCATGGCCGACATGTGGAAAAGCTTTGTCACCTCGCCGCAGCAACCGGCCCCAACTGCTGATATGGAGCGTGTTAGCAGGAGGCAGCATTTGAACAACATGGTGGAACAGTACCTGTGCACACGCCTACACGTACTGACTGATGGTTCTGCCCCATTCAACTTCTGGGTCTCCAAATTGTCCACATGGCCAGAGCTTGCCCTGTATGCCTTGGAGGTGCTGGCCTGCACTGCAGCCAGTGTACCCTCTGAACCTGTATTTAGCACGGTAGTAGGCGTCATTACAGAAAGATGCAGCAGCCTGTCCACAGCCAACGTGGACAAGCTAACGTTCATTAAAATGAACCAGGCTTGGATCCCACAAGACTTGTCTGTACCTTGTGCAGAATTGACATTTATACCACCATCAAACATACATTCTTCTACTCAAGTCAAGTGCAATGATTCTTTGTTTTCTTTTTTTTTATTTGTCCCAATATTTTGGGGGCTACCTACCCCCAAAAAAAATGAAAAAAAAACATTGTTGGCTACCTCCTCCTCCTCCATTGCTGCCTCCACCTACAACACATCATTCACCGCCTCCTCAACCTCCGACTCCATATCCACGTCCTTCTCTGAGTTGCATGTTAATAATTTGTAATTTTTAGTTATTTTATTTCTTTTTAGGTTATTTCCCTATCCACATTTGTTTGCAGAGCAGTTGCCATGCTCTTAAGCACTTTTCACTGCCTTTTACATCCCTCTAGCCTTTTCAAGGACTATTTTAGAGCCATTTTAATTTAAAAAAGTGCCAATTTTAGTGCCCTAAATTGAAAAAATTCTTATTTTCAATTGTCGGGTGACAAGAACCCTTATTTGGCGTGAATGAACCCCTGCTGTGCCTGGGTGACAGGGGCCTAAATCTCTCAAAATCCTCTGTTGTATTGCTGGGTGACATGAACCCCCTTTTGCCGTGAATGAACCACTGCTGTGCCTGGGTGACAAGGGCCTAAATCTCTCAAAATCCTCTGTTCTATTGCTGGGTGACATGAACCCCCTTTTGCCGTGAATGAACCCCTGCTGTGCCTGGATGACAGGGGCCTAAATCTCTCAAAATCCTCTGTTCTATTGCTGGGTGACATGAACCCCCTTTTGCCATGAATGAACCCTTGCTGTGCCTGGGTGACAGGGGCCTAAATCTCTCAAAATCCTCTGTTGTATTGCTGGGTGACATGAACCCCCTTTTGCCATGAATTAACCCCTTCTGTGCCTGGGTAACAGGGGCCTTAATCTCTCAAAATCCTCTGTTCTATTGCTGGGTGACAAAAACCCCCATTTGCCGTGAATGAACCCCTGCTCTGCAGTGCTGACAGGGGCCTAAATCATTCAAAATCCTCTGTTCTATAGCTGGGTGACATGAACCCCCTTTTGCCGTGAATGAACCTTTGCTGTGCCTGGTTGACAGGGGCCGAAATCTCTCAAAATCCTCTGTTCTATTGCTGGGTGACATGAACCCCCTTTTGCCGTGAATGAACCCCTGCTGTGCCTGGGTAACAGGGGCCTAAATCTCTCAAAATCCTCTGTTCTATTGCTGGGTGACATGAACCCCCTTTTGCCGTGAATCAACCCCTGCTGTGCCTGGGTGACAGGGGCCTAAATATCTCAAAATCATCTGTTGTATTGCTGAGTGACATGAACCCCCTTTTGCCGTGAATGAACCCCTGCTGTGCCTGGGTGACAGGGGCCTAAATCTCTCAAAATCCTCTGTTCTATTGCTGGGTGACATGAACCCCCTTTTGCCATGAATGAACCCCTGCTGTGCCTGGGTGACATGGGCCTTAATCTCTCAAAATCCTCTGTTCTATTGCTGGGTGACAAGAACCCCCATTTGCCGTGAATGAACCCCTGCGCTGCAGTGCTGACAGGGGCCTAAATCTTTCAAAATCCTCTGTTCTATAGCTGGGTGACATGAACCCCCTTTTGCCGTGAATGAACCTTTGCTGTGCCTGGGTGACAGGGGCCTAAATCTCTCAAAATCCTCTGTTCTATTGCTGGGTGACATGAACCCCCTTTTGCCATGAATGAACCCCTGCTGTGCCTGTGTGACAGTGGCCTAAATATCTAAAAATCCTCTGTTGTATTGCTGGGTGACATGAACCCCTTTTTGCCGTGAATGAACCCCTGCTGTGACAGTGTGACAGGGGCCTTAATCTATCAAAATCCTCTGTTCTATTGCTGGGTGACAAGAACCCCCATTTGCTGTGAATGAACCCCTGCTCTGCAGTGCTGACAGGGGCCTAAATCTTTCAAAATCCTCTGTTCTATAGCTGGGTGACATGAACCCCCTTTTGCCGTGAATGAACCTTTGCTGTGCCTGGGTGACAAGGGCCTAAATCTCTCAAAATCCTCTGTTCTATTGCTGGGTGACATGAACCCCCTTTTGCCGTGAATGAACCCCTGCTGTGCCTGGGTGACAGGGGCCTAAATCTCTCAAAATCCTCTGTTCTATTGCTGGGTGACATGAACCCCCTTTTGCCGTGAATGAACCCCTGCTCTGCATTGCTGACAGGGAACTAAATTTAGTGAAAACATCTGTTACTGATCGGAAGATGCGCGACTACAAGCGCACGCTGATGATAGCATTCCCACCTGACAGCGGGGGCACAGTGGAAGCACAAGGCAATGGCAGAGGAGGAGGAAGAGGTCGCCAACGCAGCTGGGGCACCACCAGCACCTAAAATGGCAGGGTTAGCATGGCCAAAATGTGGAAAAGCTTTGTCAGCCTTGGAGGTGCTGACCTGCCCTGCAGCCAGTGTATAGTGTGAACGTGTGTTTAGTACGGCAGAGAGCATTATCACAGGCCGCAGCCAATGTGGACAAGCTTACGTTTATTAAAATGAACCAGGCATGGATCCCACAGGACTTGTCCGTACCTTGTGCAGAATCCTCTGTTCTATTGACATTTATATCAGCCTCAACCATCCATTCTTGTACTCAAGTGCACTTATTCTTTGTTTTATTTTGTTATATGTCCCAATATTTTGGGGGATACCCCAATTTAAAAATAAAAAATAACACAAATCAGTGTTGGCTACCTATTCCTCCTTCACCGCCACTTCCACCTACACCGCCACATCAACCTACCCCACCACATCCACCCATCCACAGCCTCCTCAACCTCCTACTCCTAGATCCAGATTGTTATTTAAAAATTTTCTGTATTTTATGTTATTTTAAGTCATTTCCCTATCCCTATTTCCCTATGTTTGCAGAACAGTTATCATGCTCTTAAGCACATTTTGATGCCTTTTGCAGCCCTCTAGCCCTTTCCAGGACTATTTTAGAGCCATTTTAGTGTCCAAAAGTTCGGTTCCCCATTGACTTTGGGTTCGGGGTCAAGTTCGGGTCCCGAACCCGAACTTTTTTTTCAAGTTCGGCCGAACCTCTCGAACCCGAACATCCAGGTGTCCGCTGAACTCTACCCATATGTGGTCATAAACTGCTGTATGGGCACACAGAAGGCTAGGAAGGGAAGAAGCACTACTGTATATGGCTTTTGCTGAGATGGTTTTTGGGTGCTCTGTCACATTTCCAGAGACCCTGAGGTACTCCTGCAGTGGAAAACCCCAAGAAGTGACTCAAGGAATTTTTTAAAAGGTGTTGTGGGCACAAAGAGCCCACTAGTAGAGATGGCCTTGCGGTTCGCCCAGCGGTCGTTTCGCGGCGAACTTTGCGTGTTCGCGATTCGCCGAACATGCGAACATATGGAGACATTCACGCCCGCCATATTCTTTTACATTGTAAAGAACTTTGACCCATGACACATCCATCAGGTGGTACAGGACAGCCAATTGAGACATTTCAGCACATGGACACACCCCCTACCTTATAAATAAACCTGATCTGGTCGCCATTTTACATTCAGTGTTTTGCCAGTGTAGGGAGAGGTCGCTGTGTGGACCAGGGACAGGCTGTTAGGGACACCAAACGCTAGCTAATAGGCTACAAAAGTCCTTTTAAGGACTGGTATAGATGTGCTATCGATAGGTGTGATACACAGAGGGGTGCCATATACTTATAATATACTTTTATAATGAGTCAAAAACACATAGATCTATACACTGCGTGCAGAATTATTAGGCAAATGAGTATTTTGACCACATCATCCTCTTTATGCATTTTGTCTTACTCCAAGCTGTATAGACTCGAAAGCCTACTACCAATTAAGCATATTAGGTGATGTGCATCTCTGTAATGAGAAGGGGTGTGGTCTAATGACATCAACACCCTATATTAGGTGTGCATAATTATTAGGCAACTTCCTTTCCTTTGGCAAAATGGGTCAAAAGAAGGACTTGACAGGCTCAGAAAAGTCAAAAATAGTGAGATATCTTGCAGAGGGATGCAGCACTCTTAAAATTGCAAAGCTTCTGAAGCGTGATCATCGAACAATCAAGCGTTTCATTCAAAATAGTCAACAGGGTCGCAAGAAGCGTGTGGAAAAACCAAGGCGCAAAATAACTGCCCATGAACTGAGAAAAGTCAAGCGTGCAGCTGCCAAGATGCCACTTGCCACCAGTTTGGCCATATTTCAGAGCTGCAACATCACTGGAGTGCCCAAAAGCACAAGGTGTGCAATACTCAGAGACATGGCCAAGGTAAGAAAGGCTGAAAGACGACCACCACTGAACAAGACACACAAGCTGAAACGTCAAGACTGGGCCAAGAAATATCTCAAGACTGATTTTTCTAAGGTTTTATGGACTGATGAAATGAGAGTGAGTCTTGATGGGCCAGATGAATGGGCCCGTGGCTGGATTGGTAAAGGGCAGAGAGCTCCAGTCCGACTCAGACGCCAGCAAGGTGGAGGTGGAGTACTGGTTTGGGCTGGTATCATCAAAGATGAGCTTGTGGGGCCTTTTCGGGTTGAGGATGGAGTCAAGCTCAACTCCCAGTCCTACTGCCAGTTTCTGGAAGACACCTTCTTCAAGCAGTGGTACAGGAAGAAGTCTGCATCCTTCAAGAAAAACATGATTTTCATGCAGGACAATGCTCCATCACACGCGTCCAAGTACTCCACAGCGTGGCTGGCAAGAAAGGGTATAAAAGAAGAAAATCTAATGACATGGCCTCCTTGTTCACCTGATCTGAAACCCATTGAGAACCTGTGGTCCATCATCAAATGTGAGATTTACAAGGAGGGAAAACAGTACACCTCTCTGAACAGTGTCTGGGAGGCTGTGGTTGCTGCTGCACGCAATGTTGATGGTGAACAGATCAAAACACTGACAGAATCCATGGATGGCAGGCTTTTCAGTGTCCTTGCAAAGAAAGGTGGCTATATTGGTCACTGATTTGTTTTTGTTTTGCTTTTGAATGTCAGAAATGTATATTTGTGAATGTTGAGATGTTATATTGGTTTCACTGGTAAAAATAAATAATTGAAATGGGTATATATTTGTTTTTTGTTAAGTTGCCTAATAATTATGCACAGTAATAGTCACCTGCACACACAGATATCCCCCTAAAATAGCTAAAACTAAAAACAAACTAAAAAATACTTCCAAAAATATTCAGCTTTGATATTAATGAGTTTTTTGGGTTCATTGAGAACATGGTTGTTGTTCAATAATAAAATTAATCCTCAAAAATACAACTTGCCTAATAATTCTGCACTCCCTGTAAGGAAGTATAAATCAGTATAGTCCAGAACACCTTCCCATAAATATAAGCTCAGATCAAGCTCAGACCCCATGGGTCAAGACAACATATATACAAAATGAAATACTTATAATATCAGACCAGCAGATCATTTTTGCATACTTCCAGGGTTACTCACGGTATGATGATATAGCCCAGTGTCAGTTATTTGAAGTTTGTAGGGGCGTCATATACAGAGAAGGACACGGTGAGGAGAAAACGTGGTGAAGATATCACTGATGAATGTTCCAGGGAAACGCAGCATAGGGGTCAGAGATTGAACAGTTGATAACACCTATTTCTCCCTATGCGTCCCTTCCTACACCTCAGCCCAGGGACACCCCTTAATGGTAGGGGTTCCCTGTCCTCGTCCGTTATCTGTATGCCCCTGTTAAACCCTACTTTAGTAACATAAGGGGGATGCAATTAACTAAAATGATGCTGAGTATATACAAGTATCCCATTAAAGGACAACAAATATATATATAAAGACAATTTCCCGACGCAGCGTTTCCCCAGTCAGTAAATATCATGACCGGTTCATCAGGGGATAAATTATACTTAGCTTTAAGTCTCGCGATAGAGACTATCACTTAGTGCCCCTCAATCAGGACCCTCTGGGAGACTTGAGCCAGGATGCAGGCTTTTGGGATGTCAGTTGTCTCAACTCTGATTTCAGGCTGGCACCTTAAATACTCTCCTCCCATCCTCCCCCCCCCAGGACAGAACCCCCACCACCCATCCGTCGCCTCAAACTATCCTTATTATTCCCCTCCGTGCTATGTAGATACATGGATCCTGTCATTCATTTGCCTTGTCTATGCTTCTTAATAAATCAAGATGTATTTTAAATAAAAGAGGAAAGAACGCCGCTCTGGAACGCATATGCGTTCCACAGAGCGGAAGTTACATCATCACATAACGCCTCGGAGACTAGAACTACGTCATCTCATAATGCATTTGAGTGTTAAGGAAGAGGGACGCCGCTCTGGAACGCACATGCGTTCCACAGAGCAGAAGTTACATCACCACCGAGCGTCTCGGAGACCGGAAACTGCGTCACCTTCATGCGTTCCAGAGACCGGAAGTATCATGTCCGCAGCATCTCCTGAGTACTCCTGCGTTCCATCAATCGGAACTCCATCATTGAGGATGAATTGAAGCATTAGGATAGAAAATAAAGCTAAATTACGGTATTAAATAGATACATAAGTACTCCAAAAAGATCACCCATTTACCTACTGATGATCACGATTGAAAATTCCCAGATACACTACAAGAGAGGGTAGGCTTATGAGGAGGGGGGGAGAGGCGGAAATAACACTCCAAAAATGCGCCCAAACTTGGAAACACCTTAATTCACAATATTGCCCACATTATAAACCCTGATGGGGGCATCCATTTATATATGGATGACGCCATTATAGTTTTGATATCTCATCTTGGATCTATTCTGATCCAATATTCAAAAGTATGACACTAGTTTCAAATGTACAGACCCTATTTGACAACTGGAAATAGAGGGAGGGGGAATTGGAGAAGACTCCAGAGGGGGGAATGGGAGTTCCTTATTAATAGAGGGAAGATTATGTGGGGAGGATGTATAGGAGTCAGGAGGATAAAACATATATTAACTCACTACAGCAAGCAACCAAACGATAGTTGTTCATTTAGGCCATCAGGACTAGATGTCTTTAGTTTATAGATCCATTGACATTCTTTTTGTAATATCCTCCTGTCCCATTTGTCACTCAAAACGATATTTAAGGATTTATATGATGATTACAAGGAAAACTTGAAATCTTGGTGAGAGATACGCACTTTGGAGAATTATATTAAAAACAGAATTGTACCAAAGGGTCTGAGGATCTGACTAGTCCCTGCCCTAAGATCTATTTCCCCATGATTATTGGAGAAATGGGAAAAGGAATCCGTTGAGAGCTCTATTAGATTTATGAGAGTATTATTAGAAGAGGAGAAATAAATTCTCAGCAATACCTGTAGTAAACTGAATAAACAAATAGAACTAGCACTACTAACATTAAAAAGTGATCCTGATTTTAATAGGAGGGAGGCCACTCTACAAACCTTGGTCGAACGATATCAAACACAGCTAAAAGAAAGAAAACATAGACAGTTCATTACTGACCTGACTACTTTTAGGGAGAAAAAAGCATTTGACTTTCTAAAAGAAAAATCAGAAGAGAGAGGTATTGAGGACTCTAGTGCAGATATTGATTCCTCTGATACAGAGAGGCTCACAAGGGCTAAGGTATTTAATAGAGGACGGAATAGAGGTGGTTTTCGGCCTAGAGGAGGAAGGAGATGGCAAAGGAATGGAAGGGGATATGCCTCCTCCTCATCGGATACTATTGCTGCTGGGGACGGACGGACATCTGTGGGTTTTTTAGAGAAAGGAGGGGAGGACCAGGTAATGCCCATCCTATTATCTGAGGGACAGAGACTCTATACAGAAGGAGGACAAGCGCAAATAGATAAAAAATGTATCATTAATCTCACAAATAGAATATTGACATCTGATGAACTACAGGTCCTTTCTAAAGGACTGTCTTTTGTACCTACTGTGAATTTTGATACATTTTCATGGGTAAAAGATCTGAGCCTCTTCACACGAAAATTAAAGTAGCATAAGTTCTACAAAAACAATGATAGGGAAGAAAATGTGGGGGGTTCAGTCAGCACAACCCTGTATGCAGGTGCACATCGCTATGGCGAAATACACATACAAACGCAAAAACACAGTTGCAATAGCACTCTGCAACCAGCACTCTGCCCTGCCTCTATGCTGGATGTTGAATGAGGCAATGGTGTACATTTTGGCCAAAGCGTAATAAGCCACTCACCACGTCAAGGTCGCCTCTATGAGTGGTCCCTAATACTAGTTCCTACCTGTTATGGGCCATGACAGCCACACAAAGTCCAGGGAGCGCAGGTAAAGCATGCACGCCAGGCACACTCTGCTTTTAACCCCGTCCGGTGCTGTGACAGCTTTGCATGCTGTACCTGCGCTCCCTGGACTTTGTGTGGCTGTCATGGCCCATAACAGGTAGGAACTAGTGTTAGGGACCACTCATAGAGGCGACCTTGACGTGGTGAGTGGCTTATTACGCTTTGGCCAAAATGTACAGGTAAATGGGTGATCTTTTTGGAGTACTTATGTATCTATTTGGTACCGTAATTTAGCTTTATTTTCTATCCTAATGCTTCAATTCATCCTCAATGATGGAGTTCCGATTGATGGAACGCAGGAGTACTCAGGAGATGCTGCGGACATGATACTTCCGGTCTCTGGAACGCATGAAGGTGACGCAGTTTCCGGTCTCCGAGACGCTCGGTGGTGATGTAACTTCTGCTCTGTGGAACGCATGTGCGTTCCAGAGCGGCGTCCCTCTTCCTTAACACTCAAATGCATTATGAGATGACGTAGTTCTGGTCTCCGAGGCGTTATGTGATGACGTAACTTCCTCTCTGTGGAACGCATATGCGTTCCAGAGCGGCGTTCTTTCCTCTTTTATTTAAAATACATCTTGATTTATTAAGAAGCATAGACAAGGCAAATGAATGACAGGATCCATGTATCTACATAGCACGGAGGGGAATAATAAGGATAGTTTGAGGCGACGGATGGGTGGTGGGGGTTCTGTCCTGGGGGGGGGAGGATGGGAGGAGAGTATTTAAGGTGCCAACCTGAAATCAGAGTTGAGACAACTGACATCCCAAAAGCCTGCATCCTGGCTCAAGTCTCCCAGAGGGTCCTGATTGAGGGGCACTAAGTGATAGTCTCTATCGCGAGACTTAAAGCTAAGTATAATTTATCCCCTGATGAACCGGTCATGATATTTACTGACTGGGGAAACGCTGCGTCGGGAAATTGTCTTTATATATATATTTGTTGTCCTTTAATGGGATACTTGTATATACTCAGCATCATTTTAGTTATTTGCATCCCCCTTATGTTACTAAAGTAGGGTTTAACAGGGGCATACAGATAACGGACGAGGACAGGGAACCCCTACCATTAAGGGGTGTCCCTGGGCTGAGGTGTAGGAAGGGACGCATAGGGAGAAATAGGTGTTATCAACTGTTCAATCTCTGACCCCTATGCTGCGTTTCCCTGGAACATTCATCAGTGATATCTTCACCACGTTTTCTCCTCACCGTGTCCTTCTCTGTATATGACGCCCCTACAAACTTCAAATAACTGACACTGGGCTATATCATCATACCGTGAGTAACCCTGGAAGTATGCAAAAATGATCTGCTGGTCTGATATGATAAGTATTTCATTTTGTATATATGTTGTCTTGACCCATGGGGTCTGAGCTTGATCTGAGCTTATATTTATGGGAAGGTGTTCTGGACTATACTGATTTATACTTCCTTACAGGGAGTGCAGAATTATTAGGCAAGTTGTATTTTTGAGGATTAATTTTATTATTGAACAACAACCATGTTCTCAATGAACCCATAAAACTCATTAATATCAAAGCTGAATATTTTTGGAAGTAGTCTTTAGTTTGTTTTTAGTTTTAGCTATTTTAGGGGGATATCTGTGTGTGCAGGTGACTATTACTGTGCATAATTATTAGGCAACTTAACAAAAAACAAATATATACCCATTTCAATTATTTATTTTTACCAGTGAAACCAATATAACATCTCAACATTCACAAATATACATTTCTGACATTCAAAAACAAAACAAAAACAAATCAGTGACCAATATAGCCACCTTTCTTTGCAAGGACACTCAAAAGCCTGCCATCCATGGATTCTGTCAGTGTTTTGATCTGTTCACCATCAACATTGCGTGCAGCAGCAACCACAGCCTCCCAGACACTGTTCAGAGAGGTGTACTGTTTTCCCTCCTTGTAAATCTCACATTTGATGATGGACCACAGGTTCTCAATGGGGTTCAGATCAGGTGAACAAGGAGGCCATGTCATTAGATTTTCTTCTTTTATACCCTTTCTTGCCAGCCCCGCTGTGGAGTACTTGGACGCGTGTGATGGAGCATTGTCCTGCATAAAAATCATGTTTTTCTTGAAGGATGCAGACTTCTTCCTGTACCACTGCTTGAAGAAGGTGTCTTCCAGAAACTGGCAGTAGGACTGGGAGTTGAGCTTGACTCCATCCTCAACCCGAAAAGGCCCCACAAGCTCATCTTTGATGATACCAGCCCAAACCAGTACTCCACCTCCACCTTGCTGGCGTCT
This sequence comes from Bufo bufo, assembly GCF_905171765.1. NCBI lineage: Eukaryota > Metazoa > Chordata > Amphibia > Anura > Bufonidae > Bufo > Bufo bufo. The sequence continues at coordinate 100,229,045 of NC_053392.1, read as the reverse complement.
GAGTCGGACTGGAGCTCTCTGCCCTTTACCAATCCAGCCACAGGCCCATCCATCTGGCCCATCAAGACTCACTCTCATTTCATCAGTCCATAAAACCTTAGAAAAATCAGTCTTGAGATATTTCTTGGCCCAGTCTTGACGTTTCAGCTTGTGTGTCTTGTTTAGTGGTGGTCGTCTTTCAGCCTTTCTTACCTTGGCCATGTCTCTGAGTATTGCACACCTTGTGCTTTTGGGCACTCCAGTGATGTTGCAGCTCTGAAATATGGCCAAACTGGTGGCAAGTGGCATCTTGGCAGTTGCACGCTTGACTTTTCTCAGTTCATGGGCAGTTATTTTGCGCCTTGGTTTTTCCACACGCTTCTTGCGACCCTGTTGACTATTTTGAATGAAACGCTGATTGTTCGATGATCACGCTTCAGAAGCTTTGCAATTTTAAGAGTGCTGCATCCCTCTGCAAGATATCTCACTATTTTTGACTTTTCTGAGCCTGTCAAGTCCTTCTTTTGACCCATTTTGCCAAAGGAAAGGAAGTTGCCTAATAATTATGCACACCTAATATAGGGTGTTGATGTCATTAGACCACACCCCTTCTCATTACAGAGATGCACATCACCTAATATGCTTAATTGGTAGTAGGCTTTCGAGCCTATACAGCTTGGAGTAAGACAACATGCATAAAGAGTATGATGTGGTCAAAATGCTCATTTGCCTAATAATTCTGCACGCAGTGTATGTTCTATATGCTGCTGAGGCGGTTTTTGTGTTGGCTATCAATTCTCTAGCTAAATGACTTGTGAAACAAAGGGAGTGTCAGTGTACTGGTGATAACTGAGTAGAGGGGGCGTGACCAGACTGTATATCAGGCAGCCAATCAATAAACATCATCACTCACAGCAGGAAAGCTAGGGATTGTGGGGATTGTAGTTTTGTGAGGGAAGATCAGGCACCATGATACTTTTAGTGTGTTGCAGGCTCACAGAGGAGCTATACAAATGGATTGCAAGGTAAATTGAAACTCTGATTATATGTATAGGTGTGGGTTCTGGTTGGGTCACAACTTGCAGCCTTAATGCAGTTTTTCAAAAATTAAGTTACTTTAATGGAATACCCCTTTAAGAGGCATTCTATTTTGCTCCGTCCTAATACATGTCTATGGCCACAAATAACGGTTTTGTTTTATTCTGTTAAACATGACAAAAAAAAGTCCTGGTTGAAAAAATCAACTTCTGTAAACCCCCAATGTCAACCTGCATTCCTGAGCTGCCCACAAACTAGGGAATTTGAGGCTGATAATATTCAGGAGGTGGTATCCAGCTGCCTCAGCTAGTTTCCTGGGGTGCCTTCTTAAGGGTCACTCATCAATTGATGATGAGGAGGAGGAAGAGCAATGTAGAGTCCCCTTCTCTTGCGCTGGCCGTATCAGTTTCAGAGGCAAGGGTATTGTATGCCTCCTCAGCTGAATACACTGCCATGAATGGGCCATTTATATTTTTTATTTTTTATATTGTTATTGGGGTTTGTAAAATGTATGATTCAACATGTGCACTTTATTAATTTAATTTATTATTATTCATTTTATTTACTCACAGGGGTGTGTATGTTTTGCATTCCACACATGAATGGGCTTGTAATACATTTGAAAAAGGATTTAGGAGAAAGGTAAAAAAAAATAACATAAAAGTAACAAAAAAGTAACCAAAAAGTCTTTGCTACACCAAAAGAAAAAAAAGCCTACATCGAAAACTGAGCACATATGTAATCAGTAATGGACAGTACTGAAAAAAGGGTGAAAAAATAGGCCACAGATAGCGTACAGTCCCCAACTACTGTGGCTGCATGCAGAGAGATTCTTCCTGTTTCTACTGCATCCCTATAGTTGTCATTGGCTGGTATAGCAAACGAGCCAATTGCAGTGCTGTGATTGGTTGTTATGGCAGTATTGTCACATTTGTTATGCTTTTTCATATTAAAAACCTTCAAATTATTGCTGCAGATGGTGTTATGGGAAAAAACTGTGGCTTTTTGGGACCAAGTGTCAAAACATTATGATTTACACACACTGTTTTTACACACATTAATGTCAGAAGAAAGAGTGTCTTGCTCTGCACAAGCATCCAAAAATTATGCCTTGACAGGGCAAAATGCCTGCCCATATGTATACATGCACGAGTGTTAAGTGTCAGGAGAAAAATTGGCGTGTTCTGAACCAGTCTGGAATAATTCACCCTTTTAATTTGGAGCAGCAGCAGTATAGTATGGATGTGGAAAGGGTAGTGTAATAGTGGCATGTAGCCACAATAATAGTGGTAGCAGTAACAGAATAGAATGGAACAGGCAAGGCAGTAGATGTGTGTGTGGTAGTGTTGGGAAAGTAGTAGTAGTAATGGCGGATGTGTAAAATGGTAGTGGCCGTAAGGGTAATGGAGATGGAATTAGGTTTATTAGAAGAAAGGGGTAGCATCCGCAGCAGTGGTGGCTGCAACAGACACTGCCATAATGTATGGAACATGATGGTAGGCAGACAGGCGGACAGCAGCAGTGGCATTATAGGGCACAGTCAGGGCCGATATACTTATCGGCCTCAGCCTGAGGCGTGGTGTGAAAAACCTCACGGATCCATGCCTGATTCATTTTGACAAAAGTGATGTTTTGGACCCTGGAAAAGGATAAGTGTGTTGGTTTGGGCATGACAAGGCCACCTGCTGCACTGAAAACCCTCTCTGAAATGACATTGGAGGCTGGACAAGACAGTACAGAGAGAGCAAAGTGGGCCACTTATGGCCACTGACCCAATCTGCTTCCCCAGAAGTCCATGGGGTCAGGGAACAGGGTACGTGCTAGGTAAAGGTCACAGTCATTTACATAAGTAGACAATAAAAAAATTTAAAAAAAGGAAAATAATGGATAGCTGGGCAGAAGTAAAAATATCATACAGCGGATTTTAATTTCGGGAAGGCGCAGAACTGGGCAACTACTGACAACTGACCAGAAGTCCAATTGACGGGATATTGCAAAAACTGTGGCTGATGACTTAGAGAATAATTATTTAGTTTTAGAAAAGGATTACATTTTGAAGAAGGTGCAGAACTGCACCACTATGGACACCTGGCCAAAAGTCCAAATTACGGAATTTGGCAAAAACTGCAGTTGATGACATACAGACAAATGACATTTTACAGAAGAAGTACATTTTGGAGAAGGAGCAGAACTGCACCACATTTACCACAACTAAGTGATAAGGCTACAACTGATCTGCCAGCATCTGGGCCATATGTTCAGCTTGCACATAAACTAATTGGTGGTCAAGAATAGTTTTCTTGTGGCCACACATATGGTTATGGATGTCCTACAATGAAGGGAAGGACAAGGAGGAAGAGGTGTTTGAGCAGGAGAAGAAGCAGCTGACAATGATGACAAGGACGCTGTCCTCTTTGGGGATGCGGGCTGGTTGCAACAAAGAAAACAAGGAGGAGGACAGACTTGCTCTGATTAGGAATGCTGGCCAGTTATATTTTCCCACAGGACACGCTGATTCCACCTGATGTGCTGCAATGGAGCCTTGGTACCTATGTTTGTGTTTGAATGCCCACAGCTTATTTTAATCCTGTAGATCTTGCACACAGTTGTGGTTTTGTGTGCCGGCCTTGTGGGGAAAAAACACCATATGGGAGTTGCTCACATATTGCTAGGGGCAGCCGAGCTTGGCCTAGATCTGGGACATTTTGAGCCTATGCCCACTTTGCTCTCTCGGTTCCTGAGCTGACCACAATAGAAGCAGATCTGCCAGTTTTTGGGAAGTTTTGACCATACGTTGCCTACGCCTCTATTGCCCCCACAGGCACATCTTCCTCCTCTTATGCCATATCCTCAACAATCTCATCTCTATCAGATGTTAAACTGTATGTAATCATGGAATCCTTGGCCCTCATCTGGATTCCATGCTCTATATTTGCCACGAGTGCCACTGTTGCTACCACTGCCACCACCATGCTCTATATTTGCCACGAGTGCCACTACTACTACTACTGGCCAGATGGCTGGTGCTACTACTGCGGCTACTACCCACATTCTGACTCTCGGATGATGAAGCCTTGGTCTTTCTTTTTCCACGCTTCTCTTTTATTATGAGGACTGTAAATGAAAAGTCATAGATTTCGTATAAATGAAAGGTCACAGGTTTGGTACACAGATTATTAAATGGTAGTGGCAAAATTGCTAGAGTTTTTTTTCTGAATTGATAATGTTTTTAAAGACAGAGGAGCAATTAAATATTGCCTATGCCGCTCATCACTAGTTTTTATGGTTCATGGCCATGAGCCAATGACCATCTACAATTTGTTGACTTGCTAGCCATTATATTATTATTGGATTTATTTGCATCCATCATCAATAACCATGTCAGTGTTAGAAGCAGGTATGGGAGAAAAAAATGTAGAGGGTTAATCACAAGACTTACTTGGAACCCAATCCAAGAGTCTATATAATTAGTTGCAGGGCGCCAAAGGAGGAAAGAATGGAAGTGAATAGGGCAGAGAATACGGTAAGGTAATCAGTAGGCAGCCGGGTGCGGTTGGTAGTGTGAACTAGTTCAACACATACATGCAATGAAAGAGAGGAAAAATAAAGTGAGTGACCACAGTGTGAGGCGCCAGTCGAGGAAGGGAAAAATAACAATGACAGTAGCTGAAAAGTATATATTTTTGACCTGTACAGATCAATAATATTGATACCAGAGGTATCGAGATTTTAGACCAATTTTTGGTCGATGGATAACGGTAAAAGCAGTCAGGAGGGTGCAACACGGGATTAGACCCTGAGCATTCAAATCCTGAATAGGTTGAGTAGACAAAATCTGGTAGCAATAAAAATCACACTGGTGATACTAGGTTTTAGACCCATGCAGGGTCAATCCAAATACATATAAATGTATATAAATACATATAATCGATTTAAAATCAATAGATAATAGTAGTCACCACTCACTTCACAGGGAGGAAATTTTTGAGGGATAAAGCTCAAGACACCCAAAAAAATTCCTCCCAATCCTGGGTCGCTTCAAAAGGTCTTAGGAAGAGGCGGCAGTTCCACACTTGGTACTTCTTGCAAGTTCCTTTATTTCCAATACAACAGAAAAAATAGAGCTCTTTTTTTTTGGGTGTCTTGAGCCTTATCCCTCAAAAATTTCCTCCCTGTGAAGTGAGTGGTGACTACTATTATACACTGCGTGCAGAATTATTAGGCAAATGAGTATTTTGACCACATCATCCTCTTTATGCATGTTGTCTTACTCCAAGCTGTATAGGCTCGAAAGCCTACTACCAATTAAGCATATTAGGTGATGTGCATCTCTGTAATGAGAAGGGGTGTGGTCTAATGACATCAACACCCTATATTAGGTGTGCATAGTTATTAGGCAACTTCCTTTCCTTTGGCAAAATGGGTCAAAAGAAGGACTTGACAGGCTCAGAAAAGTCAAAAATAGTGAGATATCTTGCAGAGGGATGCAGCACTCTTAAAATTGCAAAGCTTCTGAAGCGTGATCATCGAACAATCAAGCGTTTCATTCAAAATAGTCAACAGGGTCGCAAGAAGCGTGTGGAAAAACCAAGGCGCAAAATAACTGCCCATGAACTGAAAAAAGTCAAGCGTGCAGCTGCCAAGATGCCACTTGCCACCAGTTTGGCCATATTTCAGAGCTGCAACATCACTGGAGTGCCCAAAAGCACAAGGTGTGCAATACTCAGAGACATGGCCAAGGTAAGAAAGGCTGAAAGACGACCAACACTGAACAAGACACACAAGCTGAAACGTCAAGACTGGGCCAAGAAATATCTCAAGACTGATTTTTCTAAGGTTTTATGGACTGATGAAATGAGAGTGAGTCTTGATGGGCCAGATGGATGGGCCCGTGGCTGGATTGGTAAAGGGCAGAGAGCTCCAGTCCGACTCAGACGCCAGCAAGGTGGAGGTGGAGTACTGGTTTGGGCTGGTATCATCAAAGATGAGCTTGTGGGGCCTTTTCGGGTTGAGGATGGAGTCAAGCTCAACTCCCAGTCCTACTGCCAGTTTCTGGAAGACACCTTCTTCAAGCAGTGGTACAGGAAGAAGTCTGCATCCTTCAAGAAAAACATGATTTTCATGCAGGACAATGCTCCATCACACGCGTCCAAGTACTCCACAGCGTGGCTGGCAAGAAAGGGTATAAAAGAAGAAAATCTAATGACATGGCCTCCTTGTTCACCTGATCTGAACCCCATTGAGAACCTGTGGTCCATCATCAAATGTGAGATTTACAAGGAGGGAAAACAGTACACCTCTCTGAACAGTGTCTGGGAGGCTGTGGTTGCTGCTGCACGCAATGTTGATGGTGAACAGATCAAAACACTGACAGAATCCATGGATGGCAGGCTTTTCAGTGTCCTTGCAAAGAAAGGTGGCTATATTGGTCACTGATTTGTTTTTGTTTTGTTTTTGAATGTCAGAAATGTATATTTGTGAATGTTGAGATGTTATATTGGTTTCACTGGTAAAAATAAATAATTGAAATGGGTATATATTTGTTTTTTGTTAAGTTGCCTAATAATTATGCACAGTAATAGTCACCTGCACACACAGATATCCCCCTAAAATAGCTAAAACTAAAAACAAACTAAAAACTACTTCCAAAAATATTCAGCTTTGATATTAATGAGTTTTTTGGGTTCATTGAGAACATGGTTGTTGTTCCATAATAAAAATTAATCCTCAAAAATACAACTTGCCTAATAATTCTGCACTCCCTGTATATTGATTTTAAATCGACTATATGTATTTTTATATATTTATATGTATTTGGATTGACCCTGCATGGGTCTAAAACCTAGTATCACCAGTGTGATTTTTATTGCTACCAGATTTTGTCTACTCAACCTATTCAGGATTTGAATGCTCAGGGTCTAATCCCGTGTTGCACCCTCCTGACTGCTTTTACCGTTATCCATCGACCAAAAATTGGGCTAAAATCTCAATACCTCTGGTATCAATATTATTGATCTGTACAGGTCAAAAATATATACTTTTCAGCTACTGTCATTGTTATTTTTCCCTTCCTCGACTGGCGCCTCACACTGTGGTCACTCACTTTATTTTTCCTCTCTTTCATTCAGTGTTAGAAGCAACAGATATCTCTTGCTAGTTGCGCAATAACTTTGAGGCATAGCAACCCCCTTACGCCTGAATATGGTTCTGTTATTTACTTGCTTAGTCAGGATTTTTGCTGGGAGGGGATTTCAGATTGTTATGCCTTTAAATACCTTTCGTTTCTGTGACTTTTTTGTCAGATATAGTGAAAGCTATGTGCAGTTGTTTCCAGAGTCTTGAATCTTTGCTCATTTGGTTTGCTTGAGTGCATCCTGGGATTTGTGGTTCCATAGTATTGTTGTTGTCTGTATTATAGCTGAGTTTGCTATGGGTTTAGCTTTCTGTTGATTTTGGGGTTTTGGTGCTTTTTGGGTTTTGTGATTTTCTTTCTGTTTAGTTGGGCTTAGCATTTTAGGGTTAGTTTCTGCTAGATTTATTCTTCTAGCTGCTCCTTTGTCGGACTCCATCTTCTTAGCCATCCTCACTTAGCTATTGTGTATTGGTGACTTTATTATTCTTTGTCTAATACATGTAACTTCCCTTGCCATCGTCCAGTTGTTATGTAATTTTACTCAAGTCCTAGTATCTAAGTTCCAAGATCCATAGTAAGGGCTTGGGTAAAGTGACTCTTATAAGTTCTGCAGTCTTTCAAAAATGACATTGTTATGGTCAGTTGATTCATAATACTGTAGACCAGTGGTGTCTAACTTTTGGCTCTCCAAAACTGCAACTCTTGACATGTTCTGAAAGACTGGAGTTATCATTGCAAGCTGCCAATTGTACTTTTACTTTACAACAGGAGAGCAACAGGTTGGAGACCACTTTTGTGGACTGACCACATGTGATAGTGATACAGAGTCACACTAAGGGTGGTTTCGCACACAGGTTCTTGAAAATATATCACAGTTTGGTAGAAGTTTTCCATGCAGTTTTTGGAGTCAATGCCAGAAGTGAGTTCAAACTGAATTAAAGATATAAAGCAACTACTTATACTTTTTCTGGCTGTAGGTCAAAAAACTACATCAAAAGCCACAGTAGGGTTTTTCATAAAGCACTGTGTGTGTAAAAACTACCTGAAGACTAGTTAATTTGGACTATAGTAGTCTCCACTGATTAAATTCATTTTCCTAATTAATTAAAAAGTAAAGATTAAAACATTAAAATGATTCAAATTATATTGAGCAATAACTGTTGTCAAGAAAATTTTGGTCAATTAAAATTTTAGCTTTTTCTCCAATACAGAAACAAAGGGAAATAAACTTACTGTATAATCTTACTCAGTGATTTATCTTTTGCAGCCAGCTTGTATTAGTTTTTTTTTTTACCTTCTGCAATCAACTTTTATGCAATTAATAACAATGCATGGCCTTAATGATTACTTGTGGAATTATGCAAATAAGTGAATTATCTGCTGTTTTCTAAAATATATAAAAACAAATCTATATGGGACTGCTAGAAATAGCCACGTTCTTGACTATCTCCAGCAGTCATGATGTAGGAAATGAATTAGGTGGTAATGCGGATCTTTTACCACTGCTCCATTTATACAGGATCCCCATTCTCTAGATTGGTGGTGGTCCCAGTGCTCAGAGCTCACCCATCAGACACTAAATAGGAGACAAGCTTAAACCTTTGGACAACCTCTTTAAGTCCCATCGGATTGATCAAGTCACATTGGATTGACAACTTCCGGCCAAGGTCTGGTTTCGTAGAGATTGTGTGACCACTTTAAGGATGAAATATCTGCTTGTGATATAATGTAATCTTTGTAAGATATACTCATTCTACAGCTCTTGTCTATATGGCACACATTGTAGATATTTAAAAAAATAGTTCCAGCCTAAATTCCTCTTTAACAGAACACTAAGTAAGCAAATTATCAATAATGGTGGGCAGGTAAAGATCTTGAAGTCTTCCAGTGTCTTTTAGAGCAGAATTAAAACTAATAATCTCTGTTATCCATCTGACATCACATAAGGTCCTGAGCCAAGCGGAAGTTGCCTCAAGTCTAGGAGTTACTGGAACATAAAAAAAAATAAAAAAATTATGCTCCTTGACATTATTTGTATTGCATCAGTGAACAGAGTCGTCCGTGATCCAACTAAATAAAGGTGGGATTTTTTCCACACAATTTGATTTTATTTAATAGAGAATGGTGTAACTAGCAAATTTCCACCTATTTTGCAGTCCACTACCAGTTGTCAGGCACGATCCTTCACTGGTAATAGAGACTCAGAAGATGGTTGATAAAAGAACTGGTTCTACACAGTTCTGAACATTCTAGGAGTCTCCTGCATTTCCAAAAGTGCGATATATCTGTTCTGGGAGCTCTGGAGCTAAAAACAAATATAGTGGGAACTGGGAAGTAAGGAACAGGATGTCATACCACAGCAGTGCTGGCTGAATGGATACATCCCCTGCTTCTGAGTGAAATGCATCTAGCTATGCAGCTGAAACAGGGAATAATATGGCTGAAAAAACTGTTATGATTTTACAAAGAAGCACAACCATTGTGCAATATTTTTTTTTAACTCAGGTACCCTATACTTAAGAAACTGCATATAGTTTAAAATTTTGGATAACCAATGACTAATTCAATAAAATGTATTTGTATAACTCCTCCTGTTCTTTTTCCTCTTACTTATTTCTCTGTTGAGTTATTGCTGAGGTGGTCACATATGCTCAGTTCCATCCTTGAAGTGCCAACAGCTTTCTACTGTTAGAAACTCTGATAGTTACAAAAAGAGAGCTGCAGCAGCAAGGGCACACCCTTGAGCTGTGATAGGGAAAACTGCTTTAGAACAGACATGTCCCTAAGCTGCCAGCTTGAAATAAATCTAGCAGAGCAATTGGAGCAATACATGGGAAATCTCTGGATCCATGTAAGGCCTCTTTCACATGGGCGTTGCGGGAGAAGGTGCGGGTGCGTTGCGGGAACATGCGCGATTTTTCCGCGCAAGTGCAAAACATTGTAATGCGTTTTGCACTCGCGTGAGAAAAATCGCGCATGTTTGGTACCCAAACCCGAACTTCTTCACAGAAGTTCGGGCTTGGGATCGGTGTTCTGCAGATTTTATTATTTTCCCTTATAACATGGTTATAAGGGAAAATAATAGCATTCTGAATACAGAATGCATAGTAAAATAGGGCTGGAGGGGTTAAAAAATAAAATAAAAATTAAACTCACCTTAATCCACTTGCTCGCGCAGCCCGGCTTCTCTTCTGTCTCCTTCTTTGCTGATTGCAGGAAAAGGACCTGTGGTGACGTCACTCTGGTCATCACATGGTCTATCACATGATCCATCACCATGGTAAAAGATCATGTGACGGACCATGTGATGACCGGAGTGACGTCACCACAGGTCCTTTTCCTGCACACAACAAAAAAGAAGACAGAAGAGAAGCCAGGCTGTGCGAGCAAGTGGATTAAGGTGAGTTTAATAATTTTTTTATTTTTTTTTAACCCCTCCAGCGCTATTGTACTATGCATTCTGTATTCAGAATGCTATTATTTCCCCTTATAACCATGTTATAAGGGAAAATAATAATGATCGGGTCCCCATCCCGATCGTCTCCTAGCAACAGTGCGTGAAAATCTCACCGCATCCGCACTTGCTTGCGGATGCTTGCGATTTTCACGCAACCCCATTCATTTCTATGGGGCCTGCGTTGCGTGAAAAACACACAAAGAGGAGCATGCTGCGATTTTCACGCAACGCACAAGTGATGCGTGAAAATCACTGCTCTTGTGCACAGCCCCATAGAAATGAATGGGTCGGGATTCAGTGCGGGTGCAATGCGTTCAACTCACGCATCGCATCCGCGTGGAAAACTCGCCCGTGTAAAAGGGGCCTAAGGAACATGACTGGTTGTAGCTTTGTTGATTGTTATGTACTATATGATGTCTGATTTTTATGTTTTACTTTAATCATGGGATAAGAGAGCAGCCAGGATTTTATTTATCTAGATTTGGGTGTGAAGATTTGGAAATTTGTAACAAAAAAACTGCACTTTGAACTGCCATAAAACTATATTATAAAATTAGCTCAGCACTATAAAGGTAAAATAAAAATTATAGAAACACTTGAATCCCTTTAATATCATTGAGCTCATCACTGCCCCAAACAATCAGAAATCTCACCTTTGAGAGAAATTTACTAGTATACTTTGTATGGCATTTTTATTTGTGTTGGAAAAGGGAGCACTTATTATTAGTCAACATACACGTTGTCATCAGTCTTTGGACTTCAGATTATTGGTATTTTTTCCATTCTTTTGTCGGTAAAGCTTGTAAGACTGTATGAAGATGTTGCCCTGGCTCTTACACAAGAACAATGCTATGGCACTGACACATCAAGCTGTGATCTCTGTAGCTTAAACACAGTGAAAATAGCTATCATTGATCTCCCCGGTGAATGGCATCTCTGTTCTCACTGTCGGATCCTGAACCTCTGACAGTTTATTAATGCATGGAATAGTGTATATTTGAATATCAAGTATTAGCAAAAATACCAATTTATACGGACCTGTCATTCACTGTAGATATTATTAGTCTCCAGTTATTACTTTTGACCTATGCGAAGTATCTGCAGAAAATCAAATCAAATGCAGAACATGTCATTTCATTGTGTTGTAGTAATGAAAGGGTGTGCACAGTATACAATGTAACATTTTAAATATGGTGGCATAATTACTTCATTGATAGTGTTCTCCCATTAAATAATCTCATCTATTATTTTATTGAGCAGAAAACTACTATAAATAATATTTTCTCTGTGGAGCACTCAACACATCTGTGCATTGTGTAGAGAGCGTATAGTTTTTAATAAGCACTGTGTAATTCTTCATTTCTCCTACGGTGGTGCTGCAGAAAACGTGAACACTACCAGATTACCAAAGTGGTGGAAGCTGATTACAGGGTCTCTCAGCAGCAGCAGCACAACTAATCAGCTTACCAATATTGGCTCTATGGACAGGATAGTGACATGTACAATCACACTCGATTGCTGGAAATACATTTTAAAGAAGATTGTCAAAATGTCACATATCAATTTTTTATTATTACTTTTTAAGACCATTTTTTTGATTTCTCATTTTCATAATAAAATCGGGGCAATACCACTTCTTTTAACAGGGTGCAAGTCACAGGACATGAGCCCAGGGTATTGTGGTAATGACAAGTTATCCTATATCCACTGGATAAGTGAAAACTGTTAAATCACTGGGATTCTAATCACTGGGTCCCCCAGCCTATTTGACTGCTAAAGACAGCCCAGTATAGTGGTCAGCTTTCTCTGATAGCCCCATAGACTTTGAATTGGAATAGACAGTGGGTTTTTACCCATTGTGCTAATTAGCCAGTTTGAATTTGGGCTAAACCTAAGTGAGTTGTCCTGGTTGTTCCGTAGTATTCACCCTTTAACCCCTATATAGGGATCTGGACTTTGCCGCAGGAAACTAACCAGGCCGCTACTTCCTGGAGTAGACCTGGCGTAGTTGGCTGCTGACCCAAGGACTCAGGCAAATGGTGCAGTCTGAACATAGTCCAAGATCAGGGCAGGCTGAATATGTGTGTATTCCATATAGCAGTGCCAAGGTTGGGGCAAGTTATGTGAATATTCAAGGTAGCAGTTCCGAGGTTGGGTCAGATGGCAAGGAGCAGAATTGGTAGACGGGCAAGGTATGGAACATGGATAGTCAGACAAGAGATCACACCTTTGCTGGTTACTAGAGACTAGAAAACCTCGAAGCTCAGACATGGAGGTGGATCTAAAGCTTAGCTAAATAGGAAGGCTGATCAGTATCTTAACCCCTTGGATACTTGAGACTTTTCATTTTTGTTTTTATTTCTCTTCCCTGTCTTCATAGAGGCATAACGTTTTTATTTTTACGTTCACATAGCCATATATGGGCTTGGTTTTCTGTGGGATAAGTTGTACTCTCTAATGCCACCATTTAATATGGCATAAAAAGTAGTGGGATGCAGGAAAAAAAATCCAAATGGGGTGGAATTGGGGAAAAAAACAATTCTGCCACAATTTTACGAGCCTAGAAGGTCATTTACTATCAGATATGTGAAAGTTTTCTGGCATATATCTGTCTAAAATGTCAGTCTTAATAAATTACCCCCATAGTCCCCATGGCATTCTCCATGCAGCAAAACTGACCTGTGCCCTTTATACTCTAGGTCAGTACAATTACATCAATACCAGATATGTATAGGTTTGTTTGAGTTTAATAGTAAAAAAAAAGAAAAACTTTTTTTTTACATCACCATATTCTGACCCGCATAACTTTTTTAATAGTTATGTATACCAAACTTTGTGTGGGCTCATTTTATGTGGGTCAGTCTGAAATTTTATTGATACCATTTTACAGTCACCTAAATAATTATTAGGAACACCTGTTCTATTTCTCATTAATGCAATTATCTAGTCAACCAATCACATGGCAGTTGCTTCAATGCATTTAGGGGTGTGGTCCTGGTCAAGACAATCTCCTGAACTCCAAACTGAATGTCAGAATGGGAAAGAAAGGTGATTTAAGCAATTTTGAGCGTGGCATGGTTGTTGGTGCCAGACGGGCCGGTCTGAGTATTTCACAATCTGCTCAGTTACTGGGATTTTCACGCACAACCATTTCTAGGGTTTACAAAGAATGGTGTGAAAAGGGAAAAACATCCAGTATGCGGCAGTCCTGTGGGCAAAAATGCCTTGTGGATGCTAGAGGTCAGAGAAGAATGGGCCGACTGATTCAAGCTAATAGAAGAGCAACGTTGACTGAAATAACCACTCGTTACAACCGAGGTATGCAGCAAAGCATTTGTGAAGCCACAACACGCACAACCTTGAGGCGGATGGGCTACAACAGCAGAAGACCCCACCGGGTACCACTCATCTCCACTACAAATAGGAAAAAGAGGCTACAATTTGCACGAGCTCACCAAAATAGGACTGTTGAAGACTGGAAAAATGTTGCCTGGTCTGATGAGTCTCGATTTCTGTTGAGACATTCAAATGGTAGAGTCCGAATTTGGCATAAACAGAATGAGAACATGTATCCATCCTCTGATGGCTACTTCCAGCAGGATAATGCACGATGTCACAAAGCTCAAATCATTTCAAATTGGTTTCTTGAACATGACAATGAGTTCACTGTACTAAAATGGCCCCCACAGTCACCAGATCTCAACCCAATAGAGCATCTTTGGGATGTGGTGGAACGGGAGCTTCGTGCCCTGGATGTGCATCCCTCAAATCTCCATCAACTGCAAGATGCTATCCTATCAATATGGGCCAACATTTCTAAAGAATGCTATCAGCACCTTGTTGAATCAATGCCACGTAGAATTAAGGCAGTTCTGAAGGCAAAAGGGGGTCCAACACCGTATTAGTATGATGTTCCTAATAATTCTTTAGGTGAGTGTATATTTTAATAGTACGGGTGTTTTCGGATACCGGGATGCTCATGATGTTTATTTTTTTATTGCATTTATATTAACTTTTTTTATTCTAGGGAAAGGGGAAGGAGTTATTTAATTTTTTATATATTTTTTTATATTTTCTAAGAATTTTTTATTTTATTTTTTAATTTTTTACCCTTTCTAGGAGGCTATAATATTCACTAGTAGATTTATTTCAGTTCCACATAACTACAGCATAAGCTCAATTTGCAGTTATCTTATGTTGGCCTGCCCCCTAAAGGCATCCATAGGAACTGGAGCTGGGTTTCTTCTGAGAGACTCAGCACATTAGAAAGAAGGACCTGCTTCCGGCGTGCGCTTCCTGGTTTTTCACTATTCAGATGCCGTGGTCACATTTGACTACGGCATCTAAACTGTTAAATGCCTGCGATTAGCATTATTGCTAGTCGCAGACATTAGCTGCCGGCCCATACATGTATGGCACTGGGAGTCCAAGGCTAAATCAGCAGCTGAACAGGGAGTTAAAGGGATGGATTTACTCTATCAGTGCTGTAAGGAAGTTCACTGAGCACTAGTACCAATATACACAGGGAGAGTGGAGAGATGCCTGCGCCTGCCTGGGACAACAGGCCTCTACTGATCCAACATGATACTAACAGAGCATAGGAGATAAGTTATAACTTGTTATCAGAAAAACCCTTTAACTTTGAGAAAGATTTGCAATTTAGTTAGGAGTGACTGAACTAAAGACATCCTGATGCATACTGAACGGATTGCTCTCCATTCAGAATGCATTAGGATAAAACTGATCAGTTGTTTTCCGGAATTGAGCCCCTAGGACAGAACTCAATACAGGAAAACTTTAACGCTAGAGTGAAAGTACCCTTAGGCCTCTTTCACACGGGCGTTGCGCGAAAATGTGCGGGTGCGTTACGGGAACACGCGCGATTTTTCAGCGCGAGTGCAAAACATTGTAATGCGTTTTGCACTCGCGTGAGAAAAATCGTGCGTGTTTGGTACCCTAACCCGAACTTCTTCACAGAAGTTCGGGCTTGGGATCGGTGTTCTGTAAATAGTATTATTTTCCCTTATAACATGGTTATAAGGGAAAATAATAGCATTCTGAATACAGAATGCATAGTAAAATAGCGCTGGAGGGGTTAAAAAAAAAAAGAAAAAAATTTAACTCACCTTAGTCCACTTGTTCGCGACCCGGCATCTCCTTCTGGCTTCATCTGATCTCTGTGCAGCAACAGGACCTGTGGTGACGTCATTCCGGTCATCACATGGTACGTCACATGATCTTTTACCATGGTGATTCACCATGGTAAAAGATCATGTGACGTACCATGTGATGACCGGAGTGACGTCATCAAAGGTCCTTGAACTTTAATTAATGCTCACCACAGGTCCTATTCAGTAAAGGGGACAGAAGGAGATGCCGACATCGCGATCAAGTGGATTAAGGTGAGTTAAATGATTTTTTATTTTTTTTTAACCCCTTCAGCGCAGTTTTGCTTTGCATTCTGTATTCAGAATGCTATTATTTTCCCTTATAACCATGTTATAAGGGAAAATAATAATGATCGGGTCTCCATCCCGATCGTCTCCTAGCAACCATGTGTGAAAATCGCACCGCATCCGCACTTGCTTGCGGATGCTTGCGATTTTCACGCAACCCTATTCATTTCTATGGGGCTTGCGTTACGTGAAAAACGCACAAAGAGGAGCATGCTGCGATTTTCATGCAACGCACAAGTGATGCGTGAAAATCACCGCTCATGTGAACAGCCCCATAGAAATGAATGGGTCAGGATTCCGTGCGGATGCAATGCGTTCACCTCCCGCATCGCATCCGCGCGGAAAACTTGCTTGTGTGAAAGGGGCCTTAGAGAACTGGGATCCAGTGTTTAGATTCAATTAGGTCAATGTATTCATGGGGTTTCATGTGCGTTCTATGTTTTCAGCTGATCTCCCACATTTCAAAAATATCCAGTTAGGTTTATTGGTCTCAGCATATGTCTGAGGAAAATGATATTGTGAGACCCGTTGGGTCCAAGGACTGACGTAAGTGAAGTGGAATATTTGGGGGCTACATTAGAAAAATTGGAGCTGTCGGCTAAGTGGAATTCCCTCACACTACATCTACTGAATACACATAATGAACATTTTCTCAGTCTTTATCTTTACTGACAGGTCCTCTTTAGAGTCTTTTACATAATCTTCAAATTCCCTTATGTCGCTTTATTTTTCTTTTGTATGGGAAAGAGTGAGTGACATTTTTTTAAATAATAGAGCACTAATACCGAGTGTCGTCCTCACATCATAGCAACACATTAGCATCAGAGTAAAAGGCAATAATGTTTCTAAACTTGTTAAACAGAATGCTACATGATTGAAATCCCCCTTTGGCGGATGCAGACCGAGCAGAAATATCATTAATTAGTAGTGACAGCAGACAAAACGTGTCAATAAAAAAAGTAACAAAAGCTTTCTCTTCATTAAAGTGTTCTCCCTAGACCATCATGGTGTTTATACTGGTAGTTATTACACCGTCAGGCAGATGTTAATGCAGAGTTCGGGAATCAAGGTGTTCAAGTATGTAAATGAGAATACATATGGAGAGGTATGAAGTGTTAGGCCCCTTTCACACGGGCGAATATTCAGTGTGGGTGCAATGCGTGAGGTGAACGCATTGCACCCGCACTGAATCCGGACCCATTTATTTCTATGGGGCTGTGCACACGAGCGGTGATTTTCACGCATCACTTGTGCGTTGTGTGAAAATCGCAGCATGCTCCTCTTTGTGTGTGTTTTTCACGTAACGCAGGCCCCATAGAAATGAATGGGGTTGCGTGAAAATGCGGATGCGGTGCGATTTTCACGCACGGTTGCTAGGAGACGATCGGGATGGGGACCCAATCATTATTATTTCCCCTTATAACATGGTTATAAGGGAAAATGATAGCATTCTGAATACAGAATGCATAGTAAACTAGCGCTGGAGGGGTTAAAAAAATAAATAAAAAATGTAACTCACCTTAATCCACTTGTTCGCGCAGCCGGCATCTCTTCTGTCTTTATCTGTGAGCAATAGGACCTTTGATGACGTCACTACGCTCATCACATGATCCATCACCATGGTGATGGATCATGTGATGGACCATGTGATGAACCCAGTGACGTCATCAAAGGTCCTATTGCTCACAGATGAAGACAGAAGAGATGCCGGCTGCGCGAACAAGTGGATTAAGGTGAGTTAAATATATATATATTTTTTTTTAACCCCTCCAGCCCTATTGTACTAAGCATTCTGTATTCAGAATGCTATTATTTTCCCTTATAACCATGTGATAAGGGGAAATAATGCAATCTACACTACAACTAACCCAAACCTGAACTTCTATGAAGAAGTTCGGGTCTGGGTACCACATTCAGTTTTTTATCACGCGCGTGTAAAACACATTGCACCCGCGAGATAAAAACTGAACATCGGAACGCAATCGCAGTCAAAACTGACTGCAATTGCGTACCTACTTGCGCGGGTTTGCCGCAATGCACCGGGACGCATCCGGACCTAATCCGGACACGCTCGTCTGCAAGGGGCCTTAGTGCTGTCATTTTCCATCACAGTCTCAGCTAAGGTGAAGTTCCTAGAAACATTGCATGCTTTTATCCCTGCTAAGAAGCCCTTTGAGACTTACATAAGACTTTATGTTAGGGCTCATGCACACGAAAAGCCTAAGCCCATGCTGTGGACCGCAAATTGTGGTCCGCAATGCATGGACACCAGCTGTGTGCCCGCCGTTTGTGGATGCAGGCCCATTACCTTGACAAGATTCAGTCCGCACCACAAACAAATAGAACTCATTTTTTTGCGGTGCGGAGCCACAGACTGAAATTCCATGGAAGCGCTCCGTAGTTCTTCCATGGCCTTCTGCTCCGTGCTTCCCCTCCTCACTGCTGCATATCTTGCGGATTGTGGACCCATTCAAGTGAATGATACAGAGCGCACACAGCCAGTGCCCATATACCTGCGGACCGGCATACGGGCAGGGGCCCAACACATTCATGCAGCCAAGCTAAAATTGACTCTGATAACACATGTCACCGTGTTATCTCGTGACGAAAGCTATTAAAATCCATTTAAAAAGTCAATTAACATTTTCTTGCTATTGTTTACTAAACGCGTTAACTAGTGTTGGGCGAGAATGCTCTGCCGAACACTAATTTTACTCGAGCATCGCAATGCTCAGCACATCGCAGTGTTCGGCCGAACACCTCGTGTGCTTGAGCACGATGCTCGAGTCTCCACTCTGCACGTTTGTTGGCTGCTACGCAGCCAATAAACGTGCAGGTAAGTACTGCCACTCACTGTAATGCCGTACCCATGTTGGCTACTGGCATTACAGTGATTGGCTGGCCGGAACACGTGTTCTGCTCAGTCTTAGTCAGGGAGAGCTGTACCGTTTGCGTATCCGAAATATCAGTAACATTCAGTACATTTTTTTTGCTGCTGGTGGCGGCGACATTACCTGCGCTACATCTCCTGTATAACGTTTGCCCATCCTAAATATCAGTGACATTAATGCAGTGTAAAACATTTTTTATTAGTCACTGGTGACAGCTACATTACTTGCGTTATACCTCCTGTATAATGTTTGCGCATCCATAATTTGTGGACAATAATAGGACATGTTCTATTTTTTTTGCGGTACGGCCATACTGACACGGAAAGCACATGGAGTAATTTCCGTTGTTTTTGCGGTCCTGTTGAAATAAATGGTTCCGCATACGGGCTGCAAAAAAAATTCTAAATAAAATGAACTTTTAAAAAGGTAGTACATATTATGGCAATTCTTAGGCAAGCTCCATATCCTTACACTCCCTGGACATGCACAGTGCATTAAGATGTACTGTGTCCAGCTTCATCACTATACTGCGTATGTGGAAATTGTCTTCTGATAGTCCCTCGTAAACCTTTGTATTTGCCGCACAAAGATGAAGATTGGCACAATGTGTCTTGCAGCATTCGTATGCCCATGGAGTTCAAGGTACGTACATGTATAAGATTTGGGCGATGCTGGTAGTAATGTAGACCAGCTGAGGAATGTCAATCAAGAATGGAGGGGAGGGTTTGGACACCAGACTGTACCTGTTAGTGGCAATGCCCAGATAACTCTGATGCTAAGCCTAATAGTGGACTGACAATTCTTGTTCTACAAGGATCACTTTTCAGCAGTCATCTTATTATCATAACAGGCAGGATTACAATGAAAGTAATCACCTATATGTAGATAATATATGTTATGGTCATAACTAATACACTGCTCAAAAAAATAAAGGGAACACTTAAACAACACAATGTAACTCCAAGTCAATCACACTTCTGTGAAATCAAACTGTCCACTTAGGAAGCAACACTGAGTGACAATCAATTTCACATGCTGTTGTGCAAATGGGATAGACAACAGGTGGAAATTATAGGCAATTAGCAAGACACCCCCAATAAAGTTGGTTCTGCAGGTGGTGATCACAGACCACTTCTCAGTTCCTATGCTTCTTGGTTGATGTTTTGGTCACTTTTGAATGCTGGCGGTGCTTTCACTCTAGTGGTAGCATGAGACGGAGTCTACAACCCACACTAGTGGCTCAGGTATTGCAGCTTATCCAGGATGGCACATCAATGCGAGCTGTGGCAAGAAGGTTTGCTGTGTCTGTCAGCGTAGTGTCCAGAGCATGGAGGCGCTACCAGGAGACAGGCCAGTACATCAGGAGACGTGGAGGAGGCCGTAGGAGGGCAACAACCCAGCAGCAGGACCGCTACCTCTGCCTTTGTGCAATTAATTATCAGACCACCATGATGATTTCTTTCAGCCATTTCTTGTCTCAAGTTTGACACATAATGTGCGTCAATACAAAAAATATCCCCTTATAATTTGCGCGGTGCACAAACATTCCCTTGTAATGTGTGCCAGTACAAAAATACCCCCTTATTATGTGTGCCAATACCCAAATTTCCCCTTAAAAAGTGTAACAGTACAAAAAAATCCCTCTTCTAATGTGTGCCAATACAAAAGTGCCCCTTTATAATTTATGCCAGTATAAAAAATGCCCCTTTATGTGTGCCACTACAAAAATACCAGCTTATATGTGTACAAATAATACCCCCTTATATTGTGTGCCAGTACAAAAATAAGCCCTCATAATTTGTGCCAGTACAAGAAATGCCCCTTATAATGTGTGAAAGTACAAAAATGCCCCTTTATGTGTACAGTAAAATATTCCCCTTTGTAACACATGCCAGACAAAAATACCACATTTTAGTGCCCCCAGTAGAACCAATGTGTATAATGTGCGCCAATGTAAAAAAAAGCCTCTTTATGTGTGCCAGTACAAAAATGCCCCTTATTACATGTGCCAGTACAAAAATGCCCCCTTTTTAGTGCCCCCAGAAGAACCAATGTCACCACAGTGCCCCCTCAGTTATAATAATGACTCATAATGGTCCATTTGCATGCTGCCAAAGAAAAATAGCAATCTCAAATACTTTAATACTTACTTCCATGCCACAGTCAGTGATGCTGTGCAGGACACGGGCTGAGGTTGTGTTATATAGCCAGAATGCAACCTGTGTAATGGCCCTATAAGGGAGGAGTCAAACTCGCAATGAGTCTGAGTCAGATAGCTATAAGGACACCTTGTGTGAGAGCTGCTTAAAGGGTGCTCCATTCAAAATAAGTTATCCCCTATCCACAAGATACTGTAGGAGACAGCTATTATATTTGTGAGAGTACAATTGCTAGAACCCCTTCAAACACAATTATGATGGCCCTGTACCCCAAAATTAATTATCTATGGGACTGATGGGCACTGTTATTATTATTTATAATTATATTATTCTTTATTATTACAGCAAACATCTTGCCTGAGCAGCATAAAGAGATGTCCTTAACAACAACCACATGGGCCATGAGTAAAATGGGCACATTGACATCTATGAGAGAGTTTACTAGACATGCTTTGTGACCTGTGCAGGTAGGGGGAATATACACTGCTCAAAAAAATAAAGGGAACACAAAAATAACACATCCTAGATCTGAGTTAATTAAATATTCTTCTGAAATACTTTGTTCTTTACATAGTTGAATGTGCTGACAACAAAATCACAGAAAAATAAAAAAAATGGCCCTGGAAATGTTGATGTGCTAGCTGATGGTGCTTGCGAAGGTCCAGGTGCATGGCGGGAGGCATCCGGGCCTGTGTTTTGGACAGGGGATTGGCCAGCACATAACACAGGGAAAGAGGAGGCAGTGGTGTGACTGGCAGACACTGATTATGGACCCAGGCGTTCGGCCCACCTATTAGGATGCTTTGATGCCATTTGGTGAATCATGCTGGTGGTGGTGAGGTTGGGCACAGGTTGCAAATGACAATTCTTTTATCGTCTGCACTTTAGTCAAAAAAGAGCCAGACTGCTGAACACCTAGCCCTTGGCAAGGGAGATTGCCGCAAGGGGGTGCTCCGGGGAACAGTTGCGGGCCTGTTTAATGTGGCCTGCCTTCTCCCTTTTGCCACCCCACTGCCTCTTCCAGATTTTTGCGGTGCTGCGGATCCCTCCCCCTCTGTACTGCTGTCCTCGCTCGGCTTGCCACCTTCCCAGGTTGGGTCAGTGATTTCATCGTCCACCACCTCCTCTTCCACTTCCTCACTCTGGTCATCCTACTGACTTGTTGACCTAACAACAACCTCACTTATTGACAACTGTGTCTCATCCTCATCATCAACCTCTTGAGACACTAATGTGATAGACCATGTGATTGGAGCATGTGATCTGACGTCCCCACAGGTCCTTTAGCCCACAGCTCATCATTAAAGAAGTAAAGAAGAGACCGGCAATTACGCGATCAAGAGGAGAAGGTGAGTTAATTTTATTTATTTTTTTAACCCTCAATTTATCACCTACTAAGCATTCTGTTTTCAGAATGCTATTATTTTCCCTTATAACTATGGGGAACCCAAACCTGAACTTCTGTGAAGAAGTTCGGGTCTGGGTACCACAGTCGGTTTTTTATCACGCGCGTGCAAAACACATTGCACCCGCCCAATAAAAACTGAACGTTCGGAACGCAATCGCAGTCAAAACTGACTGCAATTGC
Source organism: Bufo bufo (assembly GCF_905171765.1). NCBI lineage: Eukaryota > Metazoa > Chordata > Amphibia > Anura > Bufonidae > Bufo > Bufo bufo. Next base: position 100,206,344 of record NC_053392.1, on the reverse strand, counting down.
GTTCCTACTCGCGCGGGTTTGCCGCAATACACCGGGACGCATCCGGACCTAATCCGGACACGCTCGTGTGAACCCAGCCTAAGTGTACTTTTCCACTAGTGCTTTTGTTTTCCGGTCCTAGGGGCTTAATACCGGAAAAAAAGTAATCAGTTTTATCCTAATGCATTCTGAATGGAGAGCATTCCGTTCAGGATGCATCAGGATGCATCAGTTCAGTCCCTCTTACGTTTTTTGGCCAAAAATCCTGAACACTAGCCAGAATGTCAGATCCAGCATTAATTTCCATTGAAATGCATTAATGCCGGATCCGGCCCCAAGTGTTCCAGCCGCGCATGCGCAGACTCTTAAATCTGTGAAAAAAATAAATACCGAATCCGTTTTTCCAGATGACAACCGGAAAGACGGATCCGGTATTGCAATGCAATTGTGAGACGGATCCGCATCCGGATCCGTCTTACAAATGCATCATTTGGCGTCCAGATTGCAGGATCAGGCAGGCAGTTCCGGCGATGGAACTGCCTGCCGGGATCCTCTGCTGCAAGTGTGAAAATACCCTAACACTTGTGCATTAACAATCCTTCTACCCTCCAATCACTCTATGGTCGAGATGCCGACCTCAGGGCAAAGGGGATGATTTTGTTAAACCTTTGCAGCTTCTCATTTTTGCTGTACATTTAAATCAGTATTTTATGCCAACAAAAGCTAGTGTAACGCTTTAAAATTTTGTCACTGTAAGGCCAAGTTCACACTTCAGTTACTTGGTAAATTATAGTGTTGGGTGCGACTATTCGAATAGCAAATATTAATCGCGAATATCGGCACTTCAAGAATTTGCGAATATTTAGAATATTGCGATATATATTCGTAATTTCAAATATTCTACATTGCCAATTTTTCGCGATCAAGAAAATATTCTCGAATTCGCGAATATATGAGGAATATTCTACCAAATATTCACAAAATATTGCGAATTCGAATATTGCCTCTGCCGCTCATCACTAGTCAGTTATTGCCATCAGTTATTAAGAGCCAAAACCCCTAATGAAGCCTACTCAGAGATCAGGTGTAATTTAAGGGATTGCACTTACAGTATTCTGTGTTTTTTGACCCACACCTGGTTTTGGCTCACAATAACTGATCAAAGTAACTGACCAAATAACTGAAATGTGAACTGTCTTAGTTGAGCTCCTAACTTTCAGATGATTACCAAATTTCTAAGGCTGAGAAAAAAATGTGTCCATCAAGTTCAACTTTTCTCAGATAAATTATACATTGTTTGCTGGATTAATTATAACCCTCTATGCTTTCATTGCAAATGTTTAATATAATTTGTGTCATGTAGACAACACGTTTTAATATCTCCTGTTAGGTAATTTGGATGTCTTAGAGATGGGTTCTTCTGGTTAGAAAGTCACCTTTAGCAGAGAACTCATCACAAATGACAAACATTTGTAATGCGCTTTTCTCACTGAAATTCTAATCGCAAATTTTTTATGGCACTTTGAGAATTCACGATAATATACAGTAGAATATAGTGCTATATATTTGTAATCGCGAATATTCAAGTTTTTTATTTATTTATCAGTAACCTCACTGCTTCTATCTTGTGGGCCAATGAGAAGGCTGCAATATCTTTGTCTAAGCTTAGCAACATCCCTAGCAACCAATAGGGAAGTTGCCTACCCCTTACTATATAGGCAACTCCCCAGCAGCCATTTTCTGCTGTTTTTTGCAGTTCTGAGAGAGACAGCAGTGACATTGCTGTGCTCTGTGCTTTGCAGAGTCATCTGGATCCTTATTCAATTACATTAGAAAGTTAGCTCATATATACTGTATAATACAGATAGTTAGTGGGAGATAGTCAGTGTAGGTTAGATCGTGATATAGTGTAGCTGATAGGTTCCAGTGCAGGGTGTTAGGTAGTGTGAGATAGGAATTATTGTGCTGTGGTAGGGATTACTGTTCACACATATGTGTTACATGCATGCTATAGACATAGTGCTATAGTGCTGCGGTGTCATATCAATACTTAGTGCACCAATCAGTAATATCTACTCAGATTTTCGCAATCAAGAAAATAATGACTGGAGATTGCGAATTCTAGAATCAGCGAATTTATGGCAAATATTAGGCCATAAATTTTCAAAAGTATGCCGCTCAACATTACTCACTTTGACTCAAAGGGTCGGGATAGTTGTGCGACTGGGGCAACTCTCTGGGAAGTTAGTGGTTGTGATATAGGCGCTCAACCTCAACACACAGCTCACACTGGTGTTGATTTTGTAGGAAGGCAATTTGCCTATTTGTATATTTTTGGAGTGTGGGAGAAAACCATAGTACCAGGAGGAAACTCAGACAAGCACAGGGAGAAAATACAAACTCCATGTAGTTGTCTTTGGTCGGACTCGGACCCAGGACTCCAGCACTGCAAGGCACCAGTTTTACCCACATGCAAAGAACAGTTTTCTCTCTGGCACACCAATCCAACCATATATATCTTTTCCCAACAATAATAGCCGAAGACAACAAATTGTGAGAGATTTCTGAAGTTGGACCTGTGGCGATCATCTAACCATCTCTTCATAAGACAACCCTTTAAAATCATCACCATTTTCTTCTTCTTGACATTTTGGATTGCCTTAAAATTTTAAGCGCTTGACCATCCATTCTCTGGATCCTTGCCCTGTTTAGTCATGAAAGTATAGTCTTTATTTTGAAGGTTTTTTGGATCCATCTTGTTTTGCCTCCTAATTGCCTTTTTTTAATACCAAATCAAAGCCCTATTATATTTATCAATATGAAAACTCCATTGCCTCCCATTAATTTTTGTCCTTTTTTAAAATGTAAGGCACTATGCTGTCTCCAAATATTATTTATAAAGCCCCTCTAACCTTTATTATTTTATTACTGATTTCATTTTGGCTTCTTCAAGTGGTGGCACTGTGCTTGAGGATCAGCTGGCTGCAAAAGTTACTTCTTAATGGACTGTCTATTTTTTTTATATGTTCCTTAAATTTCAGTATGAGGGCAGTTTGAGTTCCTGAGTAAAATTAACTGTGGCAGACTCTAGAAGTAAATATATGAGTTTCTTAAAATAGTCTTGTACATTCTTATGTAATTCAGTGGCATTTGTAACTGTAGTCACCAAGTCATACACACATCTTTACAATCCACACAACCATTAATAATGTGTTTAGCCAGATTTCCCTTCATATGTGACTTTTTGCTTCTTAAGGAAATGTACATTTACTTCTATATGGCAGTAACATCCAGGATTAATGTTAGAAAGCATTTCTTTTAGTAAAGTAAAAAAACAAAAGCCCAAATATGCACCTTCAGGACCAGACAGATAAGACATTTTTTTAGTACACAGTTTAAGGGCTATAACTGCTTCTATTTTGCTTGGGCTGTCAAAAACTTTTTTGTGTCGTTTTATTAAGATTTTTGTACACATCATTTTTAGAATTATAAGTCTAATTTTACAGAATATAGACCCTTTTCAAATGTCTAGTTTCCTTGTAATCGTACAATTCAATCCTAAAGCACTCTTTATATATAGTATTGCTAGATGCAAGGGGAATCAGCCTTGTTATAGTGACACTGTGCCTAGTTAGACTCAGCAGCACTATCGTTGTCCTTGCAATCGTATTATCACAAGGACCAATAATTTGCACTATTTTCGAAGTTGATGTTTGCTGATTATCATTGCGAGTCTGGCTTAAGAAACAATAGCAATCGTTACTAATGCCAGTAAAAGTTGCTTATGTTTCGCTTAATCCCATTTTTGAGCCACATTTTTGGGGAGACTGTCCAGTGTGTCTCATAGATGAAGGATGATAGATCATATAGATGCACTGGAATGACAATTCCCTAACTTTTTAACCAGTTCAAGATCTGTCCATTTACCACCCTTCCGGACCAGGTGCATTTTCCATTTTTTTTTAGTACATGCGCATTTGAAAGCCTTCCTTTTTTTTTTATATTCGGTTATGTAAATAATTTTTGGTACTTCTTTGCTATAAATGGGGCTTTATTTTTATGTTTATTTTATTTATTTTTTATTATAAAAGGAAAATTAAAAAAGGGAAACATTCTGTTTTTCAGGGGTTTTTTTTACATTTTTTTTGTTAATGACAAATTTGTGCAACTAATAATTTTTTTCCCCCCACCTTTAAAGTTGTTTTGATATATTGAATGCATGGAACATGGTCGCTGGGGGCAGTGTTTTTTATTTATTTGTTTATTTTGTCTTTATTTTTTATTTATAATTTTTTTTTATTTCACGCTTTGTGCCCCCAGGAGGTTATGCAAGACCTTTGGGGGGAATTTAGCTTTATAAATATATATTTTTTTTATTGCTGATTTCTCCTGTATCTAGGACTGAAATATTAGCCACACTAACACTGGAAATACAGTCCCAGAGAGGTTATACAGCACTGTACAACTCCACTGCAGAGCTGATCTGGGTCTGATAAGACCCAGCACCTCGTGGAGATTCCCTACCCTTGGCAATCATATGCCCGGCATTGCAGCTTCCTGATCATTATACACAGCACTTTTTGCTGTCGCCATAGAAAACACCACTGTCACTGACAGCCGGCTCCCCGCTCCAGCAGCTGCACGATTAGCATGCAGCTGCGAGCTCTGCATGGATGTCGACTGCCCAGATGTATATAGGTTAGTTTGGAAAGGGTTGAGTTATATTGCTAATGTTTTTTTCATCTACATGTAATCATGGGGAGTTTACACTTTCTCATTTTCAATATTATAGGCATAAACGTCAATTTTAATCACATTTCTATCGTCATTTTAATTGTAGTTCAGTTTCATTGCTTGATATTTTAAAAGCCATTTACTTTTATTACATTAAACACACTGCCAATTTTTTCCCCCTCTACCGGATGTCAAAGAATCATTTTATATTGTCACACAATTGTTAAGATCCATAATCGGTTAATTAGTCTGAACATGAGCAAAAATAAATTCTAATTACATTTTATATAAGAATGAGAGTCATGCAATATATTATCGACAAATGAGATGGTTCATCATGAGGGAGTCATGATGAAATGGAGCGCGCAATGGAATTTATTGAGACTAATTTATGCCAATTTAAAGTAACATGACTTTCCTTTTTGATATTAGACAGCAATTATAAATGTCATGTTATGTTACTTTTACAAATTTTTTAAGTTTCAAGGTTTGAAAGGAAAGCTATTTTTAATTAGACAAAATGTAAAGCAAAAAGTGATTTTTTTATTATGTCTTTTATAAGTACAGAATCAAAGCTCCAATGCCGTATAGAATATGACAAGTTCAAGGAAAATACAATGAGTAGATATACACACAATGATAAAAGATATAGATGATAGATTTAAATGAGGATAAGTGACGATAACAGTCTGCCTGTATACAGTATTAGAACTAAGAAATTGTAACAAACATACTGTATTTGCCAATTTAACCAAGCAGCTTTACAGACATGACTTTTGAAACAAGAAAGTAAACACTGTGCTCCATGTAACAGTGATAAATTTTTCTTCTTAAAAGGGTTTTCCAACTTCATATAGTTTTTAAATACCTCCCCCCAGCTAGAAGGGCCTGTTAAGGGAAGAAAACTTCCTTACTCCCTGATACTTGGTTTCAGCTCTGGGGTTCTACTATTGTCTTCACTGCACTTCAGTCCTCTCATGTAAACTGCAGCCATAGATGTGCACATGCACCACTGCTAGATAACATGACACTTGAGGATACATCACTGCTGCGGCCAGTCATTGGTTCAGCAGCACATGTGACCCCCATCCGTACCAGAAGTTTCCATGCGATGACTGAAGTGCATTAAAGACAGCTGTAAACCCATGAAGAGGGAACTGAGTAAAGGGGAATAGATAAGTATGCTTCCCTTGACAGGTCACACTGATTGGGCAGTATTGAAGTTGGAAAATACCTTTAAGACCTTTACTGAAGATGTTCTCCACAATTTTTGACAAACTTATTTATGACAAAATTATGTCCACAGCCGTTCTTGATTGATCCAGAGTTATGCTCCCCAACCTATGGCTCACCAAATGTGGTAATATTACAACTTCCATCATGCCCTGACAGCCTGCAGCCATCAGGGCATTATAGAAATTACAGTTTTGGCAACAGATGGAAAGCCACAGGTTTGTAGATCACCAATCTAGAGCACAGGTGATCATGCCGAGCCAAACTCACAGATTACAGTGGGATCATCTAAGATACCCATCCAGGACATATGCCACTGCCAGAGGGGTATGGCAGCTTATTCCTCCCTCCACACTCTAGAAAACAATCATTCTTGACCAGTCTATGAGGTGAGTGGTACCATGTGCAGAAAAAAATCAACAAAATCATGTAAGGAACAACTGAAAAATCTGTATGGGGAATGTAACTCAAATTCCATTATTCATATTATATGAATATTTTAAGTCTTATTCCTAGAGATGAGCAAAGTTTAGAAAACTTTGATTCTGCAACTTTGTCAAAATTCACCAAGAAATGTGTTTTGTTCCAAATGAATTTGTCACAAATTGCTATAAATCAGTTATACCCAGGCCATTCTGCCTTAGGATACAAATTATTGCTGTTCTTTCCTGCAATCTCCTGCAGGTTATTTGACACTAAGCACAGAATATTAATCAGCTCTGGCATACCCACTTTTCCAAACCCAGCGCTCTCCTGCCCTACAGGTGGGAGTCCTTCTTCTGCCATCTGCTTTTCCTCCTTTTCCACATCATCCAATATCGATGAGAATATGTCATCAGGAAGATCCAGCTCCTCCTCTCTCTGCATCTTGCTGTCTTTTCTAGGGCATGGAGACTTTGAAGGATGATTTGAAAGAAGTTAAGCCAACAAAAGATGAGGATGGTCATCATTAAGACCTGGCCCCCCTAAATGGTGCAGACTGGATGGTATTGGTTGGCATGCTGGCAGTGGAATAATAAAGGCTTTAATCTTATTAGTATTGAATTACATATCATAGTTTATGGCTGATGTAGAAATAAATATTTTTTATGAACAAATAAATAAAACCGACACAGAAAAAAAATCTCCCTGCACTCTCCCTACACTCTCCCTTTACAATATTCTTCTATTTATCATTTTCAGCAACACTGTCCTTAGCGCATGAGTGCTTGCCTTGTCTCTTCCTATGCTCAGCTCACAGGAGAGTGGTGGAAACCACATAGAATTTGATTTTTATAGAGCTGTGACATCTCAGGGGATGGTTATCTGTGGATTGGCAGAATGCATGGCACTATGGCTGATCTTGCGTTCCCGGGCTTGTCTCCTCTACACTTAGTTTTGCTTTGTAACACGTGCAGCTGCCATTTTAGGAAAACCTGATTTGTTACCACAAAGCACAAGTTAATGTGGATTAGTTTTCCTACACTTCACAACAGATTCTGCTTTGAATGCTTTGCTTTGCTGCAAACAATATACAAACTGTAGGGGGTCAAATAATGGAAGGACCCTAAAGAAATACATTTTGTTTAAATGAAAAGAAAAAATATATAAAATCTTGCTATTATGAATTCTAAATGGCATAGTAGGCTAAATTTGGTACAAGGGTGGACACCAACAATAGATAATCCCTTTTCTAGAACAATATATGGGCCTCTTGTTTTCCAACTCTTAATTAGTGGTAGATATAGTATATCTCAAATTATTGAATGGAACTAGTGATAGTAGCTTTCCTAAAGGAAACCCAATTGTGATGTAACAGCTTAACAGCATATTATCTCTATGAAACTTGTGATATTGCAGTAGTTACTTAATGGAAACACAACTGTAACATCACAGCAGCACATTAAACTAAAAACCGCTTGTGATGAACAGTGGTCTACATGACAGGAAGTTGTGGTGACACAGGAGTTTGACTGACAGAAAGTTGTGATGTCATAGTAGCTTGCCTGACTGAATCATGGTTAGGGATGTCATAGTAGCTTACCAAAATGAAGTCCACTTGTGATGTCAAAGCATCTTACCAGATGGAAACACATTTGTGATGTCACAGCAGCTCAACTAGCAGCCATTTGTGTTGCTACAGCTACCCACCACAGTACTTTAGATAGGAACAGATATCAACAACAAAGGCACGTTCATGGGCTCATCGATTTCTAAATGATAATTCAGTGATGGAGTGGTAGCTATACTCATATATGTAATTTTTGGAGCCCAATATGGTATTCCTTTTATATACTGGTGACTTCAAGATGGATCCTGGAAGAATTCAAATTAATTTATTATTTTGATTTGATTTCTATTTGTATAAAGCATTGCTTTACAGCGGATTCTGGGATACGGGAATAAATAGGCTTAAACAATGGCTAAGTGAATAAGTGATTCTACTGAACAATAGCAGTGTTAACAGATATACTGTATACAGCAGCAGTTACAGCATATCATATAAAGTAAAGAAACAATCAAATGGGTCAGCTCTTGGTAAGCTCTCGTTAGGCACCAACATACAAGATAATCCTGAAGAGACAGGATAGCATTTTCAAAAGATGTCTTATTCAGTGCTAACCCTCTGTGATATGCAGGGAGCATTTATACTATTAGTGTCCACACTAGGATGACCACAGAATGTTCCAGAATATTGTTCAACAGGTGAGTGCTATGTGCAAGCATTCTCAAAAGAATCTGGTATATAGCTTTGAAGCTGAATCGAAATGAGAAGTTTAGAGATGGGAGAAGCAAAAGAGCAAAATTAACCCCTTCATTCAGGAACTCATCCAAAATTTTCATTTTGAGATGAAATGCGTATGTAGAATTAAAAAAGAAACCAATGTGGAATTGATTTCCCATTTTTTGTTGCAAAATTTCAGCCTATTCCAGCATCATATTTTTTGTGAACCTGACCTAATTTGGATATTTGAACCAGGATTTCTAGACCAAACAACTGTTATAAATGAATCATTTCTTCCATATTACATTTGGGACATACTGTAGTTACACTATGTTAGTGATGGATGTATGCATCATGTAATACTGAAAATAATTGTCTCCTTGCTAGAGAGACTAAAAGAGCTATTGATGTCATTAGGGAACCGGAGCATTGTATTTTTAGCTTGGCAATGCTCAATAACCTGCTGTGATGTGTGGCTCTCTGCATAACATTAGTATACAGTACCTGGATGAAACATAATCCCATCTAAATCACTTTTAAAGAACAGAACCTGCATAATCTTTCCACAGAGAAGACGTCTTGTAAATGTTAATGATGATCTTTATCTTTGCATTCAAAGACTAAAGGAGAATCAATGCTACTGTATAAGGTAATAAATTGCATTTTGTGTAAGAGGCTTTTATATTGTGGATATGTTAAACATAGGATATTCACCACTGAAATACATGACTGCAGGGGGATATAAACATTTTATTTCCAATAATCCTTTATGGGCTGATATTAGTGGTAAAAGCTGGTTATGTTTTCTCTCATTTTCCCCCTGGTGTCTATTTTCCTGTATTTCTAGATGACAATCTCTCTACTACATGCTGATTTCATAAACACTATCACTTTCCAACTAAACACATTTATTACAGTAAACATAACCAGTTACGACCATTGGGATATTTGCAGCTGGTAAAGGAGACAAAGAAAATACTGATATGAGATAAAGCTATACATCATGTCAGTGAAGAGCGACGAGATTGGCAATTATGGTGCTAGGTTGCTATCTACATTGCAAATCGGGTCCGATTTGCTGAATGGGCCAAGAAACTCGATTTAGGTACGAACGGATTCTACCAGATGCAAAAGTGCTTTAAAGGGATTGTGTATCACGTCTGATACAAATGGCAAATGGCCAAATGGCAGACTTGGTTCAGTGCAGGAATTGTTGTGCATTTATTTCATGTTCCACTCTTTGGAGATTCGGATGCTGTCAGATCTGTAGACAGTTCTCCTTACTGCAGCAGGAAATTGCATTTTTGAAAGCTGAAATATTTAAATTATCTGTTAAACAAACTCCAGCTAGGACCGCTGCAATGCCACTGCCACAGAGGACCCCCAGAAATGGCAGATGGGTTACTGTAGGTTCTGGAAGACTTAGAGTGGTGGATAGAAGACATGTCCCACAGTTGGTGGTTCTCCATAATTCATTTGCAGCACTCTCAGAATGTAAGGACAACATGGATATGGACTCAAGCACAGAGGGTGAGAAACCATCGACTCCTATGTCTAATGTATGCAACAAAAAAGATAAAGTGAAGTCTCAAAGGAAGCAGCTGTTGCTGGGTGATTCAATCATAAGAAGTGTGGAGCTTAAAGAAAATGGTTTTGTGAGATGTCTCCCTGGGGCTACTGCTAGAAGAGATAGAAGACGTATTATTAATATTGTTAAGCAAGCAAAGCAGGAAGGGGACGTGGATGTTCTTGTCCATCTAGGGACAAATGACCTGGCTTGCAATGAAGTGTCAGAGGTGAAAAAATCTTTTATCACACTTGGTAATGACGTACAGGATTTTGCATCCACCATTTCATTTTCTGAAGTTCTGCCTGTGCATAATGTTCAGAATGATAGGCAGAGGCGCATAAAGGAGTTCAACATATGGCTTGGTAAATGGTGTCAAGAGCAAGGATTTGGCTTTGTTTCTCATGATAGCTCTACTTGGAATAGAAAGGAACTGTACAAAAAAGATGGCTTGCATCTTTCTCTCAAAGGAACAAATGTACTTCGTGAACAACTCCAAGAATTTGCGAAAGAGTATTTAAACTAGTAAGGGGGGGCAAAAGAGTGAAAATAAAAGAGTCCAATTGCCCCCCGAAACAATGCCAGAACAGGTCAGAAGCACAGAGGTTAAGAAATGATAAGCTCAGAGTCCTGTCTACAAATGCTCGCAGTTTAGGTAAAAAAATCAATGAACTTGGGTCAATAATGGCATCTGAGAATGTAGATTTAGTGGCTGTTACGGAGACATGGTTTAATGAAAGAAATGACTGGGACATAACCATACCAGGGTACTCTTTATACAGAAGAGACAGAGAAGGCAAGAAAGGAGGAGGAGTGGCCCTGTATGTGAAAGATAGCATTAAATCTAACCTAATACAAGTTGGTGAGGCCAACATAGAGTCAGTTTGGGTTACATTGCAGTTTGCTAACCATGCAGTAACTCGTGTAGGTGTGATATATAGACCACCTGGTCAAGTTAAAGAACTAGATGATCTACTAGTTGAAGAAATAGCTAAAATGACAATAAAAGGAGAAGTTATCATTATGGGAGATTTCAATCTTCCAGATATAAACTGGAAAACCAAAATAGCAAGTTCTACCAGGAGTACAGATATTCTAAATTCCCTACTGGGGTTATCTCTACAACAAGTGGTTGAGGAGCCAACCCGGAGGGAGGCCATTTTGGATTTGGTATTCACAAACGGGGATTCGGTATATGATGTCATTGTAGGCGAAACCTTGGGATCTAGTGATCACCAGTCAGTGTGGTTTAATATAAGAACTGTGAAAGAGTCCCACCACACAAAAACAAAAGTTTTAGATTTTAGAAAAACAGACTTTTCAAAAATGAAATTAGTCATAAATGAGTCCTTATCAGACTGGAACGGATTACATGGAGTCCAGGAGAAATGGGACTACTTAAAAGGTGCATTATTGAAGGCAACAGAAAATTGCATTAGACTTGTCAGTAAAAGCAAAAAAAGGAGGAGACCACTGTGGTACTCAGCAGAAGTGGCCCAAATCATTAAAAATAAAAAGCTAGCATTTTGTAATTATAAAAAAACCCAGAGCAATGAAGATAAGGAAATCTACAAGATTAGGCAGAGAGAGGCCAAGCAAGTTATAAGAACTTCTAAAGCGCAGGCAGAAGAAAAACTAGCTCAGTCTATGAAAAAAGGGGATAAGACATTCTTCAGATATATAAATGAAAAAAGGAAATTAAAACAAGGAATAACTAAATTAAAAACAAAGGACGGAAGGTATGTAGAAGAGAATAAAGGGCTAGCCGACTGCCTTAATGAATACTTCTGTTCAGTTTTTACAAAAGAAAAAGGAGAAGGACCTCCACTAGAAAGAATGACTAATAAATCGTTTGATGCATGTATCTTTACAGAGGAAGATGTTCTAAGTTTGCTGTCTAAGGTGAAGACAAATAAGTCACAGGGGCCTGATGAGATACACCCAAAATTATTAAAAGAGCTTAGTGGTGAGCTGGCAAAACCGTTAACAGATTTATTTAACCAATCATTAGTAACAGGAGTCGTCCCGGAAGATTGGAAATTGGCAAATGTCGTGCCCATTCACAAGAAAGGTAGTAGGGAGGAATCGAGCAACTATAGACCAGTGAGTCTGACATCAATAGTAGGCAAATTAATGGAAACCCTATTAAAGGATAGGATTGTGGAACATCTAAAATCCCATGGATTGCAAGATGAAAAACAACATGGGTTTACTTCAGGGAGATCATGTCAAACAAATCTTATAGATTTTTTTGACTGGGTGAATAAAATAATAGACGGTGGAGGTGCAGTAGACATCGCATATCTAGATTTTAGTAAGGCTTTTGACACTGTCCCACATAGAAGACTTATCAATAAACTGCAGTCATTGAGCATGGACTCCCATATTGTTGAGTGGATTAGGCAGTGGCTGAGTGACAGACAACAGAGGGTTGTAGTCAATGGAGAACATTCAAAACAAGGTCATGTTACCAGTGGGGTTCCACAGGGATCTGTACTGGGACCGATTTTGTTTAATATCTTCATAAGTGATATTGCAAAAGGCCTCGCTGGTAAGGTTTGTCTTTTTGCTGATGACACAAAGATATGTAACAGGGTTGATGTTCCTGGAGGGAAACGCCAAATGGAAAAGGATTTAGGAAAACTAGAAGAATGGTCAGAACTCTGGAAACTGAAATTTAATGTAGATAAGTGCAAGATAATGCACCTGGGGCGTAAAAACCCAAGGGCAGAATATAGAATATTTGACACAGTCCTGACCTCAGTATCTGAGGAAAGGGATTTAGGAGTAATTATTTCAGAAGACTTAAAGGTGGGAAGACAATGTAATAGAGCAGCACGAAATGCCAGCAGAATGCTTGGATGTATAGGGAGAGGTATAAGCAGTAGAAAGAGTGAAGTGCTTATGCCGCTGTACAGAACACTGGTGAGACCTCACTTGGAGTATTGTGCGCAGTACTGGAGGCCATATCTCCAGAAGGATATAGATACTCTAGAGAGAGTTCAGAGAAGAGCTACTAAACTAGTACATGGATTGCAGGATAAAACTTACCAGGAAAGGTTAAAGGACCTTAATATGTATAGCTTGGAAGAAAGAAGAGACAGAGGGGATATGATAGAAACTTTTAAATACATAAAGGGAATCAACTCGGTAAAGGAGGAGAGCATATTTAAAAGAAGAAAAACTACCACAAGAGGACACAGTTTTAAATTAGAGGGGCAAAGGTTTAAAAGTAATATAAGGAAGTATTACTTTACTGAGAGAGTAGTGGATGCATGGAATAGCCTTCCTGCAGAAGTGGTAGCTGCAAATACAGTGAAGGGGTTTAAGCATGCATGGGATAGGCATAAGGCCATCCTTCATATAAGATAGGGCCGGGGGCTATCCATAGTATTCAGTATATTGGGCAGACTAGATGGGCCAAATGGTTCTTATCTGCCGACACATTCTATGTTTCTATGTCTATGTTTCTATGATATGGCAGGTAACAGACGTGCGGCGCAGAGAGGAGGGAAGGAGGGTACCCTTTCACTAGGGAGAGGGAGGAGTGGTGACCCCTAACTCTCCTAGCACTGGCACCTGGCTGCCCTGACGTCCTTAGACAGGCTGCTCACCCGTACGCCGATCACATGCCTCGTCCCTGGCTTACCCTGAAATAAGCCCTAAGTAGTGAATAGGGCGGTGGGAGCACTAGTCCTCACCACTGACACCTAGGGTAACAAAAGGGAGTGGACAAACAATACAAAATCACCGAAGGGAGACAACAAACAGGAGAGAACCAAAGATCCGACAGCACCAGTTCCAACTGTTCCAACAGCTCCACAGCAACTCCAAATCCACCAGAGGTCAGAATAGAAAATCTGGAAGGTAGGTCTATATCTGGCAACAAGGGAAGTATAAAGGGAGAATATATAGTAGCTGGGAGTGGCTGACAAAGAACAGCTGAAAGGAAAAGCTACCGATTCCTAAATGGGACAAAAAAGATCACAAACCATTCCATTCACACAACTAGGTCATGGAGCGATCCCTTGAAACCGAATGTGTAGCCACCCGCTGCGACCTTCTGACCCACGGGCACAACTGTGTCAGCGATAGGTCGTAACACCCTCGTGACATTGTGTCATCAGAAAATAACCTATTATTTAAATCATGTTTTTATGTTTAATATATTGATGTTATTTTTAATTATTTCATGTCAATATGTACAGTGCTGCCCATAATTATTCATACCCCAGGCAAATTTTGACTAAAAGTTACTTTTATTCAACCAGCAAGTAATTTTTTGACGGGAAATGACATAGATGTCTCCCAAAAGATAATAAGACAATGTACAAGAGGCATTATTGTGGAAAAAAAAAAACATTTCTCAGCTTTTATTTACATTTGAGCAAAAAGTGTCCAGTCCAAAATTATTCATACCCTTCACAAACTGTCACAGTCTGTGGGAAAATCAAAAGTTCAATACCATTCCAAATAGTCCAAGCTGTTCTAAAGCATCCTGTTTAATTGGGAACAGCTGTTTTAATCAACTCAACAGGTGAAAAACAGCAACTCTCTTCAGTTGGTTTGTGGACAGTCATGGCTAAGACAAAGGAGCTCAGTGAGGACCTGCAGCTGCGCATTGTGGCTGCTCACAAGTCAGGAAAGGGCTACAAGGCCATTTCTAAATGTTTTTAAGTTCCAGTGGCTACAGTGCAAAGTATTATTAAAAAATACAAGATGTTCCGCACTGTTGAAAATCTCAGAGGACGCGGTCGGAAGCCAAAAGTGACACCTGTGCTGGCAAGGAGGATAGTTAGAGAGGTGAAAAAGAATCCAAGGATCACCACCAAGGCCATCCTGGTGAATCTGGGCTCTGCTGGTGTCTCAAGGCAGACAATCCAACGGACACTGCACACTGCTGGGTTCCATGGATGCAGACCAAGGAGGATGCCACTTCTCCAGATAAGGCACACAAAAGCTTGCTTGGCCTTTGCAAAAGCTCATCTGAAAAAAGAAGAAGACTTCTGTTTTTCTGTGTTATGGTCAGATGAAACAAAAATTGAATTATTTGATCACAAGGATGTTTCCTTCATTTGGCGTAAAAAAGGAGAAGCCTTCAACCCAAAGAACACCATCCCCACTGTCAAACATGGTGGTGGGAACCTAATTCTTTGGGGGTGTTTTTCAGCCAATGGAGCAGGGAACTGAATCACAGTAAACGGCACCATGAAAAAAGAGCAATACATGAGGATTCTCAACGACAACATCATGCAGTCTGCAGAGAAACTTGGCCTTGGGCACCAGTGGACATTTCAGCAGGACAATGACCAAAAACACACAGCAAAAGTGGTGAAGAAATGGTTAGCAGACAACAACATTAACGTTTTGGAGTGGCCCAGCCAGAGTCCAGACTTGAATCCAATTGAGAATCTGTGGAGGGAGCTAAAGATCAGGGTGATGGCAAGAAGACCCTCCAACCTGAAAGATTTGGAGCTCATTGCTAAAGATGAATGGGCAAAAATACCTGTTTAGACATGTAAAAAGCTGGTGTGCAATTATAGGAAGCGTTTGATTGCTGTAATAGCCAATAAAGGCTTTTCTATTGATTATTGGGAAGGGTATGAATAATTTTGGACTGGACACTTTTTGCTCAAATGTAAATAAAAGCTGAGAAATGTTTTTTTTCCCCACAATAATGCCTCTTGTACATCGTCTTATTATCTTTTGGGAGACACCTATGTCATTTCCCGTAAAAAAAAATTGTATATCAATAAAGAAATTTAAATAAAAAAATAAAAAAATTACTTGATGGTTGAATAAAAGTAACTTTAAGTCAAAATTTGCCAGGGGTATGAATAATTATGGGCAGCACTATATATTTGTAGTTTTTGCACTGGCCACTAAGCCTAATAATAGGCTCCACTATTCGGTCTGTACAGATCACTTTAATACAGTTACCTGCTTATCTGTCATTCTAATCCTGCCTGTAATGATATCACCTCTGTGTATAGATAAGACAGGATCCACTATTCATAGTAGGTGATTGTCAGAGTTTATCTGTTCTTGCCTTGTACAATCACCTCTGCACAGGTCAAGGGGGATGCCCAGAAAAGTCTCCCATAGAAGTCAATGAGGCCCCTCCTGACTATTGTGTCTATGGACATGGGGCTACCGTAAAGCAATCTTCTTAACCACCTCAGCCCCCCTAGTTTAAACCCCCTTAATGACCAGACCACTTTTTACAATTCTGCACTACACTACTTTCACGGTTTATTGCTCGGTCATACAACTTACCACCCAAATGAATTTTACCTCCTTTTCTTCTCACAAATACAGCTTTCTTTTGGTGGTATTTGATTGCTGCTAATATTTTTCATTTTTCCGATATTAATCAAAATAGGCCGCAATTTTCTCAAAAAAAGTGTATTTTTAACTTTCTCTGGTTAAATTGTTCAAATATAATTACATTTCTATACAAGTTTGTGTCAGAATTTATTGTGCTACATGTCTTTGATTAAAAAAATCCAATAAGTGTATATTTATTGGTTTGCACAAAAGTTATAGCATTTTCAAACTATGGTACAAAAATGTGAATTTCCGCATTTTGAAGCAGCTCTGACTTTCAGAGCACCTGTCATGTTTCTTGAGGTGCTAGAATGCCAGGATAGTATAAATACCCCCCAAATGACCCCATTTTAGAAAGAAGACACCCCAAAGTATTTGCGGAGGGGCATGGTGAGTTCATGTATGATTTAATTTTTTTTCACAAGTTAGCGGAAAATGACACTTTCTGAGAAAAAAATAAAATAATAAAGTTTCCATTTCTGCTAACTTCTGGCAAAAAAAATAAAAATCTCCCACGGACTCACTATGCCCCTCAATGAATACCTTGGGGGGTCTAATTTCCGAAATGGGGTCACTTGTGGGGTGTGTTTACTGTTCTGGCATTTTGGGCGGGGCTAAATTGGTACTCGTTGGACTTTTGGCCCCTTTACGCACCTAGGCTGCAAAAAAGTGTCACACATGTGGTATCACCATACTCAGGAGAAGTAGGGCAATGTGTTTTTTACATATACCCATGCTGGGTGAGAGAAATATCTCTGTAAATTGACAACTTTGTATAAAAAAAATTAAGATTTTAAAAGTTGTCATTTACAGAAATATTTCTCACACACAGTATGGGTATATGTAAAAATACACCCCAAAACACATTGCCCTACTTCTCCTGAGTACGGCGATACCACATGTGTGACACTTTTTTGCAGCCAAGATGCGCAAAGGGGCCGAAAGTCCAACTTTTAGGAGGGCATTTTTAGGCATTTATATTCCAGACTTCTTCTCATGCTTTAGGGCCCCTAAAATGCCAGGGCAGTATAAATACCCCACATGTGACCCCATTTTGGAAAGAAGAGACCCCAAGGTATTCCGTGAGCGGCATGGCGAGTTCCTCGAATTTTTTTTTTTGGCACAAGTTAGCGGAAAATGATTTTTATTTTTTGTTTTTATTTTTTCTCTTACAAAGACTCATATTCCACTAACTTGTGACAAAAAATAAAATTTTACATGAACTCGCCATACCCCTCACTAAATACCTTGGGGTGTCTTCTTTCCAAAATGGGGTCACTTGTGGGGTATTTATACTGCCCTGGTATCTTAGCGGCCCTAAAGCGTGAGAAGTAGTTTGGAATCCAAATGCATATAAAATGCCCTGTGAAATCCTAAAAGTACTCATTGGAATTTGGGCCCCTTTGTGCACCTAGGCTGCAAAAAAGTGTCACACATGTGGTATCGCCGTACTCAGGAGAAGTAGGGCAATGTGTTTTGGGGTGTATTTTTACATATAACCATGCATGGGTATATGTAAAAATACACTCCAAAACACATTGCCCTACTTCTCCTGAGTACGGCGATACCACATGTGTGACACTTTTTTGCAGCCAAGATGCGCAAAGGGGCCGAAAGTCCAACGAGTACCTTTTAGGAGGGCATTTTATACGCATTTGGATTCCAGACTTCTTCTCATGCTTTAGGGCCCCAAAAATGCCAGGGCAGTATAAATACCCCACATGTGACCCCATTTTGGAAAGAAGACACCCCAAGGTATTCCGTGAGGGGCATGGCGAGTTCATAGAAGATTTTTTTTTTTTGCACAAGTTAGCGGAAATTATTATTATAATTTTTCTCACAAAGTCTCCCTTTCCGCTAACTTGTGACAAAAAGTTCAATCTTTCATGGACTCAATATGCCCCTCAGCGAAGACCTTGGGGTGTCTTTTTTCCAAAATGGGGTCATTTGTGGGGTGTTTGTACTGCCCTGGCATTTGAGGGTCTCCGCAATCATTATATGTATGGCCAGCATTAGGAGTTTCTGCTATTCTCCTTAGGCCTCATGCATACGACCGTTGTTTGGGTCCGCATCCGAGCCGCTGTTTTGGCGGCTCGGATGCGGACCCATTCATTTCAATGGGGCTGCAAAAGATGCGGACAGCACTCCGTGTGTGGTCCGCATCCGTGGCTCCGTTCCGCGGCCCCACTAAAAAAATATAACATGTCCTATTCTTGTCCGCGCTTTGCGGACAAGAATAGGCATTTATATTGCCGGCGCCCGTTCCGTTCCGCAAATTGCGGAAGTCAACACGAGCGCCTTCCGTTTTTTGTGCATCCGCGGTTTGCGGACCGCAAAAAACGGCACGGTCGTGTGTATGAGGCCTTATATTGAGCTTACGGGTAATGAGATTTTTTTTTTCCGTTCAGCCTCTGGGCTGAAAGAAAAAATGAACGCCACAGATTTCTTCATTCGCATCGATCAATGTGGATGAAAAAATCTCTGCCAAAAAATGTGCAAAAAAAAAAAAGGTGCGATCGCTAATAAAGATCCAAAAAGCTCAAAAGTGATCTTTATAGCGACGCAGCGATTTTACGGTGTTTTTGCAGTGATCAGAAAAAAAACATTTCTGTCGGTGGGGCGGACTGAACGCAAGTGTGCACACAAGATCAGGCCTGATCGGGCGAACACTGCGTTTTTTGTAGAGCCTAAGATGACCCTAATGTACTGATATATATCTGATTGCGATCAGTCTTGATCACTTACAGATACTATATAGTACTAGTGCTGATTAGCGACCACGATGACGCTAATCAGCGACTAATCAGTGACTGCGGTGCGGTGGGCTGGGCGCTAACTACCTAACAAGTGGCTAACTGGCGGTGATAAGGGACCCTTAGGCCCCATTCACATGTCCGCAATTCTGTTCCGCATTTTGCTGAACGGAATTGCGGACCCATTCATTTCTATGGGGACAGACTTTGGCCCGCTCGGATCCGGAATTGCGGATCTGCACTTCCGGGTCCGCACTTCCGTTCCGCAAAAATATAGAACATGTCCTATTCTTGCGGACAAGAAAAAGCATTTTCTATATAGTTCTGGCAATGGATCCGCAAAACACATACGGACATCTGAATGGAGCCTTACAGGGGGGTTATCAATGACAGGGGGGTTATCAGGGAGTTTATATGGGGTAATCAGGGGTTAATAAGGGGTTAATAAGTGACGGGGGAGAAGTGTAGTGTAGTGTGGTGCTTGGTGCTACTTACAGAGCTGCCTGTGTCCTCTGGTGGTCGATCTAAGCAAAAGGGACCACCAGAGGACCAGGTAGCAGGTATATCAGACGGTGTTAACAAAACAGTGTCTACCGAATGATCGCCGCTGGCAGGCTGTAGATCAACTTGTTTACCTCGCGATCCTGTGAACACGCACTCCTGTGAGCGCGCATTCACAGGAAATCTCGCGTCTCGCGAGATGACGCGTATATGCGTCTATGAGGAATATCCCGGCTGCCCGCAGGACGCATCCCGGCCGCCCGCAGGACGCATCCCTGCGTTAGGCTGTCGGGAGGTGGTTAATGCTTTCTAAATGCTGTTAAAGAACAGCTCAGGTAAGATGGCCACCCCCATAAAAATGTTCAGGAAATAAAATAAACAAATCTGCAAACAGAGAATAAAAAATGATTAGAAACATTTTCTTTAAATAGTAACACCTACATATGCCCACAAAGTATAATATGGGCCCTTGCTCTAAATAATACTTGCAGGATAACAGGCCGAACTGGATGGTCAAATGTATTTTTTCGGCCTTATATACTATGTTACTATGTAATAATAAACTCAACCACAGAAAAAAGAAAAAAGAGCAAGCCAAAAATGAAAAAAATATCACATTATTTATTCCGTAGAAAAAGCTTAGTCGCACACTGCTTGTGACGGTCACGTACACTACACACAGGGGGGAGGATAGTGACCACTGCGCTCCACCCTCACCCCTGGCCCTGCCTACTTGTCTCGCAAGTCCTAATGACAGGGGACAACTAGACGGCAGTCCCTAACTTATGATACGTGCTGGGAAGACAGACAAGACAAATAACGGAATATGAACGGACCGGGTCAGAACCAAGAGAGCTACGCAGTACAAAGGGTTAAGCAAAGACTGGTCAGGAGAAGCCAGGGTCAAATTCCAGGAGAGTAGAGAAGTACCAGAGGAGTCCGCAAAGAGTAGTCAGGTGGGAGCCGAGGTCACAATACCAGGAGGGATGCGCAGTACAGGAGGAGCAGGCAGGGAACGTCAGGGAACAGGATCAGGTGAGTAATCAGTAGTCCAACAAATAGCCAGGAACCTAGAATTAACAGGCAACCTGTGGCCAGCAGGCTTCCTGTATTTATAGTGGGGTCTGAGGGTCATGAGACGTGGCCAGCGTCACATGACCGACAGACAGACAAGTCAAGCACCGAGTGATCAGCTCGGCGCTTAAGGCAGACCTAGGAGCAGGGAGCCTCCCAACTAGCAAAGCCATCCTGGGAACGAGGCCAAACACAGATCCTCGCTCCCGAAGCTAAGCAGCAGGTCTGCGGCTGATGGGAGACCGAATGCGCCTTTGGCGCCCCGTGACACTGCTCTTCTTAAAGATAGGTTCACTGGAGTTGGGTTCCCACCTCATTTAGTAGTATTAAATAAACTCCAGGAAAAAAGATGAAATTAAAATATGTATTCTTGCTTGGAATATGCAGTATGCTTTATTGTTTGACTGCGGCAATTTCTTAGCTACGTTTCGGCCATTTAAAGCCTTTTTCAAACTGGTCCTGTTGGTGTCAGAGAGAATAATAGGGGTGGGGGCTCAGTAAGGGAGTAATGCAAGCCACCTGGAATGGAACTATGGTTTTAAAAAATAATATGTATATAGACATAAAATATATATCACATAAATAATAATATAAAGTAATCAATGTGCATCAATGGTCCACAGCCACATATAGAACAGCATTAGATAGTAAATACTGATATCACAATGAATGCATGTAATGTCGACCTCAAAAACTCAAAATAACGAGCAATCCTATAAACACATACCTTGAGACATCATGAAAATGTGGTATCACATCGGTGCATTCTGTAATGTTGGGATTCTTCCCTTTAATAGTTTACAGCAATATTGATTTTTAAATATTTGTAATTTTTGCTATTATGGAATAAATAAAGTATGTGATATTTTTATTTTTGGCTCGCTCTTTTTTCTGTGGTTGACATTTCTTTAAATGTCTGGAAACTCTTTCTCTCTTGCTCACTCCGGAAAAATTATCCTGAAGCGGATCTCAAGAACTTCTGCTGCAATAGAGCAGGATACGGTTATACGCTGATGAAAAATTATGCAATGATTGGGTCAGGTGTAGATGATAGTCTATGTTTTGTTTGTGACGCCAATTGCAGCATGCTCAGGGTACTATCACAGGGCCCTCCCAAGGTGTTATAACGCACGTCCCAGGTTAGGAATGCCAGAGTGGTGTAATGGCCTATAATGTCTCTGTAGGATAGTGGTAGTGGTGTCAACGTTGTCGCCTATCTGGGTACGGCTGGACTCCTGACTCCTGGCTCACTTGCAATAAATTTGAGTGTAGTGATAGTAGGAGTAATAGAGGAATTTTGAGGCTTGTTAGCTCTGTAACTGTGGCAGGAATTCTGAACTTCTCTTTATCTTCTGCTTTGTGGAGACTGACTAGCTGAGGAGGAATATGGCTTCTCCTAGGTCTCTGGACTTTACTCACAGATAGGCTCTCAGGGAATGCTTTCGTCATCCAGCTGAGGCTGCAGGGCTCAGTCTGGGTATTTGATCAATGTCTCAGCCGAGACAAGATCCTAATTTTCTTCCCTATACAGGGGGACTCCTGAAGGCTATCACACAGCCTTCCCCAACAGGGAAGGCACACTGACCTAACTTCCTTCTCCTCCCATGCTGTAGGATATGGGAACAGTCCACACTTCCACAGAGAGGAGCTAAACTGGAATAAACCATTCCAGCTTAGATATACTAAACTGTAACTAGCTCGTTACCAACGCATTGCTGCCACCTGCCGGTCTACCTGGAAAACCACAACAATAATTGTATTTAATACAGTGTTTAGAAGCATAGTTGCGAAGACATGATGTAAAATATATCTGATGACAGTGTAGAAGCTCTTAACAGATAGTAGCGGGGTAGAGGCGTGTAGTAACACAACTCTGGGGTGTTACACTGTTTCTTCAGATTTTTTTTGAAAAATTTGGAAGAATTTTGATTCAATAGATTAAATTCTTTCATCTCTGATTGTAAATTAAACAAAAATAAAAAAATAAAATAAAAATGGCTTTAAAGAATCTCTAGCTCCTTTGCAGATGATGTGTCTCCATAGTTATAGACTACAAGCAAACATTTTTAGGCCTGTTTCACACTGGCATTAATGGCGTGCAGTGGCATTTGTCCGGCCACCTCTCTGCATATTTGCCGTGCTGCAGCCAAATCTCCACTGGTCCCCATTATAGTGAATGGGGCCGGACAGACTTCCGGCAGAGCACGGCTGCACAAGGTAGGGTTGCTGGAATAGCCTGTAAGAACCATTAACGCCAGTGTGAAATAAACATTATTCTGATCCTGCAAACATGTGTAACTCTTTTCCATCACTGGCCTTTTTTGTGTGTCAATAAGGAAGGGGTCTGCAGGAATGGACTATCATATAACTGCAGGATCAGATGACAAAGAGTTAAAGGGGTTTTCCCATCTCAGACAATGGGGGCATATCTCTAGGAGCGCTGACTCGGCAATTTCCGTTGGCCCCATAGAAATGAATAGGAGCAGTGACCACGCAAGCACTGTGCACTCCCATTTATTACTATGGGGAAAATACTTGGTGGTGACCGGACTCTGGAAAACCTGGGGCCCTCCGGCCGTCACCTTTTCCGCTCAGTTCTCGGTGTTGGTGCAGGTCCCAGCGGTGGAAACCGCACCTATCCAACAATGGGGGAATATACTTGCGATATGCCCCAATTTTCTCAGATGGGAATCCCCCTTTAATTAGTAGTCTATATTTATGGAGACACATAGATCTGCATAGGAGCTGTATGCACAAAAGTTGGAGATTTTTAAGTGGAGTGTTAGTTAAAACTGTGTTTCATATATTTTAGATGCATTGGAGCAACATAAAAAGAAAATTACATTCCTTTTAGGCTACTTTCAGACTTGATCCAGCAAGCAGTTCCGTCGCCGAAACTGCCTGCCAGATCCGGCAAAACGTATGCCAACTGATGGCATTAGTAAGACTGATCAGGATCCTGATAAGTCTTAAAAATGCCTGATCAGTCAGAAAAATGCATTAAAATGCCGGATCCGTCTTTCCGGTGTCATCCGGCAAAACAAATCCAGCATTTATTCTTTTCACCTTTTTTCCGGTATTTTGAATGCCGGATTCGGCACTAATACATTTCTATGGAAAAAAATGCTGATCCGGCATTCAGGCAAGTCTTCCGTTTTTTTCGCCGGAGATAAAACCGTAGACATCCTGATGCATCCTGAAGGGATTACTCTCCATTCAGAATGCATGGGGATATACCTGATCAGTTCTTTTCCGGCATTGAGCCCTTTTGACGGAACTATCCATCAGAGTGCCGGAAAAGAAAAACGCAAGTGTGAAAGTACCCACAGAAATTGGCTCATGTGGGCAGCTAGGGACCCAAGTGGTAGTGCCGCAAATTTTATACAGACACATAAAAAAGTTTTTTTTCTCATGGATTGAAACAGAATGCGTGAGAAAAAATTGTTGCTTTACCACATGACATATTATAGAGATATTCTCCCCAGAAATGTATAGCAGGAGAATAGAGTGTTTCAAAGACAAAAGTTATATAGGTGCATAATGTTAATCCATAAGGACTATAGAATATGGGGGTCATTTATTAAGATTGGCGATTTGACGGCGGATGCACCAAAGTTATGTAGAGTTCTACATAACTTTAGTGCTTGGTTCCGCCAGCCATGCGACATGGTTTAAACTATGCCATCTTCCTTGCTGGTGTAGTTTAAGACCATTTTCCACACCATAAACTGGCGCAAAAAATGGTAAATAAGACGGGATGGCCGACTCATCCTCTTCCTTACCCACACCGCGCCCCTTTTTTTTGCCACCTCTGAAAAGATGCGTGAGCGGGGAAAAGTTGCAGACAAAATCTACACCTTAAATAAGCCAAAAAAGTGTTGTATAATTCGTTATGAAGGACCCCCTATGGACTCAAGGACCTAGGAGCATAGCTAAAGGCTCATGGGCCCTGGTGCAATAGTTCAGCTTGGCCCCCCTTCCCTCAATGTTTTGTGGCTAGGGGCAGGGAAGCACATAGCCTTCCTGCTGCCTGAGACAAAAATTAAAACCACACCCCCCCATGCCAAATTCTTGACCTAACCCCTTCCCTCCAGCCAGAGGTGTAACTTGACCAGCATGCACTTTCTATAATACTGGTGTCTTCTTATGCGGCACAAGAGTCTTTGGGCCCCCTCAGGCTCCTGGGCCCGTTGGCGAATTCATGCCACATGTGTGAAACTAGCCTTACTTATCCCCTATCCTGTGGAGATAACTTGAAAATATACAACACAACCCTTTTGATAAACCTGTGTTCATGCTAGGACACTGTCACCAGCTTTTTTCAGCATCATAAAAGAATTGCTACTCTGTGAACCTTAAAAATACCCATCCCAGTCTTATACCAGAATAAAAATGAACAAAATCAAAGATATAATAATCATATTATATTTCATAGATTTATGGCTTAAAAATACAGCAGACATTCATTTACTTAATCATTCTGGATGAAATAACAGCCTGCGTTGTATGTATTCAAGCATTGCCTGCCTTGTCTTCTAAAATGTAAATTGTTTTAGAGCAGTTATGTCAGTCTACAATAATTGATGAATACTGGTTCAAAGCCAATGTCACATGGATGCAGTGGTAATGAGAGCCAAGATGGCAGGGGTGTATTGCAAAGTTATGTAAATGTATATGTCTGTGGAGAGCTAATGCTATGCACAGCTTTGGAATGACCTCTTTACTAATAAATTGTAGTAATAATACATACTGTACTGTGGTCATTTTGTGCCAGCCCCTCCCTCTGCTTTCTGATTGACAGGGCCAGGTTCCTGCATAGTCATCTTGCCTGACCCAGTCAATCAAGAAGCAGAAGAAGAGGCTGGCAGAGGAAGTAGGAGGAGCAAGGGTGCACAGAGTAGCTTGGGCCCACCCACGGGGAACTTAACTGCTAATTTGCATATGGATTCCAATTACTTTTTCCCCAGAACAAAGCAAACGATCGCTAAGTGAAAGGTATCATTACATTCATCTGAGACCTACATGCACTGTGCCTGTTTTATCAGTGAATCTTCTGGGGAGTCAGGACAACTTCTTTTTAAGATAACGCCTCTAAGGATCTTACTTTGTGTACTAATTTATGATGATGAGAGTAAAAAAAAATGAATTACTAGCTTAGCATCCGCTTTATTGATCATACTCCTGGTGCTAGAAGTAGGTGGACAAAATGTTATTGTTTGAATCTATGGCTGTTCAGGGAATTTGGGGAATTTTGGACTTAAAGTAATGTACGTTTATAGAATTCACACCATAGTTCTGTACATTTTACCTGTAGCAGCTGCTGCAGGAAAAGTACATGGTTGTCTATAGCTTCCCACATCTGACGGTTAAGGGGTTTGAGCAGCCGGACCAGTGTCTATCAAACAATCATCAGGGTGACTTAATTAAGAACAATGGTTGTCCAGTTGAGTCAACCTCTTTAAATGCTCATATTCCAAAAAACTTGCAGATACTATTAGGGTACATTAGAACTTAAAGGGGTTGTCCAGAGGAGAAAAAAAATATTTAAAATAGTTCAGCATGGTGTACAGAAGTAAATAACACATACAGATGTAGCAGGGTTAATCCACATGCTTTATGAGACATGTTATCTAAACTAAATGCAACTAAATGCGTTAATCATAATCAATTGCTTTTCAATGGCTTTTGTTTCAAGATAGCGCGATGAGTTAAGAAATTTGAGTTAAGAGTGTGTGTGTTACCCCTGCTACATCTGTAACTCCACATCCTCTGCTGTTAGAAGACTGCCTGGTCTTCTGTCTCTCTGCTTCTTGTTGCACCATTGACAACCCGACACAGACACATGCGACTGCTGGCGAATCAGCGAGTTTGATTTTTTTTTTTCCATAACGCTGTTCACCATATGGCATAAATATTTAACATTTTGATAATAGAGGAATTTTGGGACATGGCAATACTAATGATTTAAATTTTTTAATTGTTTTTTATTTTATTTTATTTTAAATGGGAAAGGGGGTGATTATAATTTTTATACAGTTTTTTTTTTTAAAGCTTTTGTTTTATTTTTATTTTTTTACTTTTTTACATTTTACATTTTTACCCCCTTCCCCACTCCAGGAGACCTGGACATGCAACGATTTACCATTGCAGTTCATGGGAAAATTACTATGTTCCTATCAAGTCCTGCCACATAGGACTCACATACAGTCCTTCTCACTTCACTGCTGAAGACAGTCTAAGAGCATGCCTCAAGGAGGGTGCGGAGGATGGTAGTGGTAGTGGCCCTGATGAGGTGTTGTCACAGTGTAATTGCTTAGACCATTTCTCCCTGGGGATCAGTGCAGTGTAAAGGTGATATGAAGAGTTGGACCAGAAGTAGACATATACCATAAACGTTTCTCTTTACTTAATACAGAATATAAATTATGGCACATCAAGCAGTATTAATTACAAAGTGAAGTTTCTGGCACCAGATGAGGAGGTATAGTGGCTGGGTGGATGGCAATTTAATGGCACTTGTGGATATAATTATACAGGTTTGAAGATAGTATGGCCTGGTGGTTAATCTAGGTGATGGGTGTATGATCTGTTTTCCCTCATCGGCAGCAAAGCCTGCAAAGCTGAATCTTGCTGATCACTTAGGCTACTTTCACACTTGCGGCAGTGTGATCCGGAAAGCAGTTCCGTCGTCGGAACTGCCCGCCGGATCCGCCGATCTGGATGTGACTGGAAGCATTTGTGAGACGCATCCGGATGCGGATTCGTCTCACAAATGCATTGCAAGAACGGATCCGTCTCTCCGTTTGTCATGCGGACAGACGGATCCGTCTTGTATATTTTTTCACATTTTCACAAGGACGGATCCGGCATTCCGGTATTTTGAATGTCGGATCCGGCACTAATACATTCCTTTGGGGAAAAATGCCGGATACGGCATTCAGGCAAGTCTTCAGTTTTTTTCGCCGGAGATAAAACGGTAGCATGC
This sequence comes from Bufo bufo, assembly GCF_905171765.1. Taxonomy (NCBI): domain Eukaryota; kingdom Metazoa; phylum Chordata; class Amphibia; order Anura; family Bufonidae; genus Bufo; species Bufo bufo. Next base: position 100,178,487 of record NC_053392.1, on the reverse strand, counting down.
TACGGTTTTATCTTTTGCCTGATCAGTCAAAACGACGGAAATGAAGACATCCTGATGCATCCTGAACGGATTACTCTCCATTCAGAATGCATGGGGATATGCCTGATCAGTTCTTTTCCGGTATAGAGCCCCTGTGACGGAACTCTATGCCGGAAAAGAAAACCGATAGTGTGAAAGTAGCCTAAGCTCTATTCCTGCCAACCACTGCTAACCATACCTCATCATGCTGGAATACACAGCCTATAAATAAAACATAATACAATACCTATTACACAATTGCAGATACCCCCAGGTTTGGGGTACTTCACATAGTTCAGGATTATGCCTTTTGCTGCTGTATGAACTACTACTCACAACATCTGTTCAATAAAGAGAGACTTTATTTATTGTAGCCAAATGGGCCTGGTCATTGACTCCATCATCCTTCCTCACCAGTCCTCCTGTCTTGCATCCTACCAACTGTTTCACCATAAAGGGCATCCCAACTAACACCAGACAGGAACCCCCAAGAGGCCCAGGGCATAATGCAGTGAGGACAGCCACTGTGAACCACTACCACTCCGATTAGTGCCACGACTACCAGTTCCCTTCTCCTAGCTCTCCCTCTCAGGCTCGGTGTAGTTGCAGCAATCTTCAACTTGATATTCAATGGTTATTATTAGAGATGAGTGAAAATTAGATTCGGCAGTTTCAACAAATTTCACAAAGAAATTTTCTTTGTGACAAATTACTTAGTCACGAAGCGCATTTCTTTGTATGTAGCGGGCGCAATGACAGGGAGCAGCCATTGTGCAGCCACCTGTCATTAAACTCATCAGATGCCGCATTCATTGCTGATTGCAGCATCTGAGATAAAAAAAATTGGACTTTCAGGGATTAATAAATTTGAAAAAATAAATAGAAAATACTCATTTTATACATTTGATCACAAAGAGCCTGAAGTGGCCATCTTGATTGTAGACACAGCGAAATCTCGTGCTGTGACATGATGATGTCATCATGCCAGCTGGCGTGGTGACATCATATGGAGGGAGAGCAAATGGAGGTGAGTGTGTGTTGTTTTTTTTTTTTTTTTTTTGCACTGCCATTTCAGGGAAAATTGATTCGTTACCACTAAGCTTTAGGAAATTTGGCTTCACAATGAATAAAACATTTTCGGAAATTCGGATCAAAGTCGACTTTGGATACTTCTATTCGCTCTTCACTAGTTATTATACTGTTAGGTGTCAATTTAAAGTTTACTGCAATTGTTTCTTTAATGTGGTCAAGTTCCAAATGGCTACATCACTATTAAGAGATGAATCAACAGGGACTTTCAGACCTAAACTGATATGATAATCAAGTAGATCGCTTGGGATACGCTGCATTGGCACTAACCAGGGGCACACATACTTTAGTTACTACAGCACTTCATGGAATAACAATGCTGTAATATACAATATTTTTAGAATATTGTGTTGTGCTGTTCCTCTGGTATTACTTCTGGAAAGGTTTGAATAAATGAACAGCAGGGTGTTACCAACAGAGGGTGTGTCCCTGCACAGACTGAGGGTCTTTTTACACGGACCAATGATCTGACAGCAAATATTTTACTTGCAGCAATCACCTCCGCTGTATAGACAGGAGAACAATACTGCGATCGCTTGTCCTCATAGAAAATCACTGTTCCATCGCAGTGGATGGTTGTTTACATGCGACAATCTGCTGCGCAGGAACAATGGTTTTCTGTGCCGGCAGAATGAAACAATCACTCATTGGGTGATTGCCGGCTCATTTCACACAGGGAGATTATCGGGAATGGGTATTTATAGAAAAACTCATCCCCGTTAATTTGCCTGATAATCGGTCCGTCTAGAAGGACCTTGACACTGTCCAATCACTGCTGACAATCAGTGCACACCTTTTTGACAAGGGGAATGGTAACACCCAGTTGTCAAATTATTCAGACATTTCCAGGGGAATAGATGCTCCAGAAATATTATTTCACAGGGAATGCAAGTATTTAATAAAACAGACACCTCAGGAGCGGTGGCAGCTCCTCTGTATTTTTTTATTTTTATTTCCATCTAAAAAAAGCACCGTTACAAAATGTAAATGTAATACACTGCCATCTGGCCCTGTAGAAAGGGTGCAGCTCTCAAAAAATGAAAGTGCACCAGCTGCTAATATGGAACCCGCTGGGCGCATTGCATATTTGATACAAATGCAAACAAGCACATGATATTAATTATTATGTGCCACCTTCAGAACCATTTTCAGTAAAAAACCCTAGTAAATATTGCATTTTGTACTAAAATAATATAAAAAACTGTGATTTGAATAAAGTAAAAGAAAACCGCACTAGAAGGAATGGTCACAGGTGAAGCAGCCTTTATTGCAGTATCTGTCCTTACTTCAATCCTAAGATACCTACAATTTCTGTAGGTTGTGACTAGAGATGAGGAAATTGAATCCAATGAACTGGAATTCGATCTGAATTTCAGGATAAATTCAATTCGCTGCAAAGTCGAATTTCCTCATGCTTCGTGTTAGCGAATCAATTTAGGCCTCATGCACACGACCGTTGTGTGCATCCGCGGCCGCTGTTCCGTTTTCCATTTTTTTTCGCGGACCCATTGACTTTCAATGAGTCCGTGGAAAAATCGGAAAATGCACCGTTTGGCTTCCGGGTCCGTGATCGGTTTTTCCAGTCCGTGAAAAAAATATGACCTGTCCTATTTTTTTCACGGACAACGGTTTACGGACCCATTCAAGTCAATGGGTCCGTGAAAAATCACGGATGCACACAAGATAGTCATTGATCCGTGTCCGTGATCCGTGTCTGTTTTTCCTATCATTTTCAATGCAAACTTGACTTAGTTTTTTTTTTCACTTTTCATGTCAGTGGAGCCTCCAAAAATCAAGGAAGACCCATAGAAGAAAAAACGGTCACAGATCACGGAACAACGGAAATCCGTTTTGCGGACCGCAAAAAAAAACGGTCGTGTGCATGAGGCCTTAACCTGAAATAGTGTAAAAAACAAAAAAAATATCATACTTACCTCTTCTATTTGCTTGCGACGGGCCAGCCACCGCCGTCTTGATTGAAGATCTCGGCCGAAATTTCGTGCATGGTGAAATATGACATAGAAACATAGAAACATAGAAACATAGAATGTGTCGGCAGATAAGAACCATTTGGCCCATCTAGTCTGCCCAATATTTATGGAAGCATAATAAACTGGACGTTGTATCTTGGAATTGGTGAGTGCCATTGTCTCCTTTCATCTCTCCTTTGAATACATAGTCTGCCCAATATACTGAGTACTATAGATAGCCCCTGGCCCTATCTTATATGAAGGATGGCCTTATGCCTATCCCATGCATGCTTAAACTCCTTCACTGTATTTGCAGCTACCACTTCTGCAGGTAGGCTATTCCATGCATCCACTACTCTCTCAGTAAAGTAATACTTCCTGATATTACTTTTAAACCTTTGCCCTTCTAATTTAAAACTATGTCCTCTTGTAGCAGTTTTTCTTCTTTTAAATATTCTCTCCTCTTTTACCTTGTTGATTCCCTTTATGTATTTAAAAGTTTCTATCATATCCCCTCTGTCTCGTCTTTCTTCCAAGCTATACATGTTAAGGTCCTTTAATCTTTCCTGGTAAGTTTCATCCTGCAATCCATGTACTAGTTTAGTAGCTCTTCTCTGAACTCTCTCCAAAGTATCAATATCCTTCTGGAGATATGGTCTCCAGTACTGAGCACAATACTCCAAATGAGGTCTCACTAGTGCTCTGTAGAGCGGCATGAGCACCTCCCTCTTTCTACTGGTAATTCCTCTCCCTATACACCCAAGCATTCTGCTAGCATTTCCTGCTGCTCTATGACATTGTCTGCCTACCTTTAAGTCTTCTGAAATAATGACCCCTAAATCCCTTTCCTCAGATACTGAGGTTAGGACTGTATCACTGATTTTATATTCTGCTCTTGGGTTTTTACGCCCCAGGTGCATTATCTTGCACTTATCAACATTAAATTTTAGTTGCCAGATTTTTGACCATTCCTCTAGTTTTCCTAAATCCTTTTCCATTTGGTGTATCCCTCCAGGAACATCAACCCTGTTACAAATCTTTGTGTCATCAGCAAAAAGACACACCTTACCATCGAGGCCTTCTGAAATTTTGCTGATAAAGATATTAAACAATATGGGTCCCAGAACAGATCCCTGAGGTACCCCACTGGTAACAAGACCTTGGTCTGAATATACTCCATTGACTACCACCCTCTGTTGCCTGTCCCTCAGCCACTGCCTAATCCATTCAACAATATGGGAGTCCAAGCCCAAAGACTGCAATTTATTTATAAGCCTTCTGTGTGGGACAGTATCAAAAGCCTTACTGAAGTCTAGATAAGCGATGTCTACTGCACCTCCTCCATCTATTATTTTAGTCACCCAATCAAAAAAATCAATAAGATTAGTTTGACATGATCTCCCTGAAGTAAACCCATGCTGTTTTTCATCTTTCAATTCATGGGATTTTAGATGTTCCACAATCCTCTCTTTAAGTATGGTTTCCATTAATTTCCCCACTATTGATGTCAGGCTTACTGGCCTATAGTTGCCCGATTCCTCCCTACTACCTTTCTTGTGAATGGGCACAACATTTGCTAATTTCCAATCTTCTGGGACGACTCCTGTTGCCAGTAATTGGTTAAATAAATCTGTTAATGGTTTTGCTAGTTCACCGCTGAGCTCTTTTAATAGCTTTGGGTATATCCCATCAGGCCCCTTATTTGTATTGATTTTAGACAGCTGACTTAGAACCTCTTCCTCTGTAAAGACACATGCATCAAAAGATTCATTAGTCTTCTTTCCTAACTGAGGTCCTTTTCCTTCATTTTACTTTGTAAAGACTGAACAGAAGTATTCATTGAGGCAGTCAGCTAGTTCTTTATCTTCTTCCATATACCTTCCTTCTTTTGTTTTTAATTTTGTAATTCCTTGTTTTAGTTTCCTTTTTCCATTTATGTATCTGAAGAATGCCTTATCACCTTTTTTCCCTGACTGAGTTAATTTCTCTTCTGCCTGTGCTTTAGAAGCTCTTATAACTTGTTTGGCCTCTCTCTGCCTAATCTTATAAATTTGCCTGTCATCCTCATATTTTTTTTCCTTATAATTCCTAAATGCTATCTTTTTGTTTTTAATGATTTTGGCCACTTCTGCTGAGTATCACAGTGGTCTCTTCCTTTTTTTTGCTTTTACTGACAAGCCTAATGCAATTTTCTGTTGCCTTCAATAGTGCCTCTTTTAAGTAGTCCCATTTCTTCTGGACTCCAATGAAACTGTTCCAATCTGATAGGGACTTGTATACCACTAATCTAATTTTTGAAAAGTCAGTTTTTCTAAAATCTAAAATTTTTGTTTTTGTGTGGTGTGACTCAGTCACTGTACTTATAGTAAACCACACTGACTGGTGATCACTAGATCCAAAGCTTTCCCCTACAGTAATATCATATACCAAATTCCCATTTGTGAATACTAAATCTAAAATGGCCTCCTTCCGGTTTGGCTCCTCAACTACTTGCTGTAGAGATAATCCCAGTAGGGAATTTAGAATATCTGTACTCCTGGCAGAACTAGCTATTTTGGTTTTCCAGTTTACATCTGGAAGATTGAAGTCTCCCATAATGATAACTTCCCCCTTCAATGTCATTTTAGCTATTTCCTCAACTAGTAGATCATCTAATTCTTTGACTTGGCTAGGTGGTCTATATATCACACCTACACGAGTTACCTTATGATTATCAAGCTGCAAGGTAACCCAAACTGACTCTAAATTGTTCTCGCTAACTTGTATCAAATTAGATTTTATGCTGTCTTTCACATATAGGGCCACCCCTCCCCCTTCTTGCCTTCTCTGTCTTTCCTGTATAGAGAGAACCCTGGTATTGATATATCCCAGTCATTACTCCCCTTGAACCACGTCTCAGTAACAGCCACTACATCTATATTCTCCGATGCCATTATAGCCTCAAGTTCATTGATCTTATTCCCTAAACTGCGAGCATTTGTAGATAAGAATCTGAGCTTGTCATTTCTTAACCTTTGTGCTACTGGCATCTTCTGGCATTGTTCCGGGGGGCAGTCGGACTGCTGGATTATCACTCTTTTTCCCCCCTTTCCTAGTTTAAATGCTCCTTAGCAAATACTTGGAACTGTTCACCGAGGACATTCGTTCCTTTGAGAGAAAGATGCAAACCATCTTTCTTGTACAGTTCTTTTCCATTCCAACAAGAGCTAACATGAAACACAAAGCCAAACCCTTGGTTCCGACACCATTCACCAAGCCATACATTGAATTCCTTAATGCGCATCTTCCTGTCATGCTGAAGGCTATGCACAGGCAAAACTGCAGAGAATGAAACAGTTGATGCAACCTCCCGTATATCCTTTCCAAGTGTGTGAAAAGCTTCTTTCACCTTTGAAACCTCATTGCAAGCCAGATTGTTTGTCCCAAGATGGACAATAACATCTACTTCCCTTTCCTGCTTTGCTTGCCTAACAATATTAAGGATCCGTCGTCTATCCCTGCTAGTGGTAGCACCAGGGAGACATCTCACAACACCATTCTCCTTTAAACTTCACACCTCTTATGATGGAATCGCCCACCAACAGCTGCTTACTATCAGTCCTCACCTTCTCCTTTTTGTCTTTGGCTGCAGTCTTGCATACTTTAGGCATGGGAGATGATTGTTTCTCACCCACTGTGCTTGAGCCATCCGCCATGTTGCTCTTGCACTCTGAAAGTGCTGCAAATGAATTATGGAGAGCCACAGACTGTGGAACATGTCTTCTATCTATAACTCTCAGTCTACCAGAACCTACAGTAACCCATCTTCCATTTCTAGTGGGCCTCTGTGGCAGTGGCATTGCAATGTTCTCAGCCTGAGTTTGTTTAATGGTTAATTTACAAATCTCATATTTCAGAAAGGTAATTTCCTGTTGCATTATGGAGAGCTGTCTACAGATCTACAGATCAGACAGTATCCAAACGTCACCACGCCGGCCGGAATGACAACATCATTTAGGCAAGAGATTTTGGGCCAGATCTTCAAGTAAGATAGCAACGGCCGGGCCGTCGTGAGTAAATGGAGGCGGTAGGTATGATTACATTTTTTTTACATAGTTTTTACTCTCAGATGCCGCGATCATGTATGAACGCGGCATCTGAGGGGTACAATGACGGGGGCAGTGGCGCTATCGCAGCTCCCTGTCATTGCACCTGCTACTTACAAAGAAATGTGCTTCATGACAAAGTAATTTGTCACAAAGCAAATTTTTTTGGTAAAATTTGTTGAAGCAGCCGAATCAATTTTTTTTGAAAATCATCACAGGTGAAGCAGCCTTTATTGCAGTATCTGTCCTTATTTCAATCCCAAGATACCTACAATATCTGACTGTGACATATTCAGTGAAATTAGACAATTATTCCCCCGAATTTACAATCGTATCTACGCCTGCTTTACAAATGTCACTTACCTGGGACAGAACATTAATGACATTATGTTATGTGACTTTTAAGTGTTACTTTATAGACCCTATAAAATGTAAGTGCTGACTCTTCAAAGTCAATAAAATGCACTGTGTTACTAGGGCACCTACAGGACTTCCAAAACTGCATCCAGAATTCTGACCGTGTGGCTGCATCTTTTTTGGCAAAATCCTGGTAACAGCTTCCTTTGCAAAATAGGTGGATTACAAGGGGCAGAGCCTGCGCTGTGAGGAGATGGCTGTGTGAAGCGCCGCTCCGCTGACTGAATATCCCTCATAGTCTGTTATACGTAGCCCTCCAGACCAAAAATTGTAAAAATCGGTGGACCAAAACCCACAGAACCTCTCGGTCCTGCCAAAGCGGCGACTCAGCCCGGAGAAATGGACAAATTCATTAAGAAAGCAGCCACCGCATATGTGGCTAAAGAACCTAAGATGGCGCCCGAACTCCGAAGTCCTCCGGCTACAAGCAGCAAGCTGCTGGCGGCGCGGAAAGAGGTAGGGATGATTCCCCTGGCCCAGACGCCTTGCCGATCTCCAGGGGCTTCCTAAAAGAGTCGCTAGCTGAAGCCCTTGAAACCCTAAGCACAGAACTTTCAGCAATCAGGGGGGACATACGCCATATAGGCATAAGGGTGGAAACCCTAGAAGAAAACCAATCTAATATTATCACGCATCAGAAAGAGGTGTCTTCGAATATGGCTAAGTGCCAAGAGCACATTAACATGCTATATACAGCTATAGAAGACAAGGAGAACCGGGGGAGGCGAAACAATCTACGCTTCAGAGGCATCTCCGAATCTGTTGCTCCTAGCGACATCCCTGAAACGGTAATCCAAATCTGCCTGCACTTGCTGGGCCCTGATACGGCACATGAAGTCACTATTGAAAGAGCTCACAGAGCACTCCGACCCAAGCCGCAACCTAATGAACCCCCACGGGATGTAATATGCAAATTCCTATACTTTCCAGTCAAGGAAGCTATCCTTACAAGCGCCAGAAACAACCCATCCTTGAAGTGGGAAGGCAACGATATCTCTATTTTTCAGGACTTGGCTCAGTCCACACTTAAAAAATGCAGAGGTCTGAAACTTCTAACTGACTGGCTGCGTTCACACCAGATCCTGTATAGATGGTCATTCCCCTTCAGCCTCTCCTTTACTCATGATGGTCGTCGCCTATTCATATCCTCTTTCAAAGACCTTGTCAAGGTCTATGCACACTTCAAGATGCAGCCACTCCTGATTGAAAGCTGGGAGACAATTCAAGATATTGTGGCTCTCCCTGATCTTCCTAATGTTACACTTCGGGAGCTACCTCGTACCCCCAAACTGCAAAAAGCAAGAAGAGGAAACATCTCAACACCGAGGAGGCTACCACTTATAAATGAATGAAGAACTGAGTCCTACTTCACTGCAGATAAATATAATGTTCTAACGGGACTCAGATTCACTGGGAACTTTCCCTATACTAGCACCTAAATGCTAAGCCTAAGAGTTAGCCACCTAAGTATATTATGTTCTTTTTTTTTTTTTTTTAAGTTATCTTTATTTTTCTTTTAGAAAACCATACAATCAATACATAAACCAATCTCTGTCACAATAATATATCTAATATAGCAGTCATATAACATCATTATATCCCCCCCCCACCCCTTGGCTGTCGTCCCCTCCGTTCAGTTAATGTATGGTAATCTCAAAATTAAATAATGTATAGCTACATAGCCCTGCGTGCAACTCTCCGCTTCCTTTCAATATCCTCGTATATTTTAATTTGTTGTAAAAGTAGACCCCACTCCCTTGATGAGGGCAGGGAGACAGATCCCCAATACTTGACCAATATAGCTTTCGCTACCATCAATCCTCTCATCCAAATCCGTCTAACCTGGGGCGGAACCTCCGTCTCTGAGCCATATTCTCCAAAGATCACTATCAATATCCCCGGGTTATAGTTCATTGAAGATTCCTTTTGAAGGGCAGAAAAAACCTCATCCCAATACTTTCTTATTTTATTGCAGCCCCAAAGCAAATGGACATAGTTCGCATTTACATATCCACACTTAGGACAGGAACAGTCCCGGTCCTTATTTTGGGGGAATTTCCCTTGGGTTTTGGGCGTATAATACAATCTATGGAGAATCTTAAATTGGATTAGCCTATGGGCACTGGAAACTGTCGCCCTTTTCACGTTCCTATAGATAGTAGGCCACTGTAGTGGGGGGCAATTCAACTCTTGCTCCCACTTACTAGGGCTTTTAAAAGGCGTTACGGTTGCCAGTGCCAATCGGAGCTTAGCATATAAACTAGATAGTTTCACCTTCACGTCCTTCTGAGCTTCACAGTAATCAAAAAATATATTCTCTCGTGGAAAAATACCACCCCTATCCCTAGATGCTTCAAATATGTGTTTCAATCGTGCATAGTTAAATAGATCTAATGGTGAACTAGCAGAAAAATCAAATTCCAAAAATGACTTAAAACGACCTGCCTGAAAAAGATGAGACACCCTATTGATGCCATTTCGTGTCCAATAACCAAAATCTGTAATTTTGAAGAATTCCTCCAGCCCCCTGTTCCCCCACAGAGGGGTAAAAGCGAACGGGTCGGAGACTTTAAGGATCTCCTTCAACCTATTCCACACCCTCTGTAGTGAGCAAGGGACCAACAGGGACCTCTCCATTCCCATAGACCCAGTCTCCAAATATGCAAATATGTTCTCTATTGGCCTATCAATAACCTTAGATAAATACAGTGAAAGTAAGCACTCTTTCCAATAACAACAACGCTGTATCTGTGCACACAAATAATAACCTTGAAAAAAAGGAAGTGACAGCCCACCATCTGCCTCCGACAACCAAAGATATCGCTGCTTTATACGGACGCTCTTCCTTCCCCAAATTAAATCGTTAATCAAAGTCTCCAATCTATGGAAAAACATATCATCAATCCAAATGGGAGAAGCACAAATCGGGAACAAAACTATAGGCAATATAATCATCTTAATCAATGCGATTCGATCTGTCTGGGCCAGTATCAATTTCCGCCAAGCGGCGACTTTGGCCCCAACTTTATTCAAAACCGGGGCCAAATTTAGCTCATAAAACCTACTCAAAGGAACACCGATCTTAACCCCCAGATAATCCAAGGTATCATTAGGAGCCAAGACACGGACTCGCTGCCCTTCATCTACAGCTTTCCGGTTCAGCGGGAGGAGCGACGACTTTGACCAATTGATCATATAACCTGATAATTTGCCATATTCTTCTATTACCTCTATCACATACTGTAGGATTTTCCAACCCTGATCCAAGAACAGAATCACATCATCTGCATATAAGCTTATTTTGTCGCTCACTCCCGCCACTCCGAAGCCATCTATGCAATTATCTAAACGAATCCGGCAAGCCAGCGGTTCAATAAAAAGTGCGAAGAGGAGAGGAGACAGGGGACAACCCTGTCTCATCCCCCTCCGCGTCATAACAGGAGAAGAGCCAGTGCCATTAATATTAATATATGCAATCGGGTGTTCATATAGCATTTGGGTCATTTTCACAAATAGCTTCCCAAGGCCAAAACAAGCCATCGTAGCCCACAAAAAAGGCCACTCCATCCTGTCAAATGCCTTCGCGGCGTCTAAAGACAGGATGGAGTGGTCCATACCGCCCCCAACAGATAGATTCAGATATACTCTATATATGCTCATCTGTATTTGGCGGCCCGGGATAAAGCCCGTCTGGTCCGAATGTACCAGGCAAGCCATAACCCTCTTCAGACGACTGGCAAGGATTTTTGCAAAGATCTTATAGTCCGTATTTAGCAGCGATATAGGTCTATAAGACCCCATATCGCATGGATCCTTCTCCTTTTTCAAAACCAAGATAATCACCGCCTCTCTAAACGATGGAGGTAAAGAGCCAGAAGCACACGCTTCATTAAAGACTTGAAGTAAGATCGGCAAGAGTGATTTGGCATGGTACCTATATATTCCAAATGGCAATCCATCTGGGCCAGGAGATGAATTATATTTTAGAAAGGGAAGAATCGCCTGGAGTTCCTCCAAAAGGATGGGGGAGTCCAACATCTCTCTATCTTGAATAGATAACTGCGGGAGCACCAATTGTTGAAGATATTGCTCCATGTCAGTGCGGCTACACATAGACTCAGATTTATACAAGGTAGAGTAATATTTCGCAAATTCCTCTCTAATCTCCTCTGCGGATCTCACCCCAATTCCCTGTTGATTCCTAATTTCTCTTATACTGGTAACCTCTCTCTGGTTGGCCACCAAACGTGCCAGAAACCTACCAGTTTTACCAGATTCGCAGAAACGAGTCTGGCCCTGGAATAGGAGCTTATGTTGTGCTTTTTTATATAAGAGTGTCTTAAGCTGTGTATTAGCCTCCTTTAACTGCTTAATATATTGCTCCGTATGGTGGTCAATTAATTCGGCACGTAAACTCCTTATTAGCCCTGTCAGTTCTTGTTCCCTCCGCCGTGATTCCGTTTTAAACCTATTAATTTTACCGAAATACATCCCCCTAATATGGGCCTTCAACGCGTCCCACACATAATGAATATGAGTCGAACCTACGTTAAACCCCCAAAATTCCTGGATATCCAGATCTAATCGAGACTGCTCCCCTATCACCTCAAGCCAATGTGGGTTTAATTTAAAAGTTCTTCCTGAAGTAGGAGCATCCACAAACACAATCAAAACTGGGGAATGATCCGAGATTCCATGCGGTTCATACTTCATTCTCAGTACACGGCCACACAGATCCCGACTTGCAAAAGCCAGATCAATGCGGGACATAGACCCGTATGACTGGCTGAAACATGAGAAGATTTTTTTATTGCCATATAGGTGGCGCCAGATATCAACCAGCGCCAACTCCTGGCACACAGCAGTGAGAGGGGACCCAGAGCGACCACGACCAGAAAGTGAAGAGAACCGATCCAACTCAGGATCAAGGACTGCGTTAAAATCACCTGCCACTAATAACGCACAATGATTTTTGGTGGATACATAATGGGCTAAATGTGAGAAAATCACTGATTTAAATGGGGGGGGGAATATACATACAGGCCAATATCACCTCCTGCTCTTTCCAATAGCCATGTAAAAATACGTATCTCCCTTCTTTATCAATGACACTGTCTAGCGGTTGAAACTCCATCGCTCGGTGGATGTATACACTGACACCTCTTGCGTAGGAAGAAAAACAAGCGTGGTACTCAAAAGCGGCCCATTTCCTTTTTAGAGTATAGATCTTATCTGATACTGCATGGGTCTCTAATAGTACCACAATCGCTGGCAGGTGACGAACTACAAGATCAAATACAACCGTCCTTTTCACTCTGTCTCCCAGCCCTCTCACATTCCAACATAAAATGTTAGACGGCATATCCTATGAATACAAAGCTTTCCAAATCCCCCATCTTAACGGAGAGGCACGCATAGCCACGGAGCAGAAGACGACAGCCAATCCCTCCCTTAAACCCACCCCCAAAAATCCCCCTGCATGGTTGACAAGGCATTTCACAATACCCATCAACCTCTCTCCTTCCTCCAAACCTCCCCCCCGCCACCTCCTCTCATTGTACTCCCCCCTCGCCACCTTTTCATACTATTTCATAAGCCCCTTGAGTCCAGCCATTGCACCGCCTCCGCTTGTGTGGAGAGAAAACTCACAGAATCATTATATACCACTCTCAGTTTAGCGGGGTATAACATTGAGTACTTAATCTTGGCTGAAATCAATCTCTTTTTTACATAAAAAAAGGCTCTTCTTTTAATTTGGGTCTCGCGGGAAAAATCAGGGAATATAGATATCAGATTACTATCAAAATATGTCTCTGTTACTTCTCTTTTACGTCTAAGAACCCAGTCCCGGTACTTTGTGCAAACAAATTTTGCTAAGATTGCTCTTGGCGGAGCCCCTGGGTTTTTTTTTTTAAAGGGAATTCTATGAGCCCTCTCCACACAAAAGGTAGAAACATCATAATCTGGGCCCAATCTTTCTACCAGCCACTTCTGGATGAATTTTGGCGGGTTCTCCTGTTCTGCCCCTTCTGGAAACCCTACTAATCGCAGATTATATCTGCGAGACCTGTCCTCCAGCTCTACCACTTTCCTTCTTAACCAGGAACGATCTTCGTCTACTTCTGCTAATCTATTCTTTAGTACACCATTCTCCACAGTGACCGATTTAACTTCAGATTCCAATTCCTTCACCTTTAATCTCAGTTTCGTCATTTCGTCTCTTATTGTTGTGACGTCCCCTTGTACCACTGCAAGGGAAGAGGCCAGCTCTGCAACCGATATACTAGTAGCATTTACTACTCCCAGTATATCCTGCAGCTTTTTGTTAATGCTATCAACACCTTCGCTATGGGAGGAACTAGTCTTTGATAGAGCCTGTTCTACCCGATCCGTATTATCTAAGCCTACTTCAACCTGGGGAGCAGCTCTCTGTACCCCTCCTCTAGTCTTGGGTGGAGGTGACTTCAAAAATTTATCCAGTCTAGCCTGTGGGCTCCCCCCTAGTCCACCCTTTGGAGAGGTCAGTCCACCTGATTTACGAAATTTTGGCGGCATTTTCCTTCAGGTTGGTATGATGTAATTATGCACCCAGTTCCTCCACTAGTGTCTCATATACATATACACAAATATACATACATAAAGTATATTATGTTCTAGTTGTTATAATATTCTATCATACAACTGAGTTGTTTTCTCCTATACCCACAGGGGCTGAACCATATCTCAGTCCTTGTCCTACATTTCACCCTTGCCTTTCACCTCTCTCTATGTCCCTTTGAAACATTAGTCCTAACCTATGAGCTTTCTCTATTGCCCAATTTAAGGGCTCGGGAGAGGGTTGATATGTTACCCCATAGGGATATTAATGTATGGTAATTGATGCTCTTTAGAGGGATTTACATGGAGATTATACCTTACCCCCATTATGTCTTTGGAGCTCTTATGCTCTACTACACTGTTGAGTAATTACTATTGTTTTGCTAGTTTTAAGTATTACTTTACTTTTTGTTTCTGTTTTCTAATCAGGTACTTCATCATTCTCATACAAACCACAAATCATATAAGGGACCACCGAGATATCCTGCTGCTTCGCCCAGGGAGATTGAGTGTTATTCATTCTATGCTTACTATCACTATTAAGCTCTATATTACCACTGTATCATTCTATCTGCCCTCTCCTTTGAATTATGGCTGATTTATGCATAGCTTCATTCAATGTTAAAGGTCTTCTGTCAGCCCACTAAACAGTTTTTTTTTTTTTGCTTAATAATAACCCCTACACTGCGATTTATCCATACATTTGCTAAAACCCTATTTTTATAATATGTAAATTACCTTGCTACCAGCAAGTAGGGCGGCTACTTGCTGGTAGCAGCCGCATCCTCCGATGGTAATGACGCCCCCTCTGCTTGTTGATTGACAGGGCCAGCGGACGGGATCTTTCTCTGCTGGCCCTGCCTGTTTTGATTCAATATCTGGCGCCTGCGCCGCGGCCGTACCTATCTTCAATCGGCGCAGGTGCACTGAGAGGCGGCCACTCACTCGGCCGCTTCATCCTCAATGCGCCTGCGCCGATGATGTCACATGTACACCCGGCGCAGGGGGCGTCATTACCATCGGAGGATGCGGCTGCTACCAGCAAGTAGCCGCCCTACTTGCTGGTAGCAAGGTAATTTACATATTATAAAAATAGGGTTTTAGCAAATTCTACTGAACCAAAATTCTTATTTTACTTATGTATAGATAAATCGCAGTGTAGGGGTTATTATTAAGCAAAAAAAAAAATACGGTTTAGTGGGCTGACAGAAGCCCTTTAAGGGTTCCACTCCCCTTCTAAATTCGATAAATACCTGAATCTTTCACACTCATTATACCCGGAGTGGTACTATTGTGGCTCAGGGTCCTCGGCCTCCAGGGGCGTAAGCATAAGGATCCGGAAGCACCTCCCATTTACATACATTCACCATGTTCAAGACAATGAGGGGAGGTATCTTAAGTATATACTTTTATTAACCTTTACGCTCCCAATGTTAATCAGGTTACCTGGATAGAGGAGGTTTTGTCCTTATTGGAATCATATAGAGAGGGTGTGGTAATTCTAGGCGGGGATCTTAACCTGGCGTTGGAGCAAGATCTAGACTCTACTTCTAAAAGATCAATCTCAACCAAAGCTCTCAGACACCTCAGAAAAAGTCTACATAGTTGGTCGGTTTGTGATGTCTGGAGACTGCTTAACCCAAAAACGCGTGACTATTCCTTCTTCTCATCAGTACATGGGTCTTATCACAGACTCGACTACCTGTTTATATCAAAGGACCATCTCCAATATTGTAATCAAGCCAACATAGTTACCATGCACCTATCAGACCATTCCCCAGTGTTTATAACACTGTCAGCGCCCACTTTAGAACCTCGCCCCTTTAGATGGCGCCTGAATGAGCAGCTAATTTCCCCAGGTGATACCTATATCCGTACCTAAAAGTTACTCGAGGAATACTTTGCTTATAATGCCAAATCGGTAACCTCTCCCCAGGTGATATGGGATGCCCATAAAGCTTATATGAGGGGTCAGTTTATCTCTATGGGAGCCAAGCTTAAAAAAAAGAGAGCAGAGCACAGATTGATACCCTTCTTTCCATGATTCTGCAACATGAATCCTTACACAAACTATCCTTGTTAGAGTCACACCTCGTTGAACTAACTGAGTCACGCAAAGCTCTAAAGAAGATTTTAAATAATGCCTCAGCTAAATACTACCTTCACGCGCAATTTGAATATTACGCTCATGGTGACAGAGCTTCTAAATTTATGATGCAGCGCATCAAACAGAGAAAATCCCATAACTACATCCACCGAATAAAGACTTCAGATGGTGGAGAGGTTTTTACTACCTCAGCCATTGCCACACAGTTTAGAAAATTCTACCATTCCCTATATAACCTAAAAGAATCTGAACTGGCTGATCGGTCCCCCTCCACACCTTCTGAGCTCACGACATCTTTCCTGCTCTCCTTGTCCCTCCACGCCCTTTCTGAACAACAGGCACAATCACTACAAGCCCCCTTTACTATAGACGAATTAGAAGCCACCATTAAACAACTTCCTAGAGGGAAATGCCCAGGCCCCGATGGCTTCCCAGCCTCATACTACCGTTCATTTTACAAAACATTAGGCCCCATCTACTTAGTACTGTATATGCAATAGCTCCCTATCTGGTACTCCAATGTCAATAGACATGACTAGAGCCTATATTTCCCTGATCCCTAAAGAGGGAAAAGATAGTTCCAATTGTGCGAATTATCGCCCAATTTCCCTGCTAATCCAAAAAGATCAGGTGGGCTTTGTGAGGGGCAGAGACGGTAAGGATAATACCTCTAGAGTCCTAAATTGCATATTTCATGCAAGAAGATCCAGGTGTCCCCTAATCCTTCTCAGCACAGATGCTGAGAAGGCATTCGATAGGGTTAACTGGGGCTTTATGCAGACTGTGTTGTCCACATTTGGGATCCCTGACCAATTTATTAAAGCAGTATTTTCCCTATATTCCAATGCTGTCTTCCCCCTTTGCTATTCGTAATGGGACCAGGCAGGGTTGCCCCCTCTCCCCCCTAAGGTTGCAGCTTTTGCTGACTACCTACTCATTATGATTACAAACCCTACATTAGCCCTCCCTCATGTCTATCGCATAATAGAACAATTCGGCCTATTCTCAAATTTTTTAATTAATCCGAATAAATCCCACATTCTAAATGTTGGTTTCCCCATTTCAACTATACAAGAACTCAAGTCTAGCTCCCCTTTTAACTGGGATACCCCAACACATTACGTATCTTGGAGTTAAAATAGGACCTGATCCCGGAACATTGTTTCGTCTAAACTATATCCCACTATTAAACTCGATACAGGATCAACTTTCCACACTTACAAACTCTATGCTGTCTTGGTTTGGAAGAAAGAATATAGTAACATCTCTTATAATACCCAAATTGACTTACCTTCAACAGGTTCTGCCAATTCCAGTGCCAAAGTCATTCTACAAAACAGTGAACCAATTGATTAGGTCATTTATTTGGGCGGGGAAAAGAGCACGCATTTCATATACTACCTTAAGCAAACCTAAGCCTTTTGGTGAAATTGGGTTGCCTAACCCAGAACTATATAGAAAGGCAGTTCTCCTGGCTAGAGTAGTGGGTTGGGTTAAAGGAACAATATGTGAGTCATGGGTTGACCTCGAACAATCACACTTTGGCCTCCCTTTCCTGGCACTCTTGGTGGGTACTGACATTCCCACGAATAAGGTCAAACCCTTCAATCCTATAATCAAATCTACTCTGGAGGCCTGGGAATGGTTTCAATCCTCACAGTATGCCATTCCATTGCCCTCTCCTCTGCTACAAGTCAGAGATATTTTGGCCTTTGCACCTAGTGCTCTGCTAGGTAGCCTACCTGCATCTATAAGGTATTCAACACACTCTGTCTTGTCCCTTTATGGTGAAAGCGGGGAGGTGTTGGAGTCTGTAACTATGTCAAAGCTCTTCCCAGACTGTAGATTTTCACCCCCTTTAATTTCCTTTTTACGCTCCTTCATTTCCAAACATGTACCATTACGATCGTTAAAACGTCCACTGACTTGGTTTGAGGGCTTATTATCAAAGTCTGACCCACAAGCTAAACTGATTTCTTTGATCTACAAAAAAATTTGTACCCCCATTCTTATGCCAAAACCTGCATTTATTAATCTTTGGGAAAGGGATCTGGACACCTCCTTTACCCAGCTAGTAATTTCAAAAATCCTACTGAGACCTCATAAAGCATCAAGATGTGTCGGTACGCAGGAAAATGCTTACAAGATTTTATCAAGATGGTACAAAACCCCGGATATCACTTGCAGATATAACACAGATAGATCACATATTTGTTGGAGGTTTCGTACTGACAAAGGCTCATATTTCCACATCTGGTGGACCTGCTCTCGAATTAAGGCGTGGTGGTCAGAAATATTCGATAGGTGTAACAAGATATGCCACTCGACTATCCCAATATCACCACAATTAGCCCTACTTGGGATCCAATCTTCCAGTATAACTGGATCTATCCTGCCACTGTTCAATCATCTCCTCAATGCAGCTCGTCTTTTGATTCCTCGATACTGGTTATCAGAGGAACTCCCACCCATACCCCATTGGTTGTGTAAGGTAGACCAACTTTATAGGTTTGAGGAATTAGCCTCATGGAAAAAATAACAAGAAAATGAAGTTCAAGAAATGCTGGCTGCCTTGGTCATCTTTTAGGAATTACTGACGAAAGATTTACTATACTGAGATCCTATCTAACTATCTAGTCCACTTCAGTGAATTATCTCATTTGTCCCTTGTCTTGATATGCTTGTCCATACTAGGCAATTGTACTGATTTGTAATATCATCAATGAACTGTACCTGAAAAGTATTATTGGTATTATTTCTACTGTTTCTTAATAGACCTTTTGTTAATTCATAATTGTCTTTAGTAAAGAATGAAAATTAAAAATATAAATAGGTGGATTACTATGGTTTTGTATGCATTATTCGACTTTTATGTGGAAGCGCTGTACTAGCTACGAGTTGTGAAGAACTGTAATACAGTTCAGGGAATTGCCCCCAGTTGGTAACACCCATGTAGACCTTCATTGCAAATTGCTAGTAAATCATTCAAAATAAAAATAGAGTCATAAGAATAGATGTTCCAGAATTGTTATTACAGGTGGAAGACATGAATCTATTAAAACAGGCCTGTCCGGAGAGGTGACAGGTCCACTTTAAAAATCCTACATTTTTCCCTATAACACACAACCAGATCATTATAAAACAATTGTATATTCCAGAAATATTGACTTCTGCTTACATTACCACGGTGCATACAATGCTGTTCATTTAAGGAATTTTTCACATAATGCCTCATGCACACGACCGTTGTTTTGGTCCGCATCTAAGCCGCAGTTTTTGCGGCTTGGATTAGGACCCATTCACTTCAATGGTGCCGCAAAAGATGCGGACAGCAACTAACTATCAGCATTTCTGGGAATTCAGTCTTCATTTTTCCTATGGAAGCAGTTTATTAGTAAACATAGGGAGATCAGAGATGAAGCAGTGGAAGCAAGGTCACACCGCTATTCACACTCCTACTGGTATTATCAATAACGTATTCACTGTGCCAGAACATAACCAGTCTGTATGGGCTGCATTGTGGGCTAAAGATAAGCAAGCTCCTATCACAGCAACAAGCTATTCCTAATACAGTAAATGTGATAAAGAAGGAATATATAATGGAAAATATTCCGTTTTCTCTTTGGCTCACATGTGGTAAGAGGGTAAGGCTTTCTCTCGGCTCCTATGACATACAATCAATGAACAGTAAGTAAAAATTCTGAAGACTGATTCTGCTGTAAATTTACCTGTATGGATCAATAGTTATATAGTAACATAATAGGCGGAGAATGAGATTTATCAAAACTGGTGTAAAGGAAGACTGATTTAGTTGTGCAGCGAGCTCGGACGGAAGGACAAAGGATGGGAGTGGTAGTAGAAACCTGATGGTAGTTGTAATCCTCATGGCGGCTATAGTGCTCCACAATGCTCCCTGGGGCAGGTGCACAGTGAATGGTGGGGTGCGCCCTGTCTTTTGCTCGGGGAATACCCTGTTGATGATTTCCTGTCAGGTGGTGATTAGCGGGGTGCAAGGCAGGAATGGCAGTGAGAGGCAATTTGGTACTTTAGCAATGCAGGTGATGGTGCATTCAATGATGAGGCCGGATTTGCGATAAACAGTTCTTTACTGACAGCAGCAAGATGCAAATACACATTCTCACAGTAGTTGCCACAGTTCAGATGACACATGGCCCGGCACAATTTTGTCTTAGGGCTCATGCACACAAACATATTTTGTTTCAGTGTTTGTTCTGTTTTTATGCAGAACCATCCACTTCAATGAGGCCACGAAAAAACGGAAATGACTCCATGTGCATTCCGTTTCTGTATGTCCTAGAACATGTCCGCATTACTGACAAGGATAGGACTGTTCTATAAGGGGCCAGCTGTTCTGTTCCGCAAAACAAGGAATACACACAGACATCATCCGTATGTTTACGGATCCACAAAATACATATGGTCGTGTGCTCGAGCCCTTAGGCTACATTCACACGACTGTAGTGTTTTGCAGATTCGCAAAACACAGATACCGGCCCATGTGTGTTTGGCAATTTGCGGACCACACATGACCGACGCTGTTATAGAAAATTCCTATTCTTCTCGGACAAGAATAGGACACGCTCTATATATTTGGTGGGGTCGCAGAATGGAACTACGGATGCAGACTCATTCATACGGTCATGTGCATTAGCCCTTATACTTAGGCTGCAGAGATGGTAGACAGGCCTGGATTATTCCCTCCCTGAGTCAGTCTTCTAGTATCTGTACTTTCTCTCTGGTTCAGCCACAGGGGTGCAATATCTCTTTTCTCTTTCCATGTTTCTCATCAAAATGCAGCTATGAGGCACTACAATGCCCAGCAAAGTCCTTTAGTAGATGGCCAATCTACCTCTCATAATATGCTGCAAAGAAAGAAATGGGGTTAGTCAGCACATTCAAAATCGCAGGTGCACGTCGCCATGACTGAAAGCACAAAAGCATAAACAAACAATGCAATATCACTCTGCAAACAGTAAAATAAAAATACATATATATATTATATTCACTATAAAAATGTGTTAGCGCTAAGGCAATGCTCATTATCAGTGATGAGCAAAGCAAGCTTTGGATGCTACATCTGAAGTTGCTTCATTCAAAACTTCGGATTAATACTGTACAGAGATGCGTCGCCGTACAGTACTAAAATGTATGGGCTCTGATGAGTTTGTCAGTTATTCCAAGACTTCATTGGATAACTTTGGTAGTTGATTTTCAAAGTGGAAAACTATAAAACTTGGAACCAAACTCGGAATCGGAATCAAAGCCAAGTTCGGTTCCACGTTTTAAAGTTGTTTCAACAGATCTCCGTACAGTATTAATCCGAAGTTTTGAATGAAGAGACTTTGGATGAAGCATCCAAAGCTCGCTTCACTCATCACTACACATTATCTAAAAGTGAGAATCTTGGCAAATATACAGTATATTTTGTACAAAATTACCTTTGCCTGTCTGCCCCGGCAAGGCGATCTCTTTAGGACAGGAACCTACACTAAATGCTACCTCCTTTGGTGCCAGACTGGCCGCCATTAAGTTCTGGGAAAGCAGGTTCCAAATGCATGCTGAGCCCACTTTATATTTTACCTCTCCTTAATGCAAGTTTAAACCTGATGTCTACCCTCCCTGTATTCATTGGAGACCATTTGGCAGAGCTAAAATATAGAGTGAGCTCAGCATTCATGTGGAACCTGCATCTACCAAAAGAGGTAGTATTTAGTGTAGGCTCCTGTCCTAAACAGATCGCCTTGCAGATACTGAACACTAAAGATGAGTTAGAGACAGTTTTTTTTTTTTGTTTTTTTGTTTTTTATACAAAGTTACCTAACAAAGTATATTACATAAATGCTTACAATAACTTCACATATACATTAAAACAAAATCAATGAGCTTGAGTTACACTTTAAGCCATTTGCTGTAAACTATTCTTTATCGATTACTTGATTGAGATATTTTTTCAACCAGAGAATTAGAATTAAAAAGGAAGGAGAAGATTTACATTCAGAGCCTTGTAGGCTTATTTTATGTTTTTTCATCATGGTATAGACTTCATACTCTTTACATTTACTGTACATACTGTTCATACATATTTGTATATGCAACAATGCCTTGCATTACATAAGGAAAACAGTATGACAAATGAAATGTGATCTGTTCCTATTTCAGAGTTATATCTGAAATTATAATATTTATACATAGTAATCAGGTTTTTGTTCATACTAGAAAGTCTATGTTAGCCTCCAACTGTACTCCCAAGCTGCCAGCAGTACCGTGTAGCCAGCAGTGTGTTTCTGATAATGCCTTTCTTCCTGAAGGCAGATACAGCAAAAGTACTGAAAACGTTGTTTTATGAACTGCCCGACGCGCTTCTCCACACATGCTCGAAGTCAAGGAGGCAGCGGCCTACTTGCTTCAAGTCACGGTAACCATGCCCCCTTCCCTGCCCCTTCTAAGTCAGCTGTCTAAAATTAATACAAATAAGTCACAGGAGCCTGATAGGATACACCCAAAGCTATTAAAAGAGCTTAGCAGTGAACTGGCAAAACCATTAACAGATTTATTTATCCAATCACTGGTAACAGGAGTGGTCCCAAAAGATTGGAAATTAGCAAAGGTTGTGCCCATTCGCAAGAAAGGTAGTAGGGAGGAATCGGGCAACTATAGGCCAGTAAGCCTGACATCAATAGTGGGGAAATTAATGGAAACCATACTTAAGGAGAGGATTGTGGAACATCTAAAATCCCATGGATTGAAAGATGAAAAACAGCATGGGTTTACTTCAGGAAGATCATGTCAAACTAATCTTATTGATTTTTTTTGATTGGGTGACTAAAATAATAGATGGCGGAGGTGCAGTAGACATCGCTTATCTAGACTTTAGTAAGGCTTTTGATACTGTCCCACATAGAAGGCTTATCAATAAATTGCAGTCTTTGTGCTTGGACTCCCATATTGTTGAATGGATTAGGCAGTGGCTGAGGGACAGACAACAGAGGGTTGTAGTCAATGGAGTATATTCAGACCATGGTCTTGTTACCAGTGGGGTACCGCAGGGATCTGTTCTGGGACCCATATTGTTTAATATCTTTATCAGCAAAATTGCAGAAGGCCTCGATGGTAAGGTGTGTCTTTTTGCTGATGACACAAAGATTTGTAACAGGGTTGATGTTCCTGGAGGGATACACCAAATGGAAAAGGATTTAGGAAAACTAGAGGAATGGTCAAAAATCTGGCAACTAAAATTTAATGTTGATAAGTGCAAGATAATGCACCTGGGGCGTAAAAACCTAAGAGCAGAATATAAAATCAGTGATACAGTTCTAACCTCAGTATCTGAGGAAAGGGATTTAGGGGTCATTATTTCAGAAGACTTAAAGGTAGGCAGACAATGTCATAGAGCAGCAGGAAATGCTAGAAGAATTCTTGGGTGTATAGGGAGCGGCATTACCAGTAGAAAGAGAGAGGTGCTCATACCGCTCTACAGAGCACTAGTGAGACCTCATTTGGAGTATTGTGTTCAGTACTGGAGATCATATCTTCAGAAGGATATTGATACTTTGGAGAGAGTTCAGAGAAGAGCTACTAAACTAGGAAAATTGCGATTCGTTACCACAAAGCGTGTGAAAATTTGCATTCATTGCAAATCAAATTTTTCCCGAAATTCTAAACAAATTCCACTTCGTCAGCTTCAATTTGCTCATCTCTAGTTACAACGATATATACTTTCTACTGAAAAGACAATTTTCTTTTCCTGTATTACACCTTTAAGATGGAAATCTCTTTACTTCTGACAAATTTTCCTCAAACTGGCAGAACAATAGACTTAAACAGCCGAACCAACAGCAGCTATTTCTACCTCTCTACTTCTGCGTTCTCAGCAAGTGACCAGCTGAATATAGTTCACCACCATGCTAGTCTACTAATATGTTATCATTATGGAGAAATGTAGAATTTTCCATCATTCTCAAGTCATTAAAAGTCCAAACTCATTTTATTGTTTTTTTGTGCCTTTGACTTATATTATATATAAGATTAATGCAAAAATAATGTGAACATAATAATAAAACAGTGCCTGACAACAATTTTATATGTTGAACACAAAGGCAAAAACGTCTTCGAAGAACAAATACAAAATAACTCAAGATGAAATATAAGGCTTTTTTCAACAGATTATATCAATTTAATTCTTAATTACATTATTTAGTTTTCTGGTAAGACTAACATGTCAGTGGAGAAAACACTGCAGGCATTAGAATGACATTTTATTATTATCACCTACACAGCTCAAGGAGCAACCACACAGAGAGTAATTCCAATTAATTATTCTTTATTAGATATCCAACAGGCCCCAAGAGGAAGCACTTTGCGAAACGATCGTCGGGCGGCTGTTCCAGACCAGGGTCAGTAGGTATTCATGCACTTGCACTTTACTAGTGTTTTGTTCCTCCCTCATTTCTTGCAGCCTCCGCTGGTTGTGGGCGGCATCCAGGCTTACACTCCCTTAATTGTTTGGAGTGTTGGTGTATGTATGTTCTGGATGCCTTTACTGCCACATGTGCCCCATCTAGCTGACACTGCGTTTGTGTATACGGGGGGATATTAGTCCCTTATTGGTTTGGAGCGTACTCTGTTTTTATACATTGTAACACCGATCTGTTCCCAGTATGTACTGTCTTTTGTATATGTTTTTTAAATTGATATACCATCCATCATGTTGGATATCTAATAAAGAATAATTAATTGGAATTACTCTCTGTGTGGTTGCTCCTTGAGCTGTGTAGGTGATAATACGAATAACTCCATGCGAGATATTTATGATATTGTTGTTTTTTGGTGCTTTAATGACATTTTATTGTAGTTAGTAATAAATGAGCCCGGATACTCCTCTTACATCTGTGGTACAATTACTGAGGGGTACTTCATCACCTTTATCTTGATACACAGCATGAATGAAGGTCACATGCTGATATATCCATATGTGTGGTGTCCTTTTTTTTCATATAGATGCTTGTCCATAGATGAAACGCAAAGTAACCAACTTCTTAGCTGTGGTCCCCAAGATATGTGTCCAGAAACTGAGAGGATATTACAGTAGAAAGCTAAAGCATCCATATACATAGTCAAGTCACATTATTATGACCAATTACTACTGTCGAAGTTGGCAGCCTATGGCTCAAGGAGGAAGTCCTGTGTGCTGAGCTGGCTTGGTGGGTATACAGGGAGTGCAGAATTATTAGGCAAGTTGTATTTTTGAGGATTAATTTTATTATTGAACAACAACCATGTTCTCAATGAACCCAAAAAACTCATTAATATCAAAGCTGAATATTTTTGGAAGTAGTTTTTAGTTTGTTTTTAGTTTTAGCTATTTTAGGGGGATATCTGTGTGTGCAGGTGACTATTACTGTGCATAATTATTAGGCAACTTAACAAAAAACAAATATATACCCATTTCAATTATTTATTTTTACCAGTGAAACCAATATAACATCTCAACATTCACAAATATACATTTCTGACATTCAAAAACAAAACAAAAACAAATCAGTGACCAATATAGCCACCTTTCTTTGCAAGGACACTCAAAAGCCTGCCATCCATGGATTCTGTCAGTGTTTTGATCTGTTCACCATCAACATTGCGTGCAGCAGCAACCACAGCCTCCCAGACACTGTTCAGAGAGGTGTACTGTTTTCCCTCCTTGTAAATCTCACATTTGATGATGGACCACAGGTTCTCAATGGGGTTCAGATCAGGTGAACAAGGAGGCCATGTCATTAGATTTTCTTCTTTTATACCCTTTCTTGCCATCCACGCTGTGGAGTACTTGGACGCGTGTGATGGAGCATTGTCCTGCAAGAAAATCATGTTTTTCTTGAAGGATGCAGACTTCTTCCTGTACCACTGCTTGAAGAAGGTGTCTTCCAGAAACTGGCAGTAGGACTGGGAGTTGAGCTTGACTCCATCCTCAACCCGAAAAGGCCCCACAAGCTCATCTTTGATGATACCAGCCCAAACCAGTACTCCACCTCCACCTTGCTGGCGTCTGAGTCGGACTGGAGCTCTCTGCCCTTTACCAATCCAGCCACGGGCCCATCCATCTGGCCCATCAAGACTCACTCTCATTTCATCAGTCCCTAAAACCTTAGAAAAATCAGTCTTGAGATATTTCTTGGCCCAGTCTTGACGTTTCAGCTTGTGTGTCTTGTTCAGTGGTGGTCGTCTTTCAGCCTTTCTTACCTTGGCCATGTCTCTGAGTATTGCACACCTTGTGCTTTTGGGCACTCCAGTGATGTTGCAGCTCTGAAATATGGCCAAACTGGTGGCAAGTGGCATCTTGGCAGCTGCACGCTTGACTTTTCTCAGTTCATGGGCAGTTATTTTGCGCCTTGGTTTTTCCACACGCTTCTTGCGACCCTGTTGACTATTTTGAATGAAACGCTTGATTGTTCGATGATCACGCTTCAGAAGCTTTGCAATTTTAAGAGTGCTGCATCCCTCTGCAAGATATCTCACTATTTTTGACTTTTCTGAGCCTGTCAAGTCCTTCTTTTGACCCATTTTGCCAAAGGAAAGGAAGTTGCCTAATAATTATTCACACCTAATATAGGGTGTTGATGTCATTAGACCACACCCCTTCTCATTACAGAGATGCACATCACCTAATATGCTTAATTGGTAGTAGGCTTTCGAGCCTATACAGCTTGGAGTAAGACAACATGCATAAAGAGGATGATGTGGTCAAAATACTCATTTGCCTAATAATTCTGCACGCAGTGTATAAGGTGTGTGATAGTCTGTCTGCATACATATCCCCCGTTGTAGTCATGGGTAAAAGAGGTGATTTTTCACAGTTGCAAAAAGAGCTAATTATTGGTTTTCTGGCCAAGGGTGGTAGTATTTCTGAAACTCTGTTTTTGAACTGGCCACGTGCTGCTGTGGTGAAAGTATGTTGTGAGTGAACAAATGGCACCATTGTGAATAAGCTACATAAATACCGCAGAGCACTATGTGCCATTGATGTGAGAGGTGAACAGTAGAGTTGAGCGAACCCGAACTGTAAAGTTCGGGTTCGTAACGAACTTTCGGTTTTTCGGCACCCGCACCCGAACCCGAACATTTACGTAAAAGTTCGGGTTCGGTGTTTGGCGCTTTATTGGCGCTTTTTGAAAGGCTGCACAACAGCCAATCAACAAGCGTCATACTACTTGCCCCAAAAGGCCATTACAGCCCTGCCTACTATTGGCATGGCTGTGATTGGCCAACTGCAGCATTTGACCTAGCCTCTATTTAAGCTGGAATCACGTAGCGCCGCCCATCACTCTGCTCGGAATAGTGTAGGGAGAGGCTGCAGCTGCTGTGAGGGAGAGATCAGGGAGAAATCTTATCAAGAACTGCTTTTTTTACTCAGCGATCTACAGCAAATGTGTTTTGTGGGTGCAGTGCACAATTTTTTTAAGCCTGCCCTAAGCCAACTACTACTGAAAATGAACTTTTTTTTACTTCAGTTTGTCAATAACAATACATAATCGGCAGCCATTTTATGCAACAATTGTGCACCAGCACAGGCTATCTGCATGTCTGCAAGTCCAGAAATATATTTTTGCTTACTGAGGTGAAAAAACCCTCTAATATACTGCACATCTGGGATAAGACGTGCATAAGTGACTTTCACATTCAGGCCAGAAATACATCTTTTTGGTTACTGCGGTGAAAAAACCATCTAATATATACTGCACATCTGGGATTAGACGTGCATAAGTGACTGTCACATTTAGGCCAGAAATACGGCTTTTTGGTTACTGGGGTGAAAAAACCTCTCTGATATACTGCACATCTGGGATAAGACGTGCATAAGTGAGTGTCACGTTTAGGCCAGAAATACATCTTTTTGCTTACTGGGGTGAAAAAACACTCTAATATACTGCACATCTGGGATTAGACGTGCATAAGTGAGTGTCACATTTAGGCCAGAAATATATCTTTGTGCTTACTGGGGTGAAAAACCCTCTAATATACTGCACATCTGGGATTAGACGTGCATAAGCGAGTGTCACATTTAGGCCAGAAATACAGTCGTGGCCAAAAGTTTTGAGAATTACATAAATATTGGAAAATTGGAAAAGTTGCTGCTTAAGTTTTTATAATAGCAATTTGCATATACTCCAGAATGTTATGAAGAGTGATCAGATGAATTGCATAGTCCTTCTTTTGCCATGAAAATTAACTTAATCCCAAAAAAAACTTTCCACTGCATGTCATTGCTGTTAAAGGACCTGCTGAGATCATTTCAGTAATCGCCTTGTTAACTCAGGTGAGAATGTTGACGAGCAAGGCTGGAGATCATTATGTCAGGCTGATTGGGTTAAAATGGCAGACTTGACATGTTAAAAGGAGGCTGATGCTTGAAATCATTGTTCTTCCATTGTTAACCATGGTGACCTGCAAAGAAACGCGTGCAGCCATCATTGCGTTGCATAAAAATGGCTTCACAGGCAAGGATATTGTGGCTACTAAGATTGCACCTCAATCAACAATTTATAGGATCATCAAGAACTTCAAGGAAAGAGGTTCAATTATTGTTAAGAAGGCTTCAGGGCGTCCAAGAAAGTCCAGCAAGCGCCAGGATCGTCTCCTAAAGAGGATTCAGCTGCGGGATCGGAGTGCCACCAGTGCAGAACTTGCTCAGGAATGGCAGCAGGCAGGTGTGAGCGAATCTGCACGCACAGTGAGGCGAAGACTTTTGGAAGATGGCCTGGTGTCAAGAAGGGCAGCAAAGAAGCCACTTCTCTCCAAAAAAACCATCAGGGACAGATTGATCTTCTGCAGAAAGTATGGTGAATGGACTGCTGAGGACTGGGCCAAAGTCATATTCTCAGATGAAGCCTCTTTCCAATTGTTTGGGGCATCTGGAAAAAGGCTTGTCCGGAGAAGAAAAGGTGAGCGCTACCATCAGTCCTGTGTCATGCCAACAGTAAAGCATCCTGAGACCATTCATGTGTGGGGTTGCTTCTCATCCAAGGGAGTGGGCTCACTCACAATTTTGCCCAAAAACACAGCCATGAATAAAGAATGGTACCAAAACACTCTCCAACAGTAACTTCTTCCAACAATCCAACAACAGTTTGGTGAAGAACAATGCATTTTCCAGCACGATGGAGTACCGTGCCATAAGGCAAAAGTGATAACTAAGTGGCTCGGGGACCAAAACGTTGACATTTTGGGTCCATGGCCTGGAAACTCCCCAGATCTTAATCCCATTGAGAACTTGTGGTCAATCCTCAAGAGGCGGGTGGACAAACAAAAACCCACTAATTCTGACAAACTCCAAGAAGTGATTATGAAAAAATGGGTTGCTATCAGTCAGGAATTGGCCCAGAAGTTGATTGAGAGCATGCCCAGTCGAATTGCAGAGGTCCTGAAAAAGAAAGGCCAACACTGCAAATACTGACTCTTTGCATAAATGTCATGTAATTGTCGATAAAAGCCACTGAAACGTATGAAGTGCGTGTAATTATATTTCACTACATCACAGAAACAACTGAAGCAAAGATCTAAAAGCAGTTTAGCAGCAAACTTTGTGAAAACTAATATTTTTGTCATTCTCAAAACTTTTGGCCACGACTGTGGTTTAAAATAACCTTCCAACTAGCAGAAACTATCAAGGGAAGCATACTTACCTGTTACCTAATGCTTGGTTCTGGCTCTAAGAGTCCTGCGCTGAATTCAATGCACTTCGATCCCCACATGTAAATGTCTGTCACGGGCGGGGGTCACATGCTGCAGTGCAGCTAATCAGTGGCCTCAGCAGTGATGTGTCCCTAAGCAGAACAAGACTGTACTCATGTCCTGCTAGGGGCACACATCACCGCTGAAGCCAGTCATTGGCTGCATTGGCACACGTGGCCCCGTCCATGCCAGACATTTACATGAGGGACCAAAGCACAGTGAAGAACATAGTGCACTCATAGACTAGTAATGAGTGGCATAGGCAATAATCGTTTTCACAATATGTCACAAATTTTTCGCATGATATTTGCAATAAATTCACAAATTCTAGAATTCATGATCTCCAGTCATTATTTTCGCGATTGCGCAATATGTGCAACTTCACATTTTATCAGGTCTGAGTAGATATTACTGATTGGTGCACTAAGTATTGTTGTGACATCACAGCACTATGTCTGTAGCATGTATTATGGACAGCAGAGAAACAGTAATTCCTATCACACTACCTAACACCTTGCACTGGAACCTATCAGCTACACTATTCACTATCTAACCTACACTGACTATCTCCCACTATCTGTATTATACACTGCTCAAAAAAATAAAGGGAACACTTAAACAACACAATTTAACTCCAAGTCAATCACACTTCTGTGAAATCAAACTGTCCACTTAGGAAGCAACACTGAGTGACAATCAATTTCACATGCTGTTGTGCAAATGGGATAGACAACAGGTGAAAATTATAGGCAATTAGCAAGACACCCCCAATAAAGGAGTGGTTCTGCAGGTGGTGACCACAGACCATTTCTTAGTTCCTATGCTTCCTGGCTGATGTTTTGGTCACTTTTGAATGCTGGCGGTGCATTCACTCTAGTGGTAGCATGAGACGGAGTCTACAATCCACACAAGTGTCTCAGGTAGTGCAGCTTATCCAGGATGGCACATCAATGCGAGCTGTGGCAAGAAGGTTTGCTGTGTCTGTCAGCGTAGTGTCCAGAGCATGGAGGCGCTACCAGGAGACAGGCCAGTACATCAGGAGACGTGGAGGAGGCCGTAGGGGGGCAACAACCCAGCAGCAGGACCGCTACCTCCACCTTTGTGCAAGGAGGAACAGGAGGAGCACTGCCATAGCCCTGCAAAATGACCTCCAGCAGGCCACAAATGTGCATGTGTCTGCTCAAACGGTCAGAAACAGACTCCATGAGGGTGATATGAGGGCCCGACGTCCACGGGGGGGGGTTGTGCTTACAGCCCAACACCGTGCAGGACGTTTGGCATTTGCCAGAGAACACCAAGATTGGCAAATTCGCAACTGGCGCCTTGTGCTCTTCACAGATGAAAGCAGGTTCACACTGAGCACATGTGACAGACGTGACAGAGTCTTGAGCCGATGTTCGCGATATAAATTTACGATTAGAATATTCGCGATCAACACTATCATAGAGCTGGAACTGAGCATCGTGACATGTCCTGCTGGTTGGGGGGGGGGGGGGCTATTTAAAACCCAATTAGAAGTTGGAAAACCCTATTAAAGTTTCATGTGCCTCCTTCAAATTTGCAGAGACGCGAACAGTATCCACTATGCTTCCTCATTTAATCCTTTTGCGATATCTAAAAAAGACTTCTGCCTTCTCCCCATCATGTTGATGTGTGCTACCATTTAAGAAGCACAGACAAGACCTAATTGCTGATTATTCTTCAGTCAATGACAGATCAGTCCTCCCCACTATATGATTTACTGTATCATAATGTTCTATGACACATTACAAATATATAATAAAGGTGCAAAATGAAACAGTTATTATGAAGCCAAATTTAAAACGTGGCTGCACTCGGGGATAAATAGCAAATGTGTTTTTTATAGATGGAAAGCTGCGAACTGCCTCCATCACTGGGTTGTATCGGTACAACAAATGCTAATTCTTAATCTCTTAAATCACTGCTCAGCACATTAGACCACAGTTATAACTTACACAGAAAATTCTTCAGATCATGTGAATGAGAGCAATTACAGAATTTTGCATATGATTTTCAACTCGTTCGTTTTATTGTTGAGTTTTACATCAGGCTGTTCTGCTGATAAGCTGATGACCCCTTGATATGAACTTGCCATCATCCCTGAAGGTAATATTGGCAAGGACATGGGCATATTATTGTCCTGTCTTAAAGGGAACCTGTCATTATGAAACTTCAGTGCATCTGCAGGTAGCATGTTACAGAGCATTAGGAGCTGAGCAGATTGATACGTATGTAGTTTTATGGGAAAAGATTCAGTAAGGCTACTTTTAGATTAGCGGCAGCATTCTCCAGCAGGCTGTTAAACAATACGTTTTATTCGGGCCAAGGCACATTTGCCGTATTGCGGCCGGACTCCGGCCCACCCCCATTATAGTGCACTAGCAGCAGCACGGATCCAGCAGGCTGTTCTGACGGGTGAAGGCTGCCGCTAATCTGAAAGTAGCCTAAAACTTGTAATTTGGACATTTAGATTCCTGCTTTTTTAATGTTTAGAAGTCCAGCAGGTGGTCCTATCAGCCATTGACAGCTATTTCTGTGTGAGGTGCCCTCCAATCACTGATAGGACTGCCCACTTTAAAAACTGAAAAAGTATTTTATATTAATAGGATAGAAATCTCAATCTTTTGCCCATAAAATTATATATCAATCTGCTCAGCTCCTCCTGCTCTATAACATGCTGCCTGCAAATTGCACTGCAGGTTTGGTTGGACGAGCCCACCAAAGTACCAGAAGATTTTCCAAGGCTCTAAAAACAATATTTTGCCCTACAGGTCCAGCAGCAGATAATACAATTTCAAGATGAATTTATCCCACAAATTGACAATATTTTACTCTTATATATCCAGGAATTGCTTGCCTTTCCGTGGGTAGTCACTAGCTCTCTAATTTAACCCATAATAAAAGCCTATGGCTTTACTATATTGAGAATAGTGTTCTTTATGCTCAGAAACCTAAAATATATTACTGGGTTACTCACAGACTCAATATACGATTATACAGAAACCAGCGATATGTATTACCTTCCAAACCTTAAAAAACATTATTCTCAATATGATAAGACTATAGACTTTTATTATGGGTTAAATAAGGGTTAAAAAATAAACTGAAGAAAAAAATCTAACAGTCTCTCCCAAGATTCCCAAACCTGGGAGTTCTACATGCAAGGCTAACCACTTACCTCCAGGATACAGCATTATCATATTGACAATTAAGTTTTTTCTATACTTAGAAAGCTAATACATATTACTGACTTCATTATGATAATATATTGTGCCTGTGAATAAAGCAATGATATTAACATTATCTTTCCATATTTGGAAATCCACTCTTCTCAGTGTAGTAAGGCTGCAGTTAGTAATGTATGTGATATGTACATGCTAAGACAAACCTCTAGGACATCGCTCTGCCTTCACCATACTGATGTCTAGCATTGTAAATCAAGGGGAGGGGGAGTATGCAGAGCACAGGAAGCGTTATAAAAGCAGTGCTCCAATGATTCAGCTCTGCCCCCTGGTGCTCCAACTTGCTCATTTACATGTAAATAAAAATTGCATACATCTATGCAGATGTTTAGCATACAGGCAAAAGAAAGGTATAATTTTAATCAGCATGATGATCCCTACAAGGCAGTATGCCTGGTAAAATAGTGTTGATCATGCTGACAGAGCCTCCTTAAATTATTAATCCCGGTTGCTCTCACCACATAGAGACTACAGTGAGGATATGCTAAGTTTACTTAGAGAACTGTCATCCTGGATTCCCCTCCTTCTTCATTCTCTTTCTCTCAATTGATCTCCTGGTCTATATATTCACAGTTCTGTAGTCTTTAAAACACTCTTCACGGTTCTCTACTGACACCTGTGATATCTCCGACCGCTCTGCTCGCATTCTCTGTTATGTCTCTTTTGGTAGACTGCTGCCCTCCTCTCTTTCTGGTCACCTGACCTTAGTCACACAATCCTCATCCTTTTGTCTCTATGGTTGTAATTCTACAATCTTCCATTCACCTCTTTTTGCTGTTTCTGTATTCCACCTTACACTATAACAAATCCTTTCCCACTTCTACCAAATACTCTAAAAACAAAATTCCAGTCATATAGACCTTACAATAAAAAAAATAATCAGAGAGGATACAATTACTCTCTCACTCTTACAATCTGCTTCACTATGAGATCACTACTCCAGCACTGGGGGGAGTAGAAGGAAACAGGGAAGCTACTGAGCATGTCAGCTTACCACTGAATGCAAGAGAAAGGTGGACCAGAAAGATAAACAGCAGGGGCCACTACCAGAGAAGAAAATATAATGTGAATAAAGGAAAGAAAATATTTCTATTGCGTGCATATTTTGATACTTAATTCATTGTATAGTTATATTTATCATGGGATAACCCCTTTAAAGAGAGTCTGTCACCTAGATTTCACATACTAAACTAATGCCAATGTACTTTAATACACTTACACATCATGGAAAACATGCCTTTATTTCCCTTTTCTGGGTTATCATCACCCAGAAAGAGAATCGGTGCCCAGGTGGGTGTTTTCCCCCTTTCCAAGTTCCCAAACCCATCGCTCCTAACCAAATTCAGCTCCTCTCCATGCACTCTAATGTTTATCCCCTCTCCTGTGATTCCACCTTTCCATGTAGCCAAAACTGTGGCAGACTCTACTGTCCAGCGTGTACCTGTGCATTACAAGCCATACTGTGAGCTTCAGCCTCACAGCATTTTCTGCACATGTGCGGCGTCCTCCCTTTTCATTGGTCCTAAAGTGCGTATTGTGCAGCACATATGCACATAAGACGACATGGCTGTCATTTGGCCAACAGCTATTGCATGTGTCTAGCCAGCTCTAGACTAATTTATCTGTGTTTGGAATCCTTTTTCAAGGAATGGCAGTTCTTTGACTTATAGAAACGGATTTTTCTTGTTAGTAAATACTCTATAAAAAGATTTTCATGAAACATATTTTTTTAAATAAAGGATTTATAATACAATTGTCTTTAAAAATGTTTGGTAAAAGAACAAATCCATTAAACAAAATGTTATGTTTTTATGTTTAAGTATTCTTATGAAAATCAGATGAAAATTGGACATTTTTCCTTGAATAAAATTGGCCATGCACATTAGTCTAAAGTTGATCAAAATGGACGATTTCAACCAAAACAAGAGTTCATTGGGTGAAATTTTACAGTGAATGATCATTTAAACTGATTCATCACAGACTATTATCGTCTGAAAAGAAGTCAGTCAATTAAAAAAAAATTGTTCGATATTTGGACAAAAGATTTTTTTTCAAGGAAAGATAATTTGTGGATGAAAGAATCCATTGTCTGGTTTCACTGAACGTGTGTGGGCAGTTTGTGCAACGGTAACGACCAAACTGGATTTATACTGTATGTGTATGCCTTGTTTGCGAAACAATCATTCACCAAATATTTGTTCAACTGTTGTTCAACAATCAACCAACTTCTATCTAATGTGTATGACCACGTTAAGACTATAAGCTTCACTTCTTTCTAACAATCATGCTGAGGTACCGAAGGGACTACTAAAGGGCTGGTAACTGAACTTGTACAATGAACACATAAATCATTATTTTCAGTTATGTCTTTATAATTTGGTTCCATTGTCAGCTAAAGCAAATGAAGGACATGCATATTGTCAAATCTTCATAGATAGTAACAACCTGGAAGCAACATATAACAGCACACAGAGTAATTACAGCTCAGTACTATGCAACCACAGTACAGACCAAAGGCCGTATCTGAAAAGACATGAAATGTCAAACCGAAGTTCTCTGCTCCAACATAGGGAATTATCATGTTGAAAAACCTCTGTCTGTATAAAACATATGCATCTATAACAGGCAGTGGGTGTGGATCCACTGCACCAACTAACTGATTTCACTTTGGGCTATCGCTAAGGGCGTTATCATGAAGATTTCCTGGTTTTAATCCTTAAAGTCCTATGCGAGGATCTAGTCTTCACTGAAGGAGAGACACCGGTCTTCTACCTCCTGAAATACTCCCGGTGTAGTGGTTGACTGACCTATGGGGATCAGAGACACAGGTGTGAAGCACTGAGGGGTCAGGTAATTTTCGTAGTCTGGTAACAGCCCAAGGTCAGGTCAGACAGTGTATAAACAAATGCAATAAACAAGTCTGAGGTTAGGGCAGACAGCAAAGAGGCAATACAAGAAACAGGCTAAAGTCAGGGCAGGTAGCTTGGAGTCAAAGTCAGTTGTCAGGGAGGAGTTCGGTACAGGGATATGCATACAGAATTGTAAACTTTTACTGGTAGCTAGATACTAGGAACCTAAAGCTCAGGCACCCTCCCACTGGGGAAGGTACCTTAAATACACAGCGATAGGCTAGGGAAAGATATAGATGTGTGTTCGCTGGCCCATAAAGAAACCAAGAGTGAGATTATGTGTCCATAGGAATAGGCTTGGCAGAGGAGCATAGGCCTAACAGAACAGGAAGGCAGTAGACACATGGAGTGTCGGCAGCCAGGCCTTTAGGAGAGGACAGAAGAGGGCGTGCGGGTACAGACTGCTGGTGAATATGGATGCAGGGCCAAGTAGGAGACGCGGCTGGATGCGGGGCCAGGTAGGAGAGCAATGGTAGACACTAATATCATTACAGCATCATCTCATTAAGTTCAATTGTTAACTCTGTTGCTATTAATGCACACACAGGACATGCCATCAATATGTTCTCATAATACGTAACAGGCTGTTGAGGTGGCTCACCTGACTAGTGTAATGGATGAGGTGCAACTGTCTAACTGGTTGACCCAAAACAGAAGAGAATAAAGTATAACAACAAGAGAGGTTTGATAGACAGGCACTCAAGCAACTGGAATTTAAAGTAGTGTGATGCGGACAATCCTGGATGTGTTAAAATGTGTAAATATACAGCTTTATTTTATATCACAATGGAGAAAAATAAGAGAATAAAAAATAAAAATAGATGGCATATAAAAATATATATAAAATATATGAAAAATTGGAAAAATGTAAAAACAAAAAAGGACGGTGGTTAATTATGGTGTCGACAAAGATAAAGATAAAAAATATTAAATATAATAGTCAGTACTGAGATGAAACAAAGTGTCTTTAGTATATCCAAAAACTTGGGCTCTCCCCTTCTAATACTGCAGACGATCTCTGATTGTCCAAAGGTGGAGTATCCGTTAGTACGGGATTCACTTTTATGGTGGGAATAGCCAGAGGGAGAATTGAGGGAAAAATGAGCCCCTACAGAATAATCCCTCCAAATTACACCTTTAAGGTCATACAGTCTTGTTATTGATTAAATGCTGAGCTTTACAATGGAGTTGATTAGGTGAGGGGGGTAGGCCCCTTTAGAGCTGTCGGCCCCTTAAAGTGTTCAGGTGGATACAACCCCTGTATCTGTTCATTCATCAAATGGCAGGGGTGTTAAGGTAAGGGGCATAAGCTACCTTAGTGTGGCATCCCACACTGTAGCGGTGTTGTGCCTTAATACCTTCAAATCCCCCGCAGTCTGTCCTCTGTGATTCTGTGCTGCTGCTTGGCGGCTGCTCCTAAGCAGCTCGTAGGCAGCGCGCGCATCTCGTGTGTCCGGCGTTCCACATGGTGGTGACGTCACAGGATGTGATGATTTTTCGCGATCCCTGTG
This sequence comes from Bufo bufo, assembly GCF_905171765.1. NCBI lineage: Eukaryota > Metazoa > Chordata > Amphibia > Anura > Bufonidae > Bufo > Bufo bufo. The sequence continues at coordinate 100,140,778 of NC_053392.1, read as the reverse complement.
ATAATAATTCATGTAGCAGTGTAGCACTCACTGCGCACAGTGCTTCTACTTCCGGCGGCTGCTACATGAATTATTATCACAGGGATCGCAGGTCAGTGAATGTTACGGAGCATTAGATTACATAGAAAGGGGGAATATAAATGTAATTTTAACTCCTAAGACTCCGGTGCCCAGCCTTCTGTCTCCCAGGGAAGCACGAGTCAGAAGCATAGCGTCTGCACAGCCCGTCTTTTCTAATGGACGGATGGCCCTTATCAACGCTCTTTTGAAGAGTGCTGATAAGGGCCATTTTAGCCCCAGTTTTCTACCAAAAATAAACATTTTGGCTAAATAAAATCTATTGCAAAATTGTTACCCACCACTTGCCCTACACATTAGCAAAAAAAATAATAATATGACAGTTATCCTTTAAGCTCCTTGGCGCAGTGCTTTAATGCTTTAAAGAATCTGGATGTATATTCAATGGGTAGAGAGTAGAGAACTGCTGCTAGACAACTTTTGTCGCAGCTTATTTCTTGTGAGAACAAAAGGATCAGGTGAAAAAATTCAGAGAGTCAGGAACTCCTCATACACATTAGGTTGACAGCGTAATGTGCATGGAGACTTTTAGTTCCTCAATATGCCCAAATAGGCATGTCTTACACAATGATGCATCCATTATTAGGAATGAGCGAACCTGAACTGAAAAGTTCGGGTTCATACCGAACTTTGCGAGTTCTGGTACCCGGACCCGAACACTGACTTTTTCACTAAAGTTCAGGTTCAGGTTCGGTGTTCGGGTGATTTTTTTTATTTTCCATTATAACATGGTTATAACGGAAAATAATAGCATTCTTAAGACAGAATGCTAAATAAAATGGCCATTGAGGGGTTAAATTTTTAATAAACTCACCTCATCCACTTCTTTCTGCAGGACCTGCAATGACGTCACCGCACTCACCACGTGAGAGTCAAGGAGGTAGATCATGACCAGAATGCCCAGATAAAAGCTCTGGGAATCCTGGTATCATAGACACAACACACTCTCTATACATCTGTTGCATAGCTTACCAATGACAATTGTGCAACTTAACAGCTGAGAATATACCATACAGTCACCAACGAGCATTCTTAGGAACACTCATTAGTGATTATCTGGTGGTGTAAAGGTGCCACTGATTATCCGATGAATGAGTGAAATCCTCGTTCGTTGGGTGATTGGATCATTTGTGTAGGTACCAAATAAACTTTTGCCAGCAGCAGATTATGCTGTGTAAACAGCCTCTACTGCCAGCTAGTGATGAGCGGGAGGTACCATATTCGATTTTGCGATATTTTGCGAATATTCGAATGAATATTCGCATTATTTTCGTCGAAATCGAATATTCGTAATTATTTTATTTTTCGCGAATAATATGCAAATAAATTTTCCGTACGAATTTTTTTCCTGTATAAAGCAACGTTCCTATGACTATGGCTAGGCTAATATGTGTATTTTACGAAATTTCTTAATACTGCTCTAACTTCGTCTTTTAGAATATTCGTAATATTCTAAAAGACGGAGTTAGAGCAATATTACAAATATTCTAAAAGACGAAGTTAGAGCAATATTAAGAAATTTCGTATAATACACATAGATTGTAATTTAGCTAATATAGTGCTATAATCCTTTTTTTTTTTCTTATCTAATTTTTTTGGCCTCTTCTGAACTTCAGTTTTTGGAAAATATGTACACTATTAAAAAAATTACTTTAGCAGTATATTAGCTAAATTACAATCTATATGTGTATTTTACGAAATTTCTTAATACTGCTCTAACTTCGTCTTTTAGAATATTCGTAATATTGCTCTAACTCCGTCTTTTAGAATTTTACGAATATGCCGTATTTTTCATATTTTTCGAATATAGTGCTATATTCTTGATTTTCGTATATAGCACTATTTTCGAAAAATTTCGAGTCATTTCATCAGTCAAGTATTGCTATGCTTATTGCTAATGCTTAAAGCTTGTGTGCGGATCGCATGTTGTAAAGACGTTTTTTTTTCGCAAAGGCAAAGGCTAGGTTATGTTCCATGACAAGCAACCGTGCCGAGAATTCACTTGACATGTAAAAAGCGTTCAGTTACTCATATAATTTTGAATCTTTCTTATATTGTATGCGAAAATTCGCTACCATTAAATTCCTAAAAAAATTCTGTTTGTGTAATGGTTAGCTGGCTCTTCCCAATACTCATATAATTTTGACTCTTTCTTATATTGTATGCGAAAATTCGCTACCATTCAATTGGTAAAAAAATTCTGTTCGTGTAATGGTTAGCTGGCTCATCCAAACTACTGTTAGCTGCTTTTGCTTACAGCTTGTGTGTGATTTATAATATGTGAGTTGTTCTAAATGCATTGGGCCTAATAAATTATATTTCTATTATTTTATTAGCTTAAAAGGAAACGAAATTTCATTTTAACGAATATAGAGGCAAATATTCTTATTCTTCGCGAATTCTTGAAGTTGCGATATTCGCGATAAAAATTTGCAATTCGAATATTCGCGCTCAGCACTACTGCCAGCAAACAATGAGTCTTTATGGGGACGAGCAATGGAATTGGCGATCTCTCCTCCCTATGGAGGAGATGACTACTGTGGTCTCCTCCATTGACAAGCAGGCGCTTGTCAGGAAGGAATGCTTCCTTCCCTAAAATCTCCTGCTGTATTGTCCCGTGTAAAAGGTCCATTACAAATTGTGCTACTTATAATGAAAGTTCTGCACCTGAAAATTTTGAAACTGACTAAATTAAGGAGTTTTGTAGGTCTTGCAGACACTGTTTAACCCCATAAGGACCCGCGCTGTACATGTATGGCGCTGGTGGACGTGACTTAAGGGGTTCGGCAGTCACTGATAGCGTGGCACGTGCGTGATCCTGCCGGGTGCAGGGTGGCCAACGCAAAAAAAAAATATAAAAAATATGGCTCTATGGAGACACTAAAACATGATTTTTTTTGTTTGTTTCAAAAAAGATATACATTTAAAAAAAAAAAGTATACATATTAGGTATTGCCACGTCCGTAACGACCTTCTCTATAAAAATATCACATGACTTAACCCCTCAAGTGAACACCGTAAAAAGTAAAAAATAAAACGTTGTCAAAAAAGCCATTTTTTTGTCACCTTACATCACAAAAAGTGTAATACCAAGCAATCAAAAAGTCATAAGCACCACAAAATCATACTAATCAAACCGTCATCTCATCCCACAAAAAATGAGACCCTAAATAGGACAATTCCCCCCCCCCAAAAAAAAAGCCAAATTTTTTGTCACCTTACATCACAAAAAGTGTAATACCAAGCGATTAAAAAGTCATATGCACCCTAAAATAGTACAAATCAAACCGCCATCTCATACTGAAAAAAATGACCCACTACATAAGACAGTCAGCCAAAAGAAAAAAAATATATGGCTTTCAGAATATGGATACACTAAAAAATTTAAAACTGAAACATACAAAAAAAAATGTAATATTTGGTATTGTCGCGTCCATAACAACCTGCTCTATAAAAATAACTCATGATCTAACCTGTCAGATGAACGTTGTAAATAAAAAATAAAAACAAAACAGCTATTTTTGTGTTACAATGCCTCACAAAAAGTGTATTATAGAGCAAACTAAAATCATCTGTACCCTAAAATAGTACCAACAAAACTGCCACCTTATCCCATAGTTTCTACTCTAGGGGTGCATCAGGCGGTTTTTGAATGTGACATGGCAAGTTAAAATTATCCCAGTGAAATCTGCTCTTCAAAAACCATATGGCGTTCTTTTCCTTCTGCGGCCTGTCGTGTGCCCGTACAGCAGTTTAAGACCACATATGGGGTGTTTATGTAAACTACAGAATCAGGGCCATAAATATTGAGTTTTGTTTGGCTGTTAACCCTTGCTTTGTTAGCCGAAAAAATGATTAAAATTGAAAATTTGCCAAAAAAGTGAAATTCTGAAATTTCATCTCCAATTTCCATTAATTCTTGTGGAACACCTAAAGGTTTAACAACATTTGCAAAATCCTTAAAAAGTGGGTTTGGGAAATTTTCTGAAAAATTTCAAGATTTGCTTTTAAACTTCTAAGCCTTCTAACGTCCTCAAAAAATTAAATGGCATTCACAAAATGATCCAAACATGAAGCAGATATATGGGAAATGTAAAGTAATAACTATTATATGAGGTATCGCTATCTGTTTTAAAAGCAGAGAAATTGAAATTTGGAAAGTTGTACATTTTTCAAATTTTTGGGAAAATTCTGTATTTTTTTTCTAAATAAAAATAAAATATGTGGATTCAAATGTACCACTGTCATGAAGTACAATATGTGATGAGAAAACAATCTCAGAATTGCTTGAATAAGTAAAAGTGTTTTAAAGTTATCACCACATAAAGTGACACATGTCAGATTTGAAAAGATCAGTCTGGTCTTTAAGGTGAAAAATGGCCTAGTTCATAAGGGGTTAATTGTTTTCAGGTTAAAGTGTATAGTGGCCTATTTCATTCCAACAAGAAATTTATATTCTCAGGTCACATCTGCAGTTATTTCTGGTGAAAGCGTATAGGGGCGTATTTCATAAAAAAAAATATATATATCTCTTATACAGTGGAGGAAATAATTATTTGACCCCTCACTGATTTTGTAAGTTTGTCCAATGACAAAGAAATGAAAAGTCTCAGAACAGTATCATTTCAATGGTAGGTTTATTGTAACAGTGGCAGATAGCACATCAAAAGGAAAATCGAAAAAATAACTTTAAATAAAAGATAGCAACTGATTTGCATTTCATTGAGTGAAATAAGTATTTGAACCCCTACCAACCATTAAGAGTTCTGGCTCCCACAGAGTGGTTAGACACTTCTACTCAATTAGTCACCCTCATTAAGGACACCTGTCTTAACTAGTCACCTGTATAAAAGACACCTGTCCACAGAATCAATCAATCAAGCAGACTCCAAACTCTCCAACATGGGAAAGACCAAAGAGCTGTCCAAGGATGTCAGAGACAAAATTGTAGACCTGCACAAGGCTGGAATGGGCTACAAAACCATTAGCAAGAAGCTGGGAGAGAAGGTGACAACTGTTGGTGCGATTGTTCGAAAATGGAAGGAGCACAAAATGACCATCAATCGACCTCGCTCTGGGGCTCCACGCAAGATCTCACCTCGTGGGGTGTCAATGGTTCTGAGAAAGGTGAAAAAGCATCCTAGAACTACACGGGAGGAGTTAGTTAATGACCTCAAATTAGCAGGGACCACAGTCACCAAGAAAACCATTGGAAACACATTACACCGCAATGGATTAAAATCCTGCAGGGCTCGCAAGGTCCCCCTGCTCAGGAAGGCACATGTGCAGGCCCGTCTGAAGTTTGCCAATGAACACCTGAATGATTCAGAGAGTGACTGGGAGAAGGTGCTGTGGTCTGATGAGACCAAAATAGAGCTCTTTGGCATTAACTCAACTCGCTGTGTTTGGAGGAAGAAAAATGCTGCCTATGACCCCCAAAACACCGTCCCCACCGTCAAGCATGGGGGTGGAAACATTTTGCTTTGGGGGTGTTTTTCTGCTAAGGGCACAGGACAACTTATTCGCATAAACGGGAAAATGGACGGAGCCATGTATCGTGAAATCCTGAGCGACAACCTCCTTCCCTCTGCCAGGAAACTGAAAATGGGTCGTGGATGGGTGTTCCAGCACGACAATGACCCAAAACATACAGCAAAGGCAACAAAGGAGTGGCTCAAGAAGAAGCACATTAAGGTCATGGAGTGGCCTAGTCAGTCTCCGGACCTTAATCCAATCGAAAACCTATGGAGGGAGCTCAAGCTCAGAGTTGCACAGAGACAGCCTCGAAACCTTAGGGATTTAGAGATGATCTGCAAAGAGGAGTGGACCAACATTCCTCCTAAAATGTGCGCAAACTTGGTCATCAATTACAAGAAACGTTTGACCTCTGTGCTTGCAAATAAGGGTTTTTCCACCAAGTATTAAGTCTTTTTTTGTTAGAGGGTTCGAATACTTATTTCACTCAATGAAATGCAAATCAGTTGCTATCTTTTATTTAAAGTTATTTTTTCGATTTTCCTTTTGATGTGCTATCTGCCACTGTTACAATAAACCTACCATTGAAATGATACTGTTCTGAGACTTTTCATTTCTTTGTCATTGGACAAACTTACAAAATCAGTGAGGGGTCAAATAATTATTTCCTCCACTGTATATATATAAAAATTTGTTTCTGTCTGTCTAGACGTTCTTTATGCGCGACCAAACGACTGGACCGATCTTCACCAAATTTGCCACACAGGTACATCAGGTGTCCGGGAAGGTTTTAGACCGGGTCTCAGCTCTCTTTCTGCAAGCCTGCAATTCTTTCTCTTCAAAGCCCAACTGCCATAAACACAGTTTTACTTCAGGTTTCCATAACAACCCAGCCATATTTCTTTACTGCTTAAAGGGGCGTCACAGTGAAAGTCACAGTTAAAGGGGCGGTCACAGCGAAAGTCACAGTTAAAGGGGCGGTCACAGTGAAAGTCACAGTTGAAGGGGCGGTCACAGAAAAAAGTCACAGTTAAAGAATCAGTCACAGTGAAAGTCACAGTTAGGGTGCATTCACACGTCAGTATTTTTACCTTTCCAGATAAACGTTCCTGTTTTTTGCGGATCCGAAAATCTGGATGACATGAGGATGCTTTTAGCATGTCTTCCGCATTTTTGACGGATCTATTGACTAGAATGGATGACGGAACGCAAAAAAGGAACAAATAGTAGGACAGGGTATATTTTTTTCCAGGATCCGAATAACGGAACCCACGGAACGGAATCACAGAATCGGAGAGCACCATGAGTGTTGTCCGAATATTTGCGGATTCCATTGAAAATTAATGGATCTTCATAACGTTCCGTTTTTAATCGGAACGGATGCGGAACACCAAAACGGACGTGTGAATGGACCCTTAAAGGGGCGGTCACAGTGAAAGTCACAGTTAAAGGTGCGGTCACAGTTAAAGGGGCGGTCACAGTGAAAGTCACAGTTAAAGGGCCGGTCACAGTGAAAGTCACAGTTAAAGGGGCGGTCACTGCAAAAGTCACAGTTAAAGGGGCGGTCACTGTGAAAGTCACAGTTAAAGGGGAAGGCACTGAGAAAGTCACAGTTAAAGGGGCGGTCACTGTAAAAGTCACATTTAAAGGGGCGGTCACTGTGAAAGTCACAGTTAAAGGGGCGGCCACTGTGAATGTCACTGTTAAGGGGGCGTTCACTGATAAAGGGGCGGCCACTGTAAAAGTCACAGTTAAAGGGGCAGCCACTGTGAAAGTCACAGTTAAACGGGCGGCCACAGTGAAAGTCACAGTTAAAGGGGCGGTCACAGTGAAAGTTACAGTTAAATGGGCGGTCACAGTAAAAGTCACAGTTAATGGGGCGGTCACAGTGAAAGTCACAGTTAAAGGGGCAGTCACAGTGAAAGTCACAGTTAAAGGGGTGGGCACTGTAGAGGTCACTGTTATGGGGGAAACTGTTGATACCGTATATGTCGGCGTATAAGACGACTTTCTAACACTAAAAATTTTTTTTCAAAAGTCGGGGGTCGTCTTATACGCCGGGTATACTCAGATCCGATGGTATATTCTAACCCCCAGGCGTTCCCATGGTGATGGGGACGCTTGCCTGGGGGTTAGAATATACAGGGCCCCGCCGCTCACAGGAGTATACATTTATTAACTGTAATCTGTAACTTTAACTTTAAATGAGCGATCATGTCTTTACTAGGGTACCTTACTCTCAGCTCCGCTAACAGGCAGTGCGGGCGGCGCTCACTCACTGACGTCACGCGCCTGCACCACCTAGTGGGAGGAGCAGGCACGTGACGTCAGTGAGTGAGCGCCGCCCACACTGCCTGTTAGCGGAGCTGAGAGTAAGGTACCCTAGTAAAGACATGAGCGCTCATTTAACCACCTCCGGACCGCCTAACGCAGGATCGCGTTCCGGAGGTGGCAGCCCTGCGCAGAGTCACGCATATATGTGTCATCTCGCGAGACGCGAGATTTCCTGTGAACGCGCGCACACAGGCGCGCGCGCTCACAGGAACGGAAGGTAAGAGAGTTGATCTCCAGCCTGCCAGCGGCGATCGTTCGCTGGCAGGCTGGAGATGTGTTTTTTTTTAACCCCTAACAGGTATATTAGACGCTGTTTTGATAACAGCGTCTAATATACCTGCTACCTGGTCCTCTGGTGGTCCCCTTTGTTTGGATCGACCACCAGAGGACACAGGTAGCTCAGTAAAGTCCCACCAAGCACCACTACACTACACCCCCCCCCCGTCACTTATTAACCCCTTATTAGCCCCTGATCACCCCTGATCACCCCATATAGACTCCCTGATCACCCCCCTGTCATTGATTACCCCCCTGTCATTGATCAACCCCCTGTAAAGCTCCATTCAGACGTCCGCATGATTTTTACGGATCCACTGATAGATGGATCGGATCCGCAAAACGCATCCGGACGTCTGAATGAAGCCTTACAGGGGCGTGATCAATGACTGTGGTGATCACCCCATATAGACTCCCTGATCACCCCCCTGTCATTGATTACACCCCTGTCATTGATTACCCCCCTGTAAAGCTCCATTCAGACTTCCGCATGATTTTTACGGATCCACTGATAGATGGATCGGATCCGCAAAACGCATACGGACGTCTGAATGAAGCCTTACAGGGGCATGATCAATGACTGTGGTGATCACCCCATATAGACTCCCTGATCACCCCCCTGTAAAGCTCCATTCAGATGTCCGCATGATTTTTACGGATGCACTGATAGATGGATCCGGACCGCAAAACGCATCTGGACGTCTGAATGAAGCCTTACAGGGGCATGATCAATGACTGTGGTGATCACCCCATATAGACTCCCTGATCACCCCCCTGTAAAGCTCCATTCAGATGTCCGCATGATTTTTACGGATGCACTGATAGATGGATCGGATCCGCAAAACGCATCCGGACGTCTGAATGAAGCCTTACAGGGGCATGATCAATGACTGTGGTGATCACCCCCCTGTCATTGATTACCCCCCTGTAAAGCTCCATTCAGATGTCCGCATGATTTTTACGGATGCACTGATAGATGGATCGGATCCGCAAAACGCATACGGACGTCTGAATGAAGCCTTACAGGGGCGTGATCAATGACTGTGGTTATCACCCCATATAGACTCCCTGATCACCCCCCTGTCATTGATTACACCCCTGTCATTGATCAACCCCCTGTAAAGCTCCATTCAGATGTCCGCATGATTTTTACGGATGCACTGATAGATGGATCGGATACGCAAAACGCATCCGGACGTCTGAATGAAGCCTTACAGGGGCGTGATCAATGACTGTTGTGATCACCCCATATAGACTCCCTGATCACCCCCCTGTCATTGATTACCCCCCTGTCATTGATTACCCCCCTGTAAAGCTCCATTCAGACGTCCGCATGATTTTTACGGATCCACTGATAGATGGATCGGATCCGCAAAATGCATCCGGACGTCTGAATGAAGCCTTACACGGGCGTGATCAATGACTGTGGTGATCACCCCATATAGACTCCCTGATCACCACCCCTGTCATTGATTACCCCCCTGTAAAGCTCCATTCAGACGTCCGCATGATTTTTACGGATCCACTGATAGATGGATCGGATCCGCAAAATGCATCCGGACGTCTGAATGAAGCCTTACAGGGGCGTGATCAATGACTGTGGTGATCACCCCATATAGACTCCCTGATCACCCCCCTGTCATTGATTACCCCCCTGTCATTGATTACCCCCCTGTAAAGCTCCATTCAGACGTCCGCATGATTTTTACGGATCCACTGATAGATGGATCGGATCCGCAAAACGCATCCGGACGTCTGAATGAAGCCTTACAGGGGCATGATCAATGACTGTGGTGATCACCCCATATAGACTCCCTGATCACCCCCCTGTCATTGATTACCCCCCTGTAAAGCTCCATTCAGATGTCCGCATGATTTTTACGGATGCACTGATAGATGGATCGGATCCGCAAAACGCATACGGACGTCTGAATGAAGCCTTACACGGGCGTGATCAATGACTGTGGTTATCACCCCATATAGACTCCCTGATCACCCCCTGTCATTGATCAACCCCCTGTCATTGATCACCCCCCCTGTCATTGATCACCCCCCTGTCATTGATCACCCCTCTGTAAGGCTCCATTCAGACATTTTTTTGGCCCAAGTTAGCGGAATTTTTTATTTTTTTTCTTACAAAGTCTCATATTCCACTAACTTGTGTCAAAAAATAAAATCTCACATGAACTCACCATACCCCTCACGGAATCCAAATGCGTAAAATTTTTTAGACATTTATATTCCAGACTTCTTCTCACGCTTTAGGGCCCCTAGAATGCCAGGGCAGTATAAATACCCCACATGTGACCCCATTTCGGAAAGAAGACACCCCCAGGTATTCCGTGAGGGGCATATTGAGTCCATGAAAGATTGAAATTTTTGTCCCAAGTTAGCGGAACGGGAGACTATGTGAGAAAAAAATTAAAAATATCAATTTCCGCTAACTTGTGCCAAAAAAATTTTTTTTCTATGAACTCGCCATGCCCCTCATTGAATACCTTGGGGTGTCTTCTTTCCAAAATGGGGTCACATGTGGGGTATTTATACTGCTCTGGCATTCTAGGGGCCCCAAAGCGTGAGAAGAAGTCTGGTGTCCAAATGTCTAAAAATGCCCTCCTAAAAGGAATTTGGGCACCTTTGCGCATCTAGGCTGCAAAAAAGTGTCACACATCTGGTATCGCCGTACTCAGGAGAAGTTGAGGAATGTGTTTTGGGGTGTCATTTTACATATACCCATGCTGGGTGAGAGAAATATCTTGGTCAAATGCCAACTTTGTATAAAAAAATGGGAAAAGTTGTCTTTTGCCAAGATATTTCTCTCACCCAGCAAGGGTATATGTAAAATGACACCCCAAAACACATTCCCCAACTTCTCCTGAATACGGCGATACCACATGTGTGACACTTTTTTGCAGCCTAGGTGGGCAAAGGGGCCCATATTCCAAAGAGCACCTTTAGGATTTCACAGGTCATTTACCTACTTACCACACATTAGGGCCCCTGGAAAATGCCAGGGCAGTATAACTACCCCACAAGTGACCCCATTTTGGAAAGAAGACACCCCAAGGTATTCCGTGAGGGGCATGGCGAGTTCCTAGAATTTTTTATTTTTTGTCACAAGTTAGTGGAAAATGCTGATTTTTTATTTTTTTTTCATACAAAGTCTCATATTCCACTAACTTGTGACAAAAAATAAAAACTTCCATGAACTCACTATGCCCATCAGCGAATACCTTGGGGTCTCTTCTTTCCAAAATGGGGTCACTTGTGGGGTAGTTATACTGCCCTGGCATTCTAGGGGCCCAAATGTGTGGTAAGGAGTTTGAAATCAAATTCTGTAAAAAATGACCTGTGAAATCCGAAAGGTGCTCTTTGGAATATGGGCCCCTTTGCCCACCTAGGCTGCAAAAAAGTGCCACACATCTGGTATCTCCGTACTCAGGAGAAGGTGGGGAATGTGTTTTGGGGTGTCATTTTACATATACCCCTGCTGGGTGAGAGAAATATCTTGTCAAAAGACAACTTTTCCCATTTTTTTATACAAAGTTGGCATTTGACCAAGATATTTATCTCACCCAGCATGGGTATATGTAAAATGACACCCCAAAACACATTGCCCACCTTCTCCTGAGTACGGCAATACCAGATGTGTGACACTTTTTTGCAGCCTAGGTGGGCAAAGGGGCCCATATTCCAAAGAGCACCTTTCGGATTTCACAGGTCATTTTTTACAGAATTTGATTTCAAACTCCTTACCACACATTTGGGCCCCTAGAATGCCAGGGCAGTATAACTACCCCACAAGTGACCCCATTTTGGAAAGAAGAAACCCCAAGGTATTCGCTGATGGGCATAGTGAGTTCATGGAAGTTTTTATTTTTTGTCACAAGTTAGTGGAATATGAGACTTTGTATGAAAAAAAAAAAAAAAAAAAATCATCATTTTCCACTAACTTGTGACAAAAAATAAAAAATTCTAGGAACTTGCCATGCCCCTCACGGAATACCTTGGGGTGTCTTCTTTCCAAAATGGGGTCACTTGTGGGGTAGTTATACTGCCCTGGCATTCTAGGGGCCCAAATGTGTGGTAAGGAGTTTGAAATCAAATTCTGTAAAAAATGACCTGTGAAATCCGAAAGGTACTCTTTGGAATATGGGCCCCTTTGCCCACCTAGGCTGCAAAAAAGTGTCACACATCTGGTATTGCCGTACTCAGGAGAAGGTGGGGAATGTATTTGGGGGTGTCTTTTTACATATACCCATGCTGGGTGAGAGAAATATCTTGGCAAAAGACAACTTTTCCCATTTTTTTATACAAAGTTGGCATTTGACCAAGATATTTATCTCACCCAGCATGGGTATATGTAAAAAGACACCCCAAAACACATTCCTCAACTTCTCCTGAATACAGAGATACCAGATGTGTGACACTTTTTTGCAGCCTAGGTGGGCAAAGGGGCCCATATTCCAAAGAGCACCTTTCGGATTTCACAGGTCATTTTTTACAGAATTTGAATTCAAACTCCTTACCACACATTAGGGCCCCTAGAATGCCAGGGCAGTATAACTACCCCACAAGTGACCCCATTTTGGAAAGAAGAGACCCCAAGGTATTTCGTGATGGGCATAGTGAGTTCATAGAAGTTTTTATTTTTTGTCACAAGTTAGTGGAATATGAGACTTTGTAAGAAAAAAAAAAAAAAAAATCATCATTTTCCGCTAACTTGTGACAAAAAATAAAAAGTTCTATGAACTCACTATGCCCATCAGCGAATACCTTAGGGTGTGTACTTTCCGAAATGGGGTCATTTGTGGGGTGTTTGTACTGTCTGGCCATTGTAGGACCTCAGGAAACATGACAGGTGCTCAGAAAGTCAGAGCTGCTTCAAAAAGCGGAAATTCACATTTTTGTACCATAGTTTGTAAACGCTATAACTTTTACCCAAACCATTTTTTTTTTACCCAAACATTTTATTTTAATCAAAAACATGTAGAACTATAAATTTAGAGCAAAATTTCTATATAGATCTCGTTTTTTTTTGCAAAATTTTACAACTGAAAGTGAAAAATGTCATTTTTTTGCAAAAAAATCGTTAAATTTTGATTAATAACAAAAAAAGTAAAAATTTCAGCAGCAATGAAATACCACCAAATGAAAGCTCTATTAGTGAGAAGAAAAGGAGGTAAAATTCATTTGGGTGGTAAGTTGCATGACCGAGCAATAAACGGTGAAAGTAGTGTAGGTCAGAAGTGTAAAAAGTGGCCTGGTCTTTCAGGGTGTTTAAGCACTGGGGGCTGAAGTGGTTAAAGTTAAAGTTACAGATTACAGTTAATAAATGTATACTCCTGTGAGCGGCGAGGCCCTGTATATTCTAACCCCCAGGCAAGCGTCCCCGTCACCATGGGAACGCCTGGGGGTTAGAATATACCATCGGATCTGAGTATACCCGGCGTATAAGACGACCCCCGACTTTTGAAAAAAAAATTTAGTGTTAGAAAGTCGTCTTATACGCCGGCATATACGGTATCAACAGTTTCCCCCATAACAGTGACCTCTACAGTGCCCACCCCTTTAACTGTGACTTTCACTGTGACTGCCCCTTTAACTGTGACTTTCACTGTGACCGCCCCTTTAACTGTGACTTTCACTGTGACCGCCCATTTAACTGTAACTTTCACTGTGACCGCCCCTTTAACTGTGACTTTCACTGTGGCCGCCCTTTTAACTGTGACTTTTACAGTGGCTGCCCCTTTAACTGTGACTTTTACAGTGGCCGCCCCTTTAACAGTGAACGCCCCCTTAACAGTGACATTCACAGTGGCCGCCCCTTTAACTGTGACTTTCACAGTTACCGCCCCTTTAAATGTGACTTTTACAGTGACCGCCCCTTTAACTGTGACTTTCTCAGTGCCTAGGTGGCGCAGGCGCGTGACGTCAGTGAATGAGCGCCGCCCGCACTGCCTATTACCAGAGCTGAGAGTAAGGTACCCTAGTAAAGACATGAGCGCTCATTTAAAGTTAAAGTTACAGATTACAGTTAATAAATGGGGGATCTGTGGATGGCACTGTCATGGGGGGGGGATCTGTGGATTGCACTGTTATGGGGGATCTGTGGATGGCACTGTTATGGGGAGGGAGATCTGTGGATGGCAGTGTTTAGGGGGGATCTGTGGATGGCACTATTTGGAGGGGGGTCTGTGGATGGCACTGTTATGGGGAGGGGGATCTGTGGATGGCACTGTCATGGGGGGATCTGTGGATGACACTGTTATGGGGAGGGGGATCTGTGGATGGCACTGTCATGGGGGGATCTGTGGATGACACTGTTATGGGAGGGGGATCTGTAGATGGCACTGTCATGGGGGGTGATCTGTGGATGACACTGTTATGGGTAGGGAGATCTGTGGATAACACTGTTTAGGGGGGATCTGTGGATGGCACTGTTTAGGGGGAGATCTGTGGATGGCACTATTTGGAGGGGGATCTGTGGATCGCACTGTTATGGGGAGGGGGATCTGTGGATGACACTGTCATGGGGTGGATCTGTGGATGACACATATAGCATAAGATGCTATATAGTGTCATCCATAGCTCCCCCCATAGCAGTGTCATCCACTGATCCCCCTCCCCATAGCAGTGTCATCCACTGATCCCACTCCCCATAGCAGTGTCATCCACTGATCCCCCTCCCCATAACAGTGCCATCCACAGATCCCAGTCAGTTCCCTGGACTGGAGAAGATCGTATTGAAGACAGGGAGGGCTGGGCATTCAGGGGTAGTCTTATACGGCGAGTATAGCCCAAACCCTATATTTTAAATGGAAAAGTTGGGGGTTCGTCTTATACGCCCAGTCGTCTAATACGCCCAGTCGTCTTATACGCCGGCATATACGGAAACATAAAATGAAATAGATGAAATATACCCGTGCGAAGCCGAGTCCTTCTGCTAGTCTCTTATATATATAAAAATTAGTTTCTGTCTGTCTGTCTAGACATCTGGACGTTCTTTATGAGCGACCAAACGACTGGACCCATCTTCAGCAAATTTGGCACACAGGTACATCAAGTGTCCGGGAAGGTTTTAAACAGGGTCTCAGCTCTCTAGGACATACCGTTCCTGAGATATTACCAAAAAATTAGCCCCCCCCCCCCAAATAGAAGCCTGCAAGTTTTTCTCTTCAAGTCCCAACTGCCATGAACACAGTTTTACTCCAGGTTTCCATAACAACCCAGCCATTTTTCTTTACTGCTTAAAGGAGCAGGTACTGTGGCGGTCACTGTTTTTAAAGGGGCGGGCACAGTGGAGGTCACAGTTATTAAAGGGGTGGGCATTGGTAAGGTCACTGTTATTAAAGGGGCGAGCTCTATGAAGGTCCCTGTTAACGGGGCGGTCACTGTGAAAGTCACTGTTAAAGGGGCTGTCACTTAGAAAGTCACTATTAAAAGGGGCGGTCAGTGTTAAAGGGGCGGTCACTGAAAGTCACTGTTAAAGGGGCGGTCACTGTGAAAGTCACTGTTAACCACCTCAGCCACCAGTGCTTAAACACCCTGAAAGACCAGGCCATTTTTTACACTTCTGACCTACACTACTTTCACCGTTTATTGCTCGGTCATGCAACTTACCACCCAAATGAATTTTACCTCCTTTTCTTCTCACTAATAGAGCTTTCATTTGGTGGTATTTCATTGCTGCTGACATTTTTACTTTTTTGTTATTAATCGAATTTTAACGATTTTTTGGGGAAAAAATGACATTTTTCACTTTCAGTTGTAAAATTTTGCAAAAAAAAACGAGATCCATATATAAATTTTGCTCTAAATTTATTGTTCTACATGTCTTTGATAAAAAAAAAATGTTTGGGTAAAAAAAAAATGGTTTGGGTAAAAGTTATAGCGTTTACAAACTATGGTACAAAAATGTGAATTTCCGCTTTTTGAAGCAGCTCTGACTTTCTGAGCACCTGTCATGTTTCCTGAGGTTCTACAATGGCCAGACAGTACAAACACCCCACAAATGACCCCATTTCGGAAAGTACACACCCTAAGGAATTCGCTAATGGGCATAGTGAGTTCATAGAACTTTTTATTTTTTGTCACAAGTTAGCGGAAAATGATGATTTTTTATTATTTTTTTTTCTTACAAAGTCTCATATTCCACTAACTTGTGACAAAAAATAAAAAGTTCTATGAACTCACTATGCCCATCACGAAATACCTTGGGGTCTCTTCTTTCCAAAATGGGGTCACTTGTGGGGTAGTTATACTGCCCTGGCATTCTAGGGGCCCAAATGTGTGGTAAGGAGTTTGAAATCAAATTCTGTAAAAAATGACCAGTGAAATCCGAAAGGTGCTCTTTGGAATATGGGCCCCTTTGCCCATCTAGGCTGCAAAAAAGTGTCACACATCTGGTGTCTCTGTATT
Organism: Bufo bufo; assembly: GCF_905171765.1. Taxonomy (NCBI): domain Eukaryota; kingdom Metazoa; phylum Chordata; class Amphibia; order Anura; family Bufonidae; genus Bufo; species Bufo bufo. Next base: position 100,124,194 of record NC_053392.1, on the reverse strand, counting down.
CAGGAGAAGTTGAGGAATGTGTTTTGGGGTGTCTTTTTACATATACCCATGCTGGGTGAGATAAATATCTTGGTCAAATGCCAACTTTGTATAAAAAAAATGGGAAAAGTTGTCTTTTGCCAAGATATTTCTCTCACCCAGCATGGGTATATGTAAAATGACACCCCAAAACACATTCCCCAACTTCTCCTGAGTACGGAGATACCAGATGTGTGACACTTTTTTGCAGCCTAGGTGGGCAAAGGGGCCCATATTCCAAAGAGCACCTTTCGGATTTCACTAGTCATTTTTTACAGAATTTGATTTCAAACTCCTTACCACACATTTGGGCCCCTAGAATGCCAGGGCAGTATAACTACCCCACAAGTGACCCCATTTTGGAAAGAAGAGACCCCAAGGTATTTGCTGATGGGCATAGTGAGTTCATAGAACTTTTTATTTTTTGTCACAAGTTAGTGGAATATGAGACTTTGTATGAAAAAAAAAAAAAAAAATCATCATTTTCCACTAACTTGTGACAAAAAATAAAAAATTCTAGGAACTCGCCATGCCCCTCACGGAATACCTTGGGGTGTCTTCTTTCCAAAATGGGGTCACTTGTGGGGTAGTTATACTGCCCTGGCACTCTAGGGGCCCAAATGTGTGGTAAGAAGTTTGAAATCAAATTCTGTAAAAAATGACCAGTGAAATCCGAAAGGTGCTCTTTGGGATATGGGCCCCTTTGCCCACCTAGGCTGCAAAAAAGTGTCACACATCTGTTATCTCTGTATTCAGGAGAAGTTGAGGAATGTGTTTTGGGGTGTCTTTTTACATATACCCATGCTGGGTGAGATAAATACCTTGGTCAAATGCCAACTTTGTATAAAAAAAATGGGAAAAGTTGTCTTTTGGCAAGATATTTCTCTCACCCAGCATGGGTATATGTAAAATGACACCCCAAAACACATTCCCCAACTTCTCCTGAGTACGGAGATACCAGATGTGTGACACTTTTTTGCAGCCTAGGTGGGCAAAGGGGCCCATATTCCAAAGAGCACCTTTCGGATTTCACTGGTCATTTTTTACAGAATTTGATTTCAAACTCCTTACCACACATTTGGGCCCCTAGAATGCCAGGGCAGTATAACTACCCCACAAGTGACCCCATTTTGGAAAGAAGAGACCCCAAGGTATTCGCTGATGGGCATAGTGAGTTCATGGAAGTTTTTATTTTTTGTCACAAGTTAGTGGAATATGAGACTTTGTATGAAAAAAAATAATAATAATAAAAATCATCATTTTCCACTAACTAAAAAATTCTAGGAACTCGCCATGCCCCTCACGGAATACCTTGGGGTGTCTTCTTTCTATAATGGGGTCACTTGTGGGGTAGTTATACTGCCCTGGCATTTTCCAGGGGCCCTAATGTGTGGTAAGTAGTTAAATGACCTGTGAAATCCGAAAGGTGCTCTTTGGAATATGGGCCCCTTTGCCCACCTAGGCTGCAAAAAAGTGTCACACATCTGGTATCTCCGTACTCAGGAGAAGTTGGGGAATGTGTTTTGGGGTGTCATTTTACATATACCCATGCTGGGTGAGAGAAATATCTTGGCAAAAGACAACTTTTCCCATTTTTTTATACAAAGTTGGCATTTGACCAAGATATTTCTCTCACCCAGCATGGGTATATGTAAAATGACACCCGAAAACACATTCCCCAACTTCTCCTGAATACGGAGATACCAGATGTGTGACACTTTTTTGCAGCCTAGATGCGCAAAGGTGCCCAAATTCCTTTTAGGAGGGCATTTTTAGACATTTGGATACCAGACTTCTTCTCACGCTTTGGGGCCCCTAGAATGCCAGGGCAGTATAAATACCCCACATGTGACCCCATTTTGGAAAGAAGACACCCCAAGGTATTCAATGAGGGGCATGGCGAGTTCATAGAATTTTTTTTTTTTTTGGCACAAGTTAGCGGAAATTGATATTTTTTATTTTTTTCTCACAAAGTCTCCCTTTCCGCTAACTTGGGACAAAAATTTCAATCTTTCATGGACTCAATATGCCCCTCACGGAATACCTGGGGGTGTCTTCTTTCCGAAATGGGGTCACATGTGGGGTATTTATACTGCCCTGGCATTCTAGGGGCCCTAAAGCGTGAGAAGAAGTCTGGAATATAAATGTCTAAAAAATTTTACGCATTTGGATTCCGTGAGGGGTATGGTGAGTTCATGTGAGATTTTATTTTTTGACACAAGTTAGTGGAATATGAGACTTTATAAGAAAAAAAAATAATAATTACGCTAACTTGGGCCAAAAAAATGTCTGAATGGAGCCTTACAGAGGGGTGATCAATGACAGGGGGTGATCAATGACAGGGGGGGTGATCAATGACAGGGGTGGTGATCAATGACAGGGGGGTGATCAGAGAGTCTATATGGGGTGATCACCCCCCTGTCATTGATCACCCCCCTGTAAGGCTCCATTCAGATGTCCGTATGTGTTTTGCGGATCCGATCCATGTATCCGTGGATCCGTAAAAATCATACGGACATCTGAATGCAGCATGACAGGGGGGGGTGATCAATGACGGGGGGGGTGATCAATGACAGGGGGGTGATCAGGGAGTCTATATGGGGTGATCACCCACCCTGGAAGGCTCCAGGGAGACGCCTGTATGTGTTTTGCGGATCCGATCCATCTATCAGTGGATCCGTAAAAATCATGCGGACATCTGAATGGAGCTTTACAGGGGGTTGATCAATGACAGGGGGGTAATCAATGACAGGGGGGTGATCAGGGAGTCTATATGGGGTGATAACCACAGTCATTAATCACGCCCCTGTAAGGCTTCATTCAGACGTCCGTATGCGTTTTGCGGATTCGATCCATCTATCAGTGGATCCGTAAAAATCATGCTGACATCTGAATGGAGCTTTACAGGGGGTTGATCAATGACAGGGGTGTAATCAATGACAGGGGGGTGATCAGGGAGTCTATATGGGGTGATAACCACAGTCATTGATCACGCCCCTGTAAGGCTTCATTCAGACGTCCGTATGCGTTTTGCGGATCCGATCCATCTATCAGTGGATCCGTAAAAATCATGCGGACGTCTGAATGGAGCTTTACAGGGGGGTGATCAATGACAGGGGTGTAATCAATGACAGGGGGTGATCAGTGAGTCTATATGGGGTGATAACCACAGTCATTGATCACGCCCCTGTAAGGCTTCATTCAGACGTCCGTATGCGTTTTGCGGATCCGATCCATCTATCAGTGGATCCGTAAAAATCATGCGGACATCTGAATGGAGCTTTACAGGGGGTTGATCAATGACAGGGGTGTAATCAATGACAGGGGGGTGATCAGGGAGTCTATATGGGGTAATAACCACAGTCATTGATCACGCCCCTGTAAGGCTTCATTCAGACGTCTGTATGCGTTTTGCGGATCCGATCCATCTATCAGTGGATCCGTAAAAATCATGCGGACATCTGAATGGAGCTTTACAGGGGGTTGATCAATGACAGGGGTGTAATCAATGACAGGGGGGTGATCAGGGAGTCTATATGGGGTGATCAGGGGTGATCAGGGGCTAATAAGGGGTTAATAAGTGACGGGGGGGGTGTAGTGTAGTGTAGTGGTGCTTGGTGGGACTTTACTGAGCTACCTGTGTCCTCTGGTGTTCGATCCAAACAAAGGGGACCACCAGAGGACCAGGTAGCAGGTATATTAGACGCTGTTATCAAAACAGCGTCTAATATACCTGTTAGGGTTTAAAAAAAACACATCTCCAGCCTGCCAGCGAACGATCGCCGCTGGCAGGCTGGAGATCAACTCTCTTACCTTCCGTTCCTGTGAGCGCGCGCGCCTGTGTGCGAGCGTTCACAGGAAATCTCGCGTCTCGCGAGATGACGCGTATATGCGTGACTGTGCGCAGCGCTGCCACCTCCGGAACGCGATCCTGCGTTAGGCGGTCCGGAGGTGGTTAAAGGGGCGGTCACTGTGAAAGTCACTGTTAAAGGAGCGGTCACTGTGAAAGTCAATGTTAAAGGGGCAGTCACTGTGAAAGTCACTGTGAAAGTGGCAGTCAATGTGAAAGACACTGTTAAAGGGGCGGCCACTGTGAAAGTCACTGTTAAAGGGGTGGTCACTGTGAAAGTCACTTTTAAAGGGGCGGGCACTGTGGAAGTCTCTGTTAAAGGGGCGGTCACTGTGAAAGTCCTTGTTAAAGGGGTGGTCACTGTGAAAATCACTGTGAAAGCGGTGGTCACTGTGAAAGTCACTGTTAAAGGGGTGGTCACTGTGAAAGTCACTGTTAAAGGGGTAGTCACTGGGAAAGTCACTGTGAAAGCGGAGGTCACTGTGAAAGTCACTGTTAAAGGGGCGGCCACTGTGAAAGTCACTGTTAAAGGGGCGGACACTGTAAAAGTCACTTTTAAAGGGCGGGCACTGTGGAGGTCTCTGTTAGAGGGGCGGTCACTGTGAAAGTCACTGTTAAAGGGGCGTTCACTGTGAAAGTAACTGTTAAAGGGGCGGTTACTGTGAAAATCACTGTGAAAGCGGCGGTCACTGTGAAAGTCACTGTTAAAGGGGTGATCACTGTGAAAGTCACTGTTAAAAAGGTAGTCACTGGGAAAGTCACTGTGAAAGTCACTGTTAAAGGGGCGGCCACTAAAAAGTCACTGTTAAAGGGGCGGTCACTGTGAAAATCACTGTTAAAGGGGCTGGCACTGTGGAAGTCTCTGTTAAAGGGGCGGTCACTGTGAAAGTCACTGTTAAAGGGTCGGTCACTGTGAAAGTCACTGTTAAAGGGGCGATTACTGTTAAAGGGGCGGCCACTGTGAAAGTCACTGTTAAAGGGGCGGTCACTGTGAAAGTCACTGTGAAAGGGGGAGTCACTGTGAAAGTCACTGTTAAAGGGGTGTTTACTGTGAAAGTCACTGTTAAAGGGGCGGCCACTGTGAAAGTCACTGTTAAAGGGGCGGTCACTGTGAAAGTCACTTTTAAAGGGGCGGACACTGTGGAAGTCTCTGTTAAAGGGGCGGTCACTGTGAAAGTCCCTGTTAAAGGGGCGGTCACTGTGAAAATCACTGTGAAAGCGGCGGTCACTGTGAAAGTCACTGTTAAAGGGGCGGCCACTGTGAAAGTCACTGTTAAAGGGGCGGGCACTGTGAAAGTCACTTTTAAAGGGCGGGCACTGTGGAGGTCTCTGTTAAAGGGGCGTTCACTGTGAAAGTAACTGTTAAAGGGGCGGTTACTGTGAAAATCACAGTGAAAGTGGCGGTCACTGTGAAAGTCACTGTTAAAGGGGTGATCACTGTGAAAGTCACTGTTAAAGGGCTAGTCACTGGGAAAGTCACTGTTAAAGGGGCGGCCACTGTGAAAGTCACTGTTAAAGGGGCGGTCACTGTGAAAGTCACTTTTAAAGGGGCGGACACTGTGGAAGTCTCTGTTAAAGGAGCGGTCACTGTGAAAGTCCCTGTTAAAGGGGCAGTCACTGTGAAAATCACTGTGAAAGCGGCGGTCACTGTGAAAGTCACTGTTAAAGGGGCGGCCACTGTGAAAGTCACTGTTAAAGGGGCGGGCAATGTGAAAGTCACTTTTAAAGGGCGGGCACTGTGGAGGTCTCTGTTAAAGGGGCGTTCACTGTGAAAGTAACTGTTAAAGGGGCGGTCACTGTGAAAATCACAGTGAAAGCGGCGGTCACTGTGAAAGTCACTGTTAAAGGGGTGATCACTGTGAAAGTCACTGTTAAAGGGGTAGTCACTGGGAAAGTCACTGTTAAAGGGGCGGTCACTGTGAAAGTCACTGTTAAAGGGGCGGGCACTGTGGAAGTCTCTGTTAAAGGGGCGGTCACTGTGAAAGTCACTTTTAAAGAGCGAGCACTGTGGAGGTCTCTGTTAAATGGGCGTTCACTGTGAAAGTAACTGTTAAAGGGGCGGTTACTGTGAAAATCACAGTGAAAGCGGCGGTCACTGTGAAAGTCACTGTTAAAGGGGTGATCACTGTGAAAGTCACTGTTAAAGGGGTAGTCACTGGGAAAGTCACTGTTAAAGGGGCGGTCAATGTGAAAGTCACTGGTAAAGGGGCGGGCACTGTGGAAGTCTCTGTTAAAGGGGCGGTCACTGTGAAAGTCACTGTTAAAGGGGCAGTCACAGTGAAAGTCACTGTTAAAGGGGCGGTCACTGTGAAAATCACTGTGAAAGCGGCGGTCACTGTGAAAGTCACTGTTAAAGGGCTGGTCATTGTGAAAGTCACTGTTAAAGGGGTAGTCACTGGGAAAGTCACTGTGAAAGCGGCGATCACTGTGAAAGTCACTGTTAAAGGGGCGGCCACTTAAAAAGTCACTGTTAAAGGAGCGGTCACTGTGAAAGTCACTGTTAAAGTGGCGATCACTGTGAAAGTCACTGTGAAAGGGGGAGTCACTGTGAAAGTCACTGTTAAAGGGGTGATCACTGTGAAAGTCACTGTTAAAGGGGCGGTCACTGTGAAAATCACTGTGAAAGCGGCGGTCACTGTGAAAGTCACTGTTAAAGGGGTGGTCATTGTGAAAGTCACTGTTAAAGGGGTAGTCACTGGGAAAGTCACTGTGAAAGCGGCGATCACTGTGAAAGTCACTGTTAAAGGGACGGCCACTTAAAAAGTCACTGTTAAAGGAGCGGTCACTGTGAAAGTCACTGTTAAAGGGGCGGTCATTGTGAAAGTCACTTTTAAAGGGCGGGCACTGTGGAGGTCTCTGTTAAAGGGGCGGGCACTGTGAAAGTCAATGTTAATGGGGCGGCCACTGTAAAGGTCACTGTTAAATGGGTGGCCACTATGAAGGCCACTGTTAAAGGGGTGGTCAAGGCTAAAGGGGAGGTCACTGTTAAAGGGGAAGGCACTGTTAAGGTCATTGTTAAAGGGGCGGTCACTGTGAAAGTCACTGTTAAAGTTGCGGTCACTGTGAAAGTCACTGTTAAAGGGGCGGTCACTGTGAAAGTCACTGTTAAAGGGGTGGTCACTGTTAAAGGGGCGGTCACTGTGAAAGTCACTGTTAAAGGGGCAGTCACTGTGAAAGTTACTGTGAAAGGGGCGGTCACTGTGAAAGTCACTGTCAAAGGGGCAGTCACTGTGAAAGTCACTGTTAAAGGGGCAAGTACTGTGAAGGTCAATGTTAAAAGGGCGGGCACTGTGGAGGTCATTGTAAAAGGGGCGGGTGCTGTAGAGGTCATTGTTATGGGGGAAACTATCGATATATTTTAATGACACTCAGAAACTTAAAATGAAATAGATGAAATATACCCGTGCGAAGCCGGGTCCTTCTGCTAGTATATAAATATATATATATATATATATATATACACTCACCTAAATAATTATTAGGAACACCTGTTCTATTTCTCATTAATGCAATTATCTAGTCAACCAATCACATGGCAGTTGCTTCAATGCATTTAGGGGTGTGGTCCTGGTCAAGACAATCTCCTGAACTCCAAACTGAATGTCAGAATGGGAAAGAAAGGTGATTTAAGCAATTTTGAGCGTGGCATGGTTGTTGGTGCCAGACGGGCCGGTCTGAGTATTTCACAATCTGCTCAGTTACTGGGATTTTCACTCACAACCATTTCTAGGGTTTACAAAGAATGGTGTGAAAAGGGAAAAACATCCAGTATGCGGCAGTCCTGTGGGCAAAAATGCCTTGTGGATGCTAGAGGTCAGAGGAGAATGGGCCGACTGATTCAAGCTGATAGAAGAGAAACGTTGACTGAAATAACCACTCGTTACAACCGAGGTATGCAGCAAAGCATTTGTGAAGCCACAACACGCACAACCTTGAGGCGGATGGGCTACAACAGCAGAAGACCCCACCGGGTACCACTCATCTCCACTACAAATAGGAAAAAGAGGCTACAATTTGCACGAGCTCACCAAAATTGGACTGTTGAAGACTGGAAAAATGTTGCCTGGTCTGATGAGTCTCGATTTCTGTTGAGACATTCAAATGGTAGAGTCCGAATTTGGCGTAAACAGAATGAGAACATGTATCCATCCTCTGATGGCTACTTCCAGCAGGATAATGCACCATGTCACAAAGCTCGAATCATTTCAAATTGGTTTCTTGAACATGACAATGAGTTCACTGTACTAAAATGGCCCCCACAGTCACCAGATCTCAACCCAATAGAGCATCTTTGGGATGTGGTGGAACGAGAGCTTCGTGCCCTGGATGTGCATCCCTCAAATCTCCATCAACTGCAAGATGCTATCCTATCAATATGGGCTATCAGCACCTTGTTGAATCAATGCCACGTAGAATTAAGGCAGTTCTGAAGGCAAAAGGGGGTCCAACACCGTATTAGTATGGTGTTCCTAATAATTCTTTAGGTGAGTGTATATACGCACTGCACTGTTGCAGTTATTTCTGGTGAAAGCGTATAGGGGCGTATTACAGTAAAAAAAGAAAAATATATTCTCAATGCATTTCTGCAGTTAATTCTGGTGAAAGTGTATAGTTGCCTATTTCAAACCAACAAGAAAAATATATGCTCAGTTCACTTCTTCAGTTATTTCTGTTAAAAGTGTATAGGGGCGTATTACAGTAAAATAAGAAAAATATATACGCATTTCACTGGTGCACTTATTTGTGATAAAAGCGTTCAGTACCCTATTTCAGTGCAGAAAGAAAAATATATTCTCAGTTCACGTCGGTGATTATATGTGTTGTAAGCATGGCTGGGAGTCAGCAGGGTGGCAGCAGTGGGAGGTTGGGAGCCAAACGTGCCCGGGGTCAGTGGCGTACCATCAATATTGGCAGACCATGCACTGGCTATGGGGCCCAGTGAGGTTAGGGGGCCCGGCTAGGCTGCATTTCTCCGCCCCCTTTACAACCTGAATACACGCTACATTAGTAACAGTAGAGACATAAATACTGGCAATGGCCGATTCTAATAAGGCGTTTGGGTCGGCAGCCCCGGGCCCAGTGTCAATGAGGGGCCCATTGCCACCCCAAACGCCCCAATGCCATCCCAAACGCCCCAATGCCATTACATATTTACATTTTTATTTTGGGATGCGCAGCGCTAGTGCTGCGCTGACAACAGCAGGCTAGGCCCCGAGTGGAAGGAGGGAGGGAGAGGAGAGTGAGCAGCCGTTTCCTCCAATCAGGTAGCAGCTCACTGCCTGATGCGCCCACCCCTCTGTGATGTCTTTGGTGGAAAATGCTCCCGAAGCTAGCAGCGCGGTAAAGTACCAGCCCTGCATTTACTTTTCTCAGCAGTGATGTCCCACATGCTGACCCTCCTCTGGGTCCTCCTGCCTTCTCTATGCTTGTTAACCCCCAGCACTGCCAGTCACCTCCTTCACACTATTCCTAGGCTGGATGAGCAGCAGCAATAGCGCTCTGCATGATGGAGCAGAGCTGAGGTGAGAGGAGTTGACAGCAGGGTGACTGTACTTAGAGCTGTTAGGGTCAGACAGGAGCCTCCGCTCTGCTCACTGTAGTGCATATGTATTCTTTCATATGGGACCTGTGGCATGTGCTGGATGCTCCAGAGATAGCCTAGCCTAAAAGGATGGGACATGACTAAAATTGCTCAGCTCTGCTCCCTGTTAATAACAAAGGGAGAAGCTGAGCTGTGAGACAGAGATCTAATGCTGTGGACCTGCAGAAGATCTGTCCCAGGGGTCACATTGACCGGTGTGGACAGTCCTGCTGCAGTAATTAACCCTATAGGCCCTCCTCTGCTTTACAGGGTAAGGCTGAGTTCATATCACGTTTTTGCTATCCGTTTCATGTATACATACAGTGGGATCCTTCATCATACAGTTTGAAAGAAAAATGAATATGTTAACGTAGAATTTTTTTTCTACTGTACTCTGCAGGATAGAAAAGCGTTGGATGTTGCACTTTTCCAGTTTTTTCACCCCAACATATACATAAAAAGGTATAGCAAAAACGTGATGTGAACACAGCCTAACCTTTTATTTAACCCCTAATGTACCCTGCACCCTCACTAATCAGCTTTAATAATTGGACTTTTTATTAGGGGGGGAGGCCCAATTCAGAGTTTTGCTATGGGCCCCATGATTTCTATGTACGCCCTCTTGACCGGGGTAGAGCACCTGCTTCGCAGCAGCCTACCTGGCCGGGAAGTAGTGGTGCAGCGGTTCACGGAAGTAGCGGTGGTAGCAGGCAGTCAGTGCGGCGGTTATATGTGTTATTTTGTATTTCAGTACAAAAAGAAAAATATATTCTCAGTTCACGTCGGCGGTTATATGTGTTGAAAGCATGGCTGGGAGTCAGCAGGGTGGCAGCAGTGGGAGGTCGGGATCCAAACGTGCCCGGGGTAGAGCACCTGCTTCGCAGCAGCCTACCTACCCGGGAAGTAATAGTGCAGGGTTTACGGAAGTATCGGCGGTAGCAGTCAGTCAGTGCGGCGGTTATATGTACAGGGTGGGCCATTTATATGGATACACCTTAATAAAATGGGAATGGTTGGTGATATTAACTTCCTGTTTGTGGCACATTAGTATATGTGAGGGGGGAAACTTTTCAAGATGGGTGGTGACCATGGCGGCCATTTTGAAGTCGGCCATTTTGAATCTAACTTTTGTTTTTTCAATAGGAAGAGGGTCATGTGACACATCAAACTTATTGGGAATTTCACAAGAAAAACAATGGTGTGCTTGGTAACTTTATTCTTTCATGAGTTATTTACAAGTTTCTGACCACTTATAAAATGTGTTCAATGTGCTGCACATTGTGTTGGATTGTCAATGCAACCCTCTTCTCCCACTCTTCACACACTGATAGCAACACCGCAGGAGAAAAGATAGCACAGGCTTCCAGTATCCGTAGTTTCAGGTGCTGCACATCTCGTATCTTCACGGCATAGACAATTGCCTTCAGATGACCCCAAAGATAAAAGTCTAAGGAGGTCAGATCGGGAGACCTTGGGGGCCATTCAACTGGACCATGACGACCAATCCACTTTCCAGGAAACTGTTCATCTAGGAATGCTCGGACCTGACACCCATAATGTGGTGGTGCACCATCTTGCTGGAAAAACTCAGGGAACGTGCCAGCTTCAGTGCATAAAGAGGGAAACACATCATCATGTAGCAATTTTGCATATCCAGTGGCCTTGAGGTTTCCATTGATGAATGGCCCCACTATCTTTGTAACCCATATACCACACCATACCATCAATTTTTTTGTTCCAACAGTCTTGGAGGGATCTATCCAATGTGGGTTAGTGTCAGACCAATAGCGGTGGTTTTGTTTGTTAACTTCACCATTCACATAAAAGTTTGCCTCATCACTAAACAAAATCTTCTGCGTAAACTGAGGGTCCTGTTCCAATTTTTGTTTTGCCCATTCTGCAAATTCAGTGCGCCGATCTGGGTCATCCTCGTTGAGATGCTGGAGTTTGTAAGGGTGCCATTTGTGAGTAATATCCGCCGAAGGGATATTCGACTAATGCCACTCTCCAGTGACATGTGGCGAGTGCTACGCTGTGGGCTCTTGCTGAATGAAGCGCGGACAGCCACTGATGTTTCTTCATTAGAGACAGATTTCATGCGTCCACATTTTGGCAAATCCAACACTGAACCAGTTTCACAAAACTTAGCAAGCAGTTTGCTAACTGTAGCATGGGAGATGGGTGGTCTCGTAGGTTGTCTTGCATTGAAATCTGCTGCAATGACCCGGTTACTGCATTCACCAGACATCAACACAATTTCTATCCACTCCTCACGTGTTCACCTCGGCGACATTTCAATGACTGTAAACAAAGAGAAACTTGTAAATAACTCATGAAAGAATAAAGTTACGTTAAAACCAAGCACACCATTGTTTTTCGTGTGAAATTCCCAATGAGTTTGATGTGTCACATGACCCTCTTCCTATTGAAAAAACAAAAGTTGGATTCTAAATGGTCACCACCCATCTTGAAAAGTTTCCCCCCTCACATATACTAATGTGCCACAAACAGGAAGTTAATATCACCAACCATTCCCATTTTATTAAGGTGTATCCATATAAATGGCCCACCCTGTAGTAGAATCTTTATTGAAGTATTTCGGTCAAAATTTATTCAGCGGTCAGCGCTGCGGTTATATGCGGTAAAATCTCCATGATGTCTCCATGATAAATCTGCAGCATGGGGGCCCTGTGTGGCTTCTACACACTTTCAAAATAATCCTTCAGGGGAGTGAATAGATGCCTGATGACCTGGACACTCCATGACCTTCCCAGAAGTAGTGTTGGGCTCGAATATTCAAATAGCGAATATTATTCGCGAATATCAGCACTTCGAGAATTTGCGAATATTTAGAATATTGTGATATATGTTCGTAAAATTTAATATTCTAGATTTATTTTTTCAACAGTAACCTCCCTTCTTGCTTGTGGGCCAATGAGAAGGCTGCAATGTCTTTGTCTGAGCTTAGCAACATCCCTAGCAACCAATAGGAAAGTTGCCTACCCCTTACTATATAAGAACCTCCCCAGCAGCCATTTTCTGTAGTTTTTTGCAGTTGAGAGAGAGAGAGAGCAGTGACATTGCTGTGCTCTGTGCTTTCCACACCTCATTAGATAGATAGTTAGTTAGTTAGCTTATATATATAATACAGATAGTTAGGGGGAGATAGTCAGTGTAGGTTAGATAGTGATATAGTGTAGCTGATAGGTTCCAGTGCAGGGTGTTAGGTAGTGTGATAGGAATTACTGTTTCTCTGCTGTCCATACATACATGCTACAGACATAGTGCTGTGATGTCACAAGTTCACAATAATACTTAGTGCACCAATTACTAAGTAGTCAGACCTGTTAAAATGTAAAGTTGCACGTATTGCGCCAAAATATTCGCATCATTGGTGCCAATTTCGCAATCGCGAATATATTGCAGCACTCTATCTGCATATAAAGCTATTGTAATGTTCTGCTGTGCCAACCATTTTCTCCAGTCTCAGGAAATTTCTAGCAGATTGAAAAATTTATCTATAGTGACCCACGCCTGTGTTTCGAGCACATTATACGAATATTACATTGCCGATTTTTCGCGATCAAGAAAATAATCTCGAATTTACGCATTCTCGAATATATGACGAATATTCTACCAAATATTCATGAAATATCGCAAATTGAAATATTTCCCCTGCCGCTCATCACTACCCAGGAGCTGCTGTCCGGAGCAGCGGTTCATTTCTGAGACGTACGTATAATGTGGGGGGAATCTGAAGACCCTTTCCATCTCCGTGCTCCGTTATATGTGGTAAAATCTTTATTGAAGTATTTTGGTGAAAAAATTAATTTTGTTTAGCGTTCAGCACTGCATTTATATGCGTTAAAATCTTTTGTGACTTATTTTGGTGGCAAAAAAAATTGTATTCAGCGTTAAGCACTGGACTTATACGCGGTAAAATCTTTTGTGAATTATTTTGGTGGAAAAACAAATTTCATTCATCATTCAGCGCTGCAATTATATGTGGTAAAAGTCAGTTGGCTGCTGCCTATCTGCGGCATCGTCCATACTCTCGCGGGTCTGACTGGGGGGGTCCTCTACGCTCACGTTCCACTGCCATGGCTCCTGGGGAGGGGTGGGGTGGCAGGAGCATAGTGAAGAAACTACTCACCAGCAGCAGCAGGTAGACCTGGAGCACGACCCGAACCAGCAGGTGGTGGTATACGTGGACAGTACCCTGCCACCCCACATTGAAAATCCGCTGGACTACTGGGTAGCCAAACTGGATTTGTGGCCACAACTAGAGTTTGCCCTGGAAAATATGTCCTGCCCGGCCAGTAGTGTGGCATCCGAGCAGGTGTTTAGTGCGGCGGGGGCCATAGTTACCCCAAGGGGAACTCGCCTGTCCCCCCAAAATGTGTAGAGACTGACCTTTGTCAAGATGAATTAGGCGTGGATCAGTCAGGATTTTCAACCACCAATTCCTGATGCATCAGACTAGATCATCCATGGTTAGTGATGAGCGGCAGGGGTCATATTCGAATTTGCGATATTTCACAAATATTTAGTAGAATATTTGTTGAATATTCGCGAATTCGAATATTCGTTAGGAGTAGTGTTGATTGCGAATTTTCGCAATACAAATTTTCATAATGAGAATTTTTGTGATGCAAATTTTCGTAATGAGAATTAATGAGATTGTGAAAACTCAGATCCGATGGTATATTCTAACCCCCAGGCATTCCCATGGTGATGGGAACGCTTGTTGGGGAGGAGTATGCCAAAGTGGAACAACTGTACAGATAAAAAAAAAAAAAAGACGAATATTCTAGAAAACGAATATTAGTTTTTTAAAATATTCGTAATATTCAAAAACAAGAATATATAGCAATATATCTAATATTCGAAAAAAAAACGAATATAGAGCAATTTAGCTAATATAATCTATGTCTAACAGTTGTAATTTTTTCTCATCTGAAGTTCAGATTGGAAAAAAATGACAACTATAAAAAAAAAACATTATAGCACTATATTAGCTAAATTGTTCTACATTTGTTTTTTTTTTCCAAATATTAGCTATATTGCTATATATTCTTGTTTTAGAATATTACAAATATTCAAAAAACAAATATATAGCACTATATCGAATATATTCGTTTTTTAGGATATTCATCTTTTTTTCCATCTGAAGTCATGATTCCTCCCTGCTTAAGTTGCTTAAAGGGCTTCTACCGCCAGAAATACTGTTATGTAGCTGACTGACATTTAATGTTAATTCATAGTTTTTATGCCTTCAGTGTGAATCTACAATTTTCATAGTCATGAAAATAAAGAAAACTCTTTGAATGAGAAGGTGTGTCCAAACTTTTGGTCTGTACTGTATGTTCCAGTTCATAGCAACATTTCCACAGCCGCTAATAAATTTTGACACAATGATGTAACCTAGCACTAAAAAACCTAAATAACTTAGTAAATATTTCATGACCACATCTGCAAAGCACAATTGTCCTAATCCAAGATGCCATATTAATTATAGGCTGTCTGCAATGAGCGCTGCTGAAAACACAATCGTATTTGACAGCTTTTTGTCATTATCCAAATTCCTGTCAAGGCTGACACAGCAGATGGGCAAGGTGACACGGCTGAGAGAAAACACAAGTCCCAACTTTGTTTCTATGGTATTAATTATGAAGCTAGTTCAAGGACCACCAAGATGAAACCAACGTGAGATGAAATGTATTAAACATTACAGCATCTGTTCTCAAAGTGCCGCTTTATTCACACCAAATTATTGTAATCACTGTTATGTCTTTGACCTTGATGTAACCGGAATTATCTAGTGATAAAATCTTCCTTATGAGGAAATCTCCGCATCCAGATATTATTCCACTGAGCTAATAGAAGCAGCGGTGCATTCTGTATGTACATATATTAATGAGCTGGTTGGCAGCCTTTGTCTTGTAAAGGTCCCATGGAATCGCATTGCCCCCATTATACCTAGTGGGATATTTTTAATAATGACCCACATAAAACTTGGTAGCAAAGATTGGCATTTGTTGGTGAGAAGTGTCCTTATTTCTTCTACAGCCGTTATACAGTACAGACCAAAAGTTTGGACACACCTTCTCATTCAAAGAGTTTTCTTTATTTTCATGACTATGAAAATTGTAGATTCACACTGAAGGCATCAAAACTATGAATTAACACATGTGGAATTATATACATAACAAACAAGTGTGAAACAGCTGAAAATATGTCATATTCTAGGTTCTTCAAAGTAGCCACCTTTTGCTTTGATTACTGCTTTGCACACTCTTGGCATTCTCTTGATGAACTTCAAGAGGTAGTCCCCTGAAATGGTTTTCACTTCACAGGTGTGCCCTGTCAGGTTTAATAAGTGGGATTTCTTGCCTTATAAATGGGGTTGGGACCATCAGTGGCGTGGAGGAGAAGTCAGGTGGATACACAGCTGATAGTCCTACTGAATAGACTGTTAGAATTTGTATTATGGCAAGAAAAAAGCAGCTAAGTAAAGAAAAACGAGTGGCCATCATTACTTTAAGAAATGAAGGTCAGTCAGTCAGCCGAAAAATTGGGAAAACTTTGAAAGTAAGGGCTATTTGACCATGAAGGAGAGTGATGGGGTGCTGCGCCAGATGACCTGGCCTCCACAGTCACCGGACCTGAACCCAATCGAGATTGTTTGGGGTGAGCTGGACCGCAGAGTGAAGGCAAAAGGACCAACAAGTGCTAAGCATCTCTGGGAACTCCTTCAAGACTGTTGGAAGACCATTTCAGGGGACTACCTCTTGAAGCTCATCAAGAGAATGTCAAGAGTGTGCAAAGCAGTAATCAAAGCAAAAGGTGGCTAATTTGAAGAACCTAGAATATGACATATTTTCAGTTGTTTCACACTTGTTTGTTATGTATATAATTCCACATGTGTTAATTCATAGTTTTGATGCCTTCATAGTCATGAAAATAAAGAAAACGCTTTGAATGAGAAGGTGTGTCCAAACTTTTGGTCTGTACTGTATGTTCTGTAACTGTAATAGTCTATAGTAAATGTAATAATTATATTAGTAATAGTAAACCTAAAATAACCTTATGATGACTGTAAGGCCACCTCAATCAGAGGTTCTCTTAAAGGGATTTTCCTGGAGTTTCATACTGATAACTAGTGTTGAGCAATTTGAAGTTCAATTTCAAGAAAATTTGATTCAACTCCACAAATCCATATTTATTCCTGAATAATTTTTTGCTGAAATGGCGTAAAAAACAAACAAAAAAAACATACTCACTTCATCCATTTGATGGCGGAGATCAAATTTGATGGCCTCCCCGTGATAAAATGGATGACGTAAGTATGTCGTTTTGAGTATGTTGTTTTTTGTTTTAACACCTGAATGTGACTCTAAGATGCCGTGATCATCATTAAATGCAGCATCTGAGGGGTTAAATGAAGGGGACGGCGCAATCGCCATTCCCCATCATTGTGCCTGCTCCAAACACTGGAATGTGATTCCTTATGAATAGGGATGAGCGAACCCGAACTGCAAAGTTCGGGTTCATACCGAACTTTACGAGTTCAGGTACCTGGACCCGAATCAGACTTTTTTAATGTAGTCCGGGTTTGGGTTCGGTGTTCAGGTTATTTTATTATTTTCCATTAAAACATGGCTATAGCGGAAAATAATAGCATTCTTAAGACAATTTAGGGGTAAAAAAAAAAAAAAAAAAAACTCACCTTGTCCACTTGATCGTGCTGCCGCAGTGTCTTCTATCTTATTTCAGCAGGACCTGCAAAAGGACCTGCAAAAGGACCTGCGATGATGTTACCACGCTTACCACGTGAATAGTTACTTTGGCAGGTCCTGCTGAATGAAGATTGAAGGATCTGCAATGACGTCATGGCGCTCACCACGTGTTGAGCGCTGTGACGTCATCGCAGGTCCTTTTGCAGGTCCTGCTCAAAGAAGATAGAAGACACTGCGGCAGCGCAATCAAGTGGATGAGGTGAGTAGTTTTTTTAACCCCTAAATTGCCATATTCTTTTGCAGTCTGTCTTAAGAATGCTATTACTTTCCGCTATAACTATGTTATAACGGAAAATAATAAAGTGAAGTTCGGGTCCCCATTGACTTCAATGGGGTTCGGTTTAAGGGTCAAGTTTGGGTCCCGAACCCGAACTTTGACCTGAAGTTTGGCCGAACCCAGCGAACCTGAACTTCCACTGGTTCGCTCATCCCTAAAGTAATTGGATTTTTTTTGTCAATGTTCGACAAAGCAGATAAATTGAATTTTTTAAAACTTTGCTCATCACTACTGATGATGACCTATCCTCTGGATAGGTCATCAGTATCTGATTGGTGGGTGTACAACACCCGGGACCCCCGTCGATCAGCTGTTTGCGAATGCAGCGCATTGGTCAAATAGACTAGGCAAAGCTGAGCTCCTTTGAAGTGAATAGGTTGAGCTGCAATACCAAGCACAGCCACTGTACAATGTATGGCTGTGCTTGGTAAGCGGAGAGAAGGCTGTGGCATTACTGTATGCGCCGGTGCCTTCTCAAACAGCTGATCGTCAGGGTTTCCAGATGTCGGACCCCACTGATCAGATACTGATGACCTATCCATCCAAAACAACATGAGACATTAAGCGGCATTTATCATTGTCTTTACATCATTATTGTGGTGTAAAAAAAGTCGCAAATTATGGCACATGCCATATTGGCGCCATAATTTGTGACTTTTCAATATTCTTGCCACTTTTCTGAGGTGGTGAGAAAGGGGTGGAGTTTAGTGGAGGGGGTGAGGCTTCATACCGCCTGCCGGATTTACTATAACTTGTGCAAGAAACTGGCAAAAGTTATAGCTCACGTCTATGTCAGATCCTGGCTGGCATAGACTTGAGCTTCTGACAGACAGATGGCCAGAAATGTGACTAATTTATTTAATTGGTTGTCCCATTAAAAATATTCCATAGTTTTCAAACCAGCACCTGGATTTGAATACTTTTGTAATTGCATGTAATTAAAATGTATTATAGCCACTGAGCTATTGAATAAAATGTGTCTGTATAGCGCCACCTGCTGTTTGATTTTTTCTTATTTCTTTGACCTGCTCACTGAGATGGCCGCACATGCTCAGTTTCATCCTCCAACTGCCTCCTGAGCTGTGATAGGGGAAGCTGGGACACGCCCTTTAGCTGCAGCAGAAAAGACACTCCCCTTGAGCTGTCAGCTTGATATAAATCTAGCAGAGCAATGAATGTGGAGATCTCTGGATACATGTGAGGTACCGGGCTGGTTCTAGCTTTGTTAGAAAGAGCTTGTCATGTACTATATGATGTCTGATTTTCATTTCTCTCTTAATAAATTAGGTGCATCTTACTCCAGTACAAGGGGAACACCAGTCTTGATAAATGTCCCCATTGTGTCATAAGGTGTCTATTTTTATTTTTTATTTTTTTTATTTTTTTCATATAGTACTGGACTACTGGTTGCCTACTCTTGACATGTGTGTACTGATTTATGGCATTAAAATATAACTTTTATTAGTCACTTATTAAATCATAATTAACGCTATCTAGTTTCAAAGTATTTTATTCATAATGAAAGAAATCGTGAACATCTTACAGCATACATAAAATGGCACAGAAATAATATGCTCCACGAAAATCAGATCATACATGCTGAGTAGATACCATTATATCCATACAGAATATGATAAAGAACAGATAATGAATAAAACATAAAAGAAAATAAGTAAAATAAAATAAAGTAACGCAACAATAACGTGCAGAGATCACACCTAGGAGCCAAAGTAGATAAATTTAGTGCCTAAACATGTTTAAAGACACACAATAACCCTCAGACAAGCATTATCAAGATATGTGCCCTAAGATTCGCAATCAGTAATAAGTCACGTTACGTTGTATAGCCGTTGAATATGAGGAGGACATCCAGGGTTCCCACAACTTCTCAAAGGCTTCATATGTATCTTGGCGGATAGCGTTTAGTCTCTCATAGAGCAATATTTTGTTAATTCTATCAACTACTGCTTGAAAGCTAAGATCCGCTGATTGCCATTTATACGCAATATGGATCCTGGCTGCTAATAACATGTGCTGAGACAGTTTAAATTTGGAATACGACATCCTTGAAGATTTGTCGCCAAGGAGACACAAGGTGGGTAACAGAGGGAAGGCACAATCCAGCACAGAGGAGATCAGGTCGCGGATCTTACTCCAAAATCTCTGCACAACTGGGCAAGACCACCAAATGTGGTAGACCGTGCCATCCACTCCGCACCCCCTGAAACACAAAGGAGAGACTTCTGGATAGATGCGATGAAGTCTATATGGAACTAAGTATGTCCTAGGAAGAACCTTGATTGAAGTTTCCGCTAAAGTAATTTGCCAAGAAGTCTTAGTCAGGGTCTGCGAACATTGATGCCATTTTGCAATAGTAAGGTCTTCCTGGATGTCCCCCTCCCACTCCAGCATATATGGCAGTGCTTCTCAATTATTTTCTGTCATGCCCCCCCTAGGAAGAAGAAAACATTTTGCGCCCCCCGCGCGACTGTAAATAGTATCATTTGTCTATAAAATTGTTATAAGTACACCTCTGCATAACACTATCCTTATTAACGTATAAGAGAATAAAAAAAGAAAGAAATGTGGATCGGACACACACTTATGGGGGGGATCTGTGGATGATGGACACTTATGGGGGATCTGTGGATGACGCACACTGTTATGGGGGATCTGTGGATGATGGACACTTATGGGGGGGATCTGTGGATGACGGACACTTATGGGGGGATCTGTGGATGACGGACACTTATGGGGGGATCTGTGGATGACGGACACTTATGGGGGGATCTGTGGATGACGGACACTTATGGGGGGATCTGTGGATGACGGACACTTATGGGGGGATCTGTGGATGACACACACTTATGGGGGGATCTGTGGATGAAGGACACTTATGGGGGATCTGTGGATGACGGAAACTTATGGGGGGGATCTGTGGATGACAGACACATATGGGTGATCTGTGGATGACGGACACTTATGGTGGGATCTGTGGATAACGGACACTTATGGGGGGGATCTGTGGATGACGGACACTTATGGTGGGATCTGTGGATGACGGACACTTATGGGGGGGATCTATGGCAGGCAATGTTACAGGGGGCTCTGTGGCTGGCACTGTTATATATGTGCCATCCACAGACCCCCCCACCCCATAACAGTGCCATCCACAGTGCCCCCCCAGCCCATAACAGTGCCATCCACAGACCCCCACCCCTTAACTGTGCCATCCACCGATTCCGTGTGCCCGCCGCCGCCGTTTAAAGTTATTAAACATGCCCCCCTCACTCCTAATAGTACCGTATATCTTCTGTATAATGCCGGCAGGCAGGCCGGGCGGCCGGCGCGTCCCTCAGTGAAGTCACTTGTCTGCGTCGCCTGCTTCATTCATAAAGCAGGCGGCGCAGGCACGTGACATCACTGAGGGACGCGCCGGCCGCCCAGCCTGCCTGCCGGCATTATACAGAAGAAATTTGCACACCCCAAAGGCCGGCCCTGAACGAGCCCCCCTTCACGGAGCCTGGTGCCCCCCCTGGGGGCGCGCCCCACTATTTGAGAAACACTGATATATGGCAACTTAAGTCCCTCCGGTAAGGTATTTACCAAACCATAAATCCTAGAAAGCAACCCCTGCTTGTACAGCGAGTAAGTAACAAATCTCTCAAAGGGTGTAAAATCCAGTTTCGTGTTATTAATCTTCAGGGATTGAAGGCATGAGAAGATTTGCAAGGCATTAAATGATTCACAATCTGGTAGATCGTATTTGTTTTTAAAGTCTGCTAAGGACATAAGTTTCCCCCTAAACAAAAACCTATAAAGAGTGGTAAAGTTATTGGAAGTCCACCACCGGAATGTCCCCATCTGGAGGCCAGGGTGGAACAATGGATTACCAAATAAGTGAAAAAGCGGTGTATGTTTAGATTGGAGGCCTGCTTTAAATCTAACAGACCGCCATAGAATCAGTGAGTGATGTGACAATGGTGAAGCTGTTCGTATAGGCCGATGGTAAGGGAGTAGTATTCCAGAGCAAGGATCTCTAGGTCCAGGGTGCACAAAGGGTCTGTTCTAGAGAAACCCACAGGGGGAAGACCTCCGGTTTTAAGTGGGTCAGGAATAATTGAGCCAAACCTGCTGATTTGTAATACTTGATGAAATCTGGAACAGAGAGACCTCCCTGAGATTTGTGTCTACACATTGTGGACCTGGAGATCCTGGCCCGCTTGCCAGCCCATATAAATTTCATGGTATCCGCCTGCAAATTTCGAAGATCTTTGATGGGGACCTGGACCGGGAGGGTTCGAAATAAATAGAGGATGCGGGGCAGGACCACCATCCTAACAATATGTATTCTCCCTATCCATGAGACTGGTAGTGCGCCCCAAGTTTTGTAATCCTCTCTAATCCTACGGTAAAGTGGGAGGTAATTGAGTTTGTAGGTTGAGGACAGCTTCGCAGGTATTGAAGTTCCTAGATATTGAATATGGGTAGTTAGTTGGGAGAAGGGAAAATTTTGGGAAAGTGAAGATTGAAGGGATGGGGGAGAGTTACACAACAGAAGTTCAGACTTCTTGTGGTTAATTTTGAGCCCTGAGGCTAAGGAAAAGGCATTTAGCAGCTGTAGTAGGTTTGGAAGCGAGATAAGAGGGTTGGTCAGGGATAACAAGAGGTCATCAGCAAATAAACTCAATTTATAATCAGTGTTTCCTATCTTAAGGCCTGTTAAGTTGGGATTGTTCCTAATAGAGATAGCGAGGGGTTCCATGGCCAAGGCGAATAAAGCGGGGGAAAGGGGGCAACCTTGTCGAGTGCCTCTAAGAATTTGAATTGGTGAGGGGTGAGTTGTTGGGAGTTTAAGATATGCGACAGGTGCTGAATATATGGCCTGTACCGCTTGTAAGGAAGGGCCTTTGATGCCCATATTGAGTAACACTTTATACAAGTATTCCCAGCTAACAGAATCAAAGGCCTTTTCTATATCCAGTGCTAAAATAGCCAGGGGGATCTTTCTAGTGTTAGCTACCTGAATCACATTAAGTACCTTTCTGATGTTATCTGGTGCTTCTCTGTCTGGGATGAATCCCACCTGGTCCTTATGTATAAGACCAGGGAAAAGAATATTAAGGCGTCTTGCTAAAATAGATGTAAATAGTTTAGTGTCCAAATTTAACAGGGATATCGGTCTGTAGTTAGCAGGAGATAAGGGGTCTTTTTTAGGTTTGGGCAGTACAGTGATGTTAGCAAAAAGAAAATCAGGATGGGGGGTACGGCCAGACAATAAATGGTTGCAGAACTGTACAATATGTGGGACTAAGATTGAGGAATATTTTTTGTAGCACATGGCTGACAGCCCATCCGGGCCCGGAGCCTTTCCCAGTTTCAAGGAGTTAATTGTATAGATTACCTCCTCGGAACTGACAGCTCTACTCAGATCTTGTAATGCTTCGGGGGTCACCTGGGGGAGTGGTAACGACGACAGAAAGTCATCTCTAGCTGGGACATGTCCATCTTCCGGTCCTTTATAAAGCTGTTGGTAAAAAGCGTGAAACGTATCGTAGATGGTTTTAGGGGTAGAAGTTATATGACCTGAGCGTGAACGGATTTGGAAAACCTGGTTGATTTTCTGTTTAGCCTTCAGTTGGCAAGCTAACATTTTATCAGGTTTATTAGCGTATCTGTAGAAATACGATGCAGTCCATCATAGGGCTTTTTCCGTATCGTTTGACAATATTAGGTTTATTTGCATTTTGGTATCCTTGACTGCCTTAAGTAGGTATAGTGATGGTGACCTCTGATGCACCTGTACTAGTCTACTCAGTTTAGATTCAAGCGTCAGGAAGGCCTCCTGTCTCCCCCTCTTTAATTGCAAAGCTTCCTTAATTAGTCTACCCCACATGTAAGCCTTGTGTGTAAGCCATGTAAGCATAGGGTCTATATCCGGGTGTACATTTCCCGCAAAGAAACACTTCATGTCCTCCTGAAGCCTATCACGAACGCCTGGTCTCGTCAATAGTGACTCGTTAAGTCTCCAAGAGAATAAACGGTTTGTAGGTGTGTTTGGAGTCATCTCAATCATTACCATGTCATGATCGGACCAGGAGGACACAATATGCCTGCTATAAGCCAGAAAGGGGAGCATAGAGATAGACAACAATATGAGGTCAATACGGGAGTATACACTGTGGGCCGGGGAATAATAAGTGTATCCCCTCTGCTTACCGTTATGCTCCCTCCACAAATCCGCTACTGAAAGGGACTCTAGAACTTTCCTGATGGTGACCTTACATGAGGCCTTACGTGATGTAGTGGGTGGAGCAGAACGGTCCAACACAGGGTCCATCACAAAGTTAAAATCCCCGCACCAAATTATTTTGTCGTAGGTAAGGGACTCAAGTTTACGCCACATATGAGAGAAGAACATAATAGACTCAACATTAGGGGCATACATATTAACTAAACACCACACCTCACCGCAAAAATCACCCAGTAGTATGACATAACGCCCATCCTGATCCACTATGGAACGAGTAACCTGGAGTGGGAAGTTATTAAGCAGGATCATGGTCCCTCTGCATTTGGAATGAAAAGTGGACGAATAGAATCTAGTGTACTGAGGATGAAAGTATTTAGGGTGAGAGGTTGCGGTGAAATGGGTCTCCTGAAGACATATGACATCCGGTTTATTTCTACAATAAGATGAAAATGCTGTTTTACGTTTCCTCGGGGAGTTAAAACCCTGAACATTATGTGTTAGAAACTTGCACATGTCTTACTACAAAACAAGGTATGGTTAAAGCAGGTCATGGTGTGCAGTGTCATATATCTCACTAGGCTCGAAGTAGGATCTCCAACAAAAATAAAAAAAGACATAACAATCATAGTAACTAATGCACTATGGAGTGCAGCATAACACGGTTCAAATGGGTGAATTGTGGTCATCAGGAGGAGAAAAAACAGTCCTGACTCCACAATAAACAATTGTCCCATAAGGTCGGGCAACAAGCATGTCCGATCCACCGCATCCCTTCATATAAACATGTGGACCATGAAGGGGAATATTAGTGCGAGGAACATAAGCAGGAATAAAAGGAGAGGTCGTGAGTTACCCAGATTCAATGAGTCTCTGTTGATCCAGCGCTTCAGCGCCCGTCCAAGGCGTAACGATCAGGTCATCGATGATCTGGTTCCTGAAGGTGCAGCCGAGACGACCTTTGTCCATTCCCTCGCCGGGCGTTGGGGCCTAGGGCGCACGGAGGGGCCTTCTGGACGGTCTAATTCGATGCCGGCCTTCTGCAGAACCTCAATCCCTTCAGCCGGCGTGCGAATGGTATGGCTGCGTGTTTTCAGCTGAAAGGAGAGGGCGAAGGGGAATCCCCATCTGTATTTCACCTGCGTTTGTTGAAGGGCCTGTGTCACAGGTCTCATCTCCCTACGTTTCCTTAGCGTGGACGGAGCCAAATCCGCGTAGAGATGTACTGAGGATGGAAGTCCAGGTAAGTTGGACAGGTTCCGTGCGGCATTTAAAATTTTATCCCTCATTTCGGGGTGGTGCATACGGAGAACCACATCTCTCGGCATATCTGGTATTCTCGGTTTCCCCAAGGATCTGTGGACTCTGTCCATCTTCAGTTGGTCAGACTCAATGTCCGGCAGTAGTTCCGCAAACAGGGACCCCATTGTCGTAGGCAAATCTTGAAAAAGTTCAGGTAGACCTCGAACTCTAAGGTTACCTCTTCTGGACCAATTTTCTAGGTCCTCAATTTTAAGTTCGAGTTCCTGCAGCTGGGCCGTATGCGAATCGATGTCCGCTCTGTCAGCTCCAATGGCGTCTGCTAGTTCATCGGCTCTAGACTCCATGTCCGACACCCTGTTGCCCAGGTCTTGTATCTGCCGAGTAAATTCAGCCACCGCTTGCGACAGCTCAGTTCGGAATAGAGCTGCAATATTGTTATAGAGGTCAGTCGGATCTGGCTGAACCTCTTCTGGGGCTGGTCGCTGTCCACTATCAGTGGAGGAGGCAGGGCTTGCCGGGAATGCGGCCTGGTCCGCCATGATGGATTGGCGCGTAGACCTGAAAATCTCCGGTATTGTCTGGGACGGAGCGGGTGTAGTCGGCAATCTAGTCTTCCCTTTGCCGCGGGATGTTTTCTGCATCCCCTGCATGAGAGCACTTGTGCAGTGGAGCCGTGATGACGGCGATTATAATGGGATTAAGGCGGTGGTCGGTGCGGAGCTTACACAGGCATGCCCTCTCAGCGAGCCGCGCGCATGCGCCCTGATAATTAACGCTATCTAACCTACTATTAAAACTATCTATTAGAACCTCCAGAGTGCTATATAGCTTGCTAGCTGTACTGTTGTTTTGGTAGCCTGGTAGCGGCGCGCTTGCTCCAGTCACTACCTGTTTGTTTTTGTATATCAGTATCTGATTTCTCACATATGGAGGTCTATAGAGTCTAAAATCTTATACACTGCCCCCCGACATGTTTCGCCATGTACATGGCGTCTTCAGGGGCACGGGCAGTCTACCAAGGTGTCTATCTTATATGTGTCTAAATGCGGCCACCCAGTGGCAGACGGTTAAGGAGTTTGCTATTCTGTTGGAACATTGTGCTGGAATATGGTTTCATGAGTTCATAAAGGGGTTGTCTTACTTTAGCAAATGGCACTTATTAATGTATTGTGATTGTCCATATTACTTCCTTTTCTGGCTTGATTCATTTTGCCATCACATTACACACTGATTGTTTCCAGGGGTTATGACCACCCTGCAGTACAGCATCAGTGGTCGTGTTTGCACACTATAGGAAAAAGTGGCAGAGAGGCCTGCACTTTTTCCTATAGTATGCAAGCACAACCACCGCTGCTGGATTGCAGGGTGTTCATAAACCCTGGAAGCGATCAGTGTATAATGTGATGGAAAAATTAATTCAATGTTTAATTCCATTTTATACATTGCATCATTATGACAAGTCTATTTTACATGGGTCAATTAGCCAAATGAGTGTTCATAAAACCGCTCATTCCTGTTTCTCATTTGTTGTTGCTCATATCTGTTATACAGACATAAAATGAATGTTTGACCACAGCATGTCCCCTGTGTAAATAGGGGATTTGCTGCCAAAATATAATTCATTCAATGAGAGGAGGGGTTTAAATGGGGATTCTGAAACCAATAATTGAAGTAGAACTCCCACAAAAATGTTTATTCTCTGACCTGTTAGAAAGGTAGATAATCTAATCTGTAGTGAATGTAATCTTCTCACTAGTGACTGTTTTTGTGAGTTATAACCTCCCTTCTGATACATAGCAGTGTTATGTGACCAACACTCTGATCTCCAACTGACACAGGACAGGAAGTCAGTTACTTCTCTATTCATTCCTATGAGACTGAAATTGAGGCTCCCATAGAAATACATAGACAAATCTGTCCACACATAGGATGCTGTGTTATATGGAAAGTCTAATTGCTGGTCACATCACAAAGCTAGGAATTAGACAGAACTGGATAACTCACAAATATAGTCACTGGTAAAAAGATTGCATTTCCTACAGATTACATGTAGTGTCGAGCGAACCCGAACAGCAAAGTTCGGGTACCTGGACCCGAACCTGAACTTTGCAGCAAAATTTCAGATTCGAGTTCGGTGTTCGGCCATTTAATAAAGCTTTTGAAAGGCTGCAGAGTAGCCAATCAACAAGCTTTAAATCTGTGGGCACTTAGAAGCCATCACATAGTGATTTTTTTGGTGGGTGCAATGCACCATCTTTGTACCCCGGCACAAAAATATAATAGTTACTCTGTTAGTTCGGTGGGTGACATATACCCATTTTTTGTGTGAGGTACACCTGCACTGCAACCGTGACAGGGAAATTAATATAGTTAATCCGTCTGTTAGATCCGTCTGTCTTTCACTTCACCCCATTGCAAATCAGGCAAGCAGTCTAAGGCCCAAGTCATGCAGGAGTCTCTTATGCTTTTTGATGAACATAAATGTTCTAAACCTGAGCACCACCTGCCTGACCAGGCATCTAAATGCAAGGCACGAGCTGCAGTGGAGTACACACCTCAAAAACCACAAAAGATCTCAGGGTCCTCCTGCTCCCTCTTCTGCTGCAGTCTCTGCCTTTTCCTCCCCCTCTGGAGTGACATTGGCACCTGCCACCCCGCAAACAGAGGATGTGGCAGAAATACCACCACCACCTCCACCACTGTCACCAAGCATCTCCACACTGTCCCATGGAAGTGTTCAGCTGTCCATCACCCAAACACTAGAGAGAAAGAGGAAGCACACCGCTACCCATCCGCGATCCCTGGCCCTGAATACAAGCATTTCAAAATTCCTGACCTTTGAAATGCTGTCATTACGTCTAGTGGAGACAGAGACAGAGACTTTTAACCCCTTAAGGACTCGGCCCTATTTCACCTTCTGGACTTGGCCATTTTTTGCAAATCTGATGCAGTCCGGGATCTTCTTCTAGCTTTACCCACTGCCATCTCATTGGAGATGGCCATCTCCCAGGCAATCGATGCTGAGTAGAACGGTCGTCTCGCTTTACACCTTCACGGCCACATCCAGGGGCCACCAAGCCAGCAGAAGAGCCAATGGAGGTTGGGTCCTCCCATCTTACACAAGCGGAACGAGCTCGTCGCCAACAAAAAAGTCTGTGCCTGTTTTGTGGAAAAGCAGGACATCTTGTTAACTCCTTAAGGACACAGCCTTATTTCACCTTAAGGACCAGGCCATTTTTTGCAAATCTGACCAGTGTCACTTTAAGTGCTAATAACTTTAAAAAGCTTTGACTTATCCAGGCCATTCTGAGATTGTTTTGTTCGTCACATATTTTACTTCATGACACTGGTAAAATGAAGTAAAAGAAAATAATTTTTATTTATAAAAAAATACCAAATTTACCCAAAAATTTGTAAAAAATTGCAAATTTCCAAGTTTCAATTTTTTACTTCTATAATACATAGTAATACCTCCAAAAATAGTTATTACTTTACATTCCCCATATGTCTACTTCATGTTTGGATCATTTTGGGAATGATATTTTATTTTTTGGGGATGTTACAAGGCTTAGAAGTTTAGAAGCAAATCTTGACATTTTTCCGAAATTTTCAAAAACCCAATTTTTAGGGACCAGTTCAGGTCTGAAGTCACTTTGCGAGGCTTACATAATAGAAACCACCCAAAAATGACCCCATTCTATAAACTACACCCCTCAAGGTATTCAAAACTGATTTTACAAACTTTGTTAACCCTTTAGGTGTTCCACAAGAATTAATGGAAAATAGAGATACAATTTAAAAATTTCACTTTTTGGGCAGATTTTCCATTTTAATAATTTTTTTGCCAGTTACAAAGCAAGGGTTAACAGCCAAACCAAACTCAATATTTATGGCCCTGATTCTGTAGTTTACAGAAACACCCCATATGTGGTCTTAAACTACTGTACGGGCACACGGCAGGGCACAGAAGGAAAGGAATGCCATACGGTTTTTGGAAGGCAGATTTTGCTGGACTGTTTTTTTTTACACCATGTCCCATTTGAAGCCTCCCTGATGCACCCCTAGAGTAGAAACTCCATAAAAGTGACCCCATCGAAGAAACTACACCACTCAATGTATTCAAAACTGTTTTTACAAATGTCATTAACCCTTTAGGTGTTCCACAAGAATTAATGGAAAATAGAGATACAATTTCAAAATTTCACTTTTTTGGCAGATTTTCCATTTTAATATTTTTTTTTCTTTTACAAAGCAAGGGTTAACAGCCAAACAAAACTCAATATTTATGGCCCTGATTCTGTAGTTTACAGAAACACCCCATATGTGGTCGTAAACTACTGTACGGGCACACGGCAGGGCGCAGAATGAAAGGAATGCCATACGGTTTTTGGAAGGCAGATTTTGCTGGACTGGTTTTTTTGACACCATGTCCCATTTGAAGCCTCCCTGATGCACCCCTAGAGTAGAAACTCCAAAAAAGTGGCCCCATTTTAGAAACTAGGGGATAGGGTGGCAGTATTGTTGGTACTAGTTTAGGGTAAATATGATTTTTGGTTGCTCTATATTACACTTTTTGTGAGGCAAGATAACAAGAAATTACAAGAAGAAGATAAAAAAAACAAGAAGTTTTTATTTTTTGTTATTTACAACATTCATCTGAAAGGTTAGATCATGTGATATTTTTATAGACCAGGTTGTCACGGATGCGGCGATACCTAATATGTATACTTTTTTTTTATTTATGTACGTTTTACACAATGATTTCTTTTTTTAAACAAAAAAAAAATTCATGTTTTAGTGTCTCCATATTCTGAGAGCCATAGTTTTTTCATTTTTCAGGCGATTATCTTAGGTAGGGTCTCATCTTTTGCGGGATGAGATGACGGTTTGATTGGCACTATTTTGGGGTGCATATGATATTTTTGATCGCTTGCTATTACACTTTTTGTGATGTAAGGTGACAAAAAATGGTTTATTTAGCACAGTTTTTATTTTTTATTTTTTTACGATGTTCATCTGAGGGGTTAGGTCATGTGATATTTTTATAGAGCCGATCGATACGAACGCGGCGATACCAAATATGTATACTTTATTTTTATTTATGTAAGTTTTGCACAATAACAGCTTTTTTAAAACAAAAAAAATTATGTTTTAGGGTCTCCATATTCTGAGCCATAGTTTTTTATTTTTTTGGGTGATTGTCTTAGGTATGGGCTCATTTTTTGCGGGATGAGGGGACGGTTATATTGGTACTATTTTGGTGGGCAAACGCCTTTTTGATCGCTTGCTGTTGTACTTTTTGTGATGTAAGGTGACAAAAAAATGGTTTATTTAGCAGTTTTTATTTTTTATTTTTTACGGTGTTCATCTGAGGGGTTATGTCATGTGATATGTTTATAGAGTCGGTCGATATGGACGCGGCAATACCTAATATATATACTTTTTTTTCCCCCCTATTCTTTAACAATTTTTTTTAACTTTATTTGGGGAAAATAAAGTTTTTGTTTATTTTTACTTGAAACTTTTAATTTTTTGGGGGGAAAACTTTAATTTTTAAACTTTTTTTTTCACTTTATTTTTTTGTCCCACTTTGGGACTTGAACTTTTGCGGGTCTAATCCTTTACAATGCATTCCAATACTTCTGTATTGGAATGCATTGGCTGTATGAGTAATACTGTGTGTATTACTCATACAGCTTCCGGCCTGTGAGATCCAGGGGGCTGGATCTCACAGGCTCGTCACCGGAACGCAGCGCAGATGCCTTCCATGCCATCGGGTCCCCCCTACAGCCCCATGGGGACCCGAGGGCACCACCACCGCCGCCGCACCAGGTAAAAGCCGCAAACCGCATTTAGCCGAGGTGCCTGCTCAATGATTTGAGCAATGATTTGAGCAGGCACCGGGTTCCGATCACAGCCCGCAGGGCGGCGGTGATCGTAACAACACATGACGTACCGGTACGTCATGGGTCCTTAAGGACTCGGGAACCATGCCGTACCGGTACGTCATGGGTCCCTAAGGGGTTAAAAACCTTATGGCGGTGGCTGTCCCACAGTACGTGGTTCCCAGCCACCACTAATTTTCCAGGCGAGCCATCCCTGCCCTGCACAACCAAGTGGCGGATAAAGTCAGGTGTGCACTGCGCAACGTCATCTGTGGCAAGGTCCACATAACCACTGATACATGGACCAGTAAGCACGGGCAGGGACATTATATCTCCCTAACTGCACACTGGGTAAATACAGTGCCGGCTGGGCCTGAGGCGGATTGCAGTTTGGCTCATGTCCTACCGCCACCGAGGATTGCAGGACATTTCTCGTTGCCTCCTGTTGCCTCCTCCTACTACTCCGCTTCCTCCTCTACCGCCTCCTGATATGGTCAGCGTAACACCTGCACCACCAACTTCAGTACAGCCAGGGGGAAACGATAGCAGGCTGTTTTGAAACTCATCTGTTTGGGGGAAAAACCCCACACCGCACAGGAGCTGTGGACGGGCATGGAACAACAGACCGATGAGTGGTTGGTGCCACTGAGCCTCAAGCCCGGCCTGGTGTTGTGCGATAACGGGCGAAATCTCGTAGCAGCTCTGGGGCTAGCCGGTTGAACGTACATCCTTTGCCTAGCGCATGTGCTGAATTTGTTGGTGCAGAGGTTCCTGAAAAATTCCCTAATATGTCAGAGCTGCTGCAGAAAGTGCGGGCCGACTATACGAGCTTTCAGTGATCTCACCCTGATGCTGCTCGCCTGGCTGCGCTACAGTGTAACTTCGGCCTTCCCGTTCACCGACTCATATGCGCCATACCCAAGGTGGAACTCCACCTTGCACATGCGTGCGAGCAGCAGCCGGGGATAGTGGAGTTTCAGCTGCAGCACACATGGGTGAGTTGCTCTGGCGAACAGCACCACTTCACCACCAATGAGTGGGCCTCCATGCAGGGCGTGTGCGCTGTTTCGAGTACTCTATCAACATGGCCAGTGCCGATGACGCAGTCCTCAGCGTTACTATCCCACTTCTATGTCTCCTTGAAAAAACACTTCGGGTGATGATGGAAAAGGATGTGGCACAGGAGGAAGAGGGATCATTTCCACGGTTATCAGGCCAGTCATTCACAAGTGGCTTGGAGGGTGGGTTCCTGCTCCAACAGAGGCCAGGTGCACAACTGTCCAGCCAGGGCACAGTTCTGGAGGATGAGGAGGAGGAGGATTATGATGAGGAGGAACCGTGTTCACAGCAGGATGGCAACCAAAGCTGCTCATGGGCATTACTGGAGCGTGTCTGGGGGAATACAAAGGTCACAGATGATACACCTCCCACAGAGGACAGCTTGTCGTTGCCTCTGGGAAGCCAGGCACACATGAGCGACTACATGCTGCAGTGCCTGCTCAACGACCGCCAAGTTGCCCACATTCTAACCAGTGCTGATTACTGGGTGGCCACCCTTCTGGATCCCCGCTACAAGGACAGCATGCCGTACTTCATTCCGTCATTGGAGCGTGATCAGAAGATGTGCAAGTGCAAGCGCACGCTGGTAGATGCGCTGCTGATGGCATTCCCACCTGACAGCGGCGGCACAGTGGAAGCACAAGGCAAAGGCAGAGGAGGAGGAGGAAGAAGTCGCCAACACAGCTGGGGCACCGCTAGCACCCCAGAAGGGAGGGTTAGCCTGTCCGAAATGTGGAAAAGTTTTGTCAGCATGCCACAACAACCAGCACCACCAGCTGATACGGAACGTCTTAGCAGGAGGCAGCATTTCAGCAACATTGTGGAACAGTATGTGTGCGCACGCCTACAAGTACTGACTGGTAGGTCTGCCCCTTTCAACTGCTGGGTCTGCAAATTGTGCACTTGGCCTGAGCTTGCCCTTTATGCCTTGGAGGTGTTGGCCTGCCCAGCATCCAGTGTATTGTCGGAACGTGTGTTTAGCACGACAGAGGGGTGATCACAGATAAGCGCAGCCGTCTGTCCACAGCCAACATGGACAAACTCACGTTCATTAAAATGAACCAGGCTTGGATCCCACAGGACTTGTCCATACCTTGTGCTAAATAGACAAGTATACTGGCAGCACCCAGCCATTTTTATACTCCAGCGCACTTTCTCTTTGCCTTCTCTTTTCCATTACCCAATGTTTTGGGGCCTTGCCAAATTAAAAAATTAAATAAAATAAATAGATAAAGGAATTTTATTTTTTATTTTTTTAGATTCTATGTTATTTTAAGTCATTTCCCTATCCACATTTGTTTGCAGGGCAATTGTCCTGCTCTTACCCCCATTTTGCTTCCTTTTGCAGCCCTCTAGCCCTTACTATGACTATTTTACAGCCATTTTAGTGCACCAAAGTTCGAGTCCCCATTGATTTCAATGGGATACGGGTTCGAGTTTGGGTCAAGTTCGGGTCAGATCCTGCACTTGTAGCCCGCTGCTAATGGCAATCCCCAGCAAAAATGCATACAATGGAGGATGCCTGCAGCGGACCACAAGTACCACAGGAGAATCCTGTGGACATCCTACACAGGATAGAAAATGTGTGGATGTGATAAACAGTAAAAATAATATAACAAAAACAAAGACAGGTGCACTCTGCGGCTTTACTAACCCTCATACTGGTGTAAAATTGAGAATTTGCTAACATATGTTGGCTAATTCTCAATTTTTCACCAGTAAGAGGGTTAGTAAGACCGCAGAGTGCACCTGTCTTTGTTTTTGTTATATTAGGAGTTCTTCTTTAACATATGAAAATAAATAAAAAAGCAAGTGTTGATTGACATTGTTAATTGGCACTTACAGATAATTCATCTGCCCATGTAAAAGGATCCTCACAATCAATATTTCAGGCCTCAGATGAAAATCAATGCTCCTTTTTTCCAGCATAATATTTCATCATTAGATCATCTTTTGCATTCCATCCCATTAGTATGCATCTCTTTTTCTGCATTATATTTTATTATTATGCATCTCTTCTCCTGAATTATATTTCCTCAATATGCCTCTATTCTCCTGCATTATATTTCATTATGCATCATTTCTCCGCCATTGTATTTCCTCATTATGGATCTAACATCCTGTATTAAACTTACTTGCTATGTATCTCTTCTCCTGAATTATATTTCCATATTATGCATATCTTCTCCTGCATTATATTTTCTGATTATGCATTCGTTCTCCTGCATTATATTTCCTCATTATGCATATCTTCTTCTTCTTCATTATTTTCCCTCATCCATCTCCTCTTCTGCACTATTTTCCCCCATTATGCATCTCTCCACCTGCATTATTTACCCTCATTATGCATCTCTTCTCCTGCATTATATTTCCACATTATACATCTGTTCTCCTGCATTATTTTCCTCATTATGCATTCCTTCTCCTGCATTATATTTACTTATTATGTATCTCTTCTTCTTCATTATTTTCCTTCATGCATCTCTTCTCCTGCATTATTTCCCCATTATGCATCTCTCTGGCATTATTTACCCTTATTATGCATTTTTTCTCCTGCATTATTCTCCCTCATTATGCATCTCTTCTCCTGCATTATTTCCCCCATTATGCATCTCTCTGGCATTATTTCCCCTCATTATGCATCTCATCTCCTGCATTATTTTCCTTCATTATGCATCTCTTCTCCTGCATTTTCCCCCTCATTATGCATTTCTTCTCCTGCATAATTTTCCCTCATTATGCATCTCTTCTCCTGCATTATTCCCCTCATTATGCATCTCATCTCCTGCATTATTTTCCTTCATTATGCATCTCTCCTTCTGCATAATTTTCCACCTTTATGCAACTCTTCTCTTGCATTATTTTCCCTCATTATGCATCTCCTCTCCTGCATTATATTTCCTCATTATTATAAATCTCTTCTTCCGCATTATATTTCCTCATTATGCATCTCTGTTCCTGCATTATATTTTCTTATTATGCATCTCTTCTTCTACATTATTTTCCCTCATTATGCATTTCATTTCCTGCATTATTTTCCCTCATTATGCATATTTTCTTCTGCATTATTTTCCCTCATTATGCATCTCCTCTTCTCCTGCATTATATTTCCACCTGATGTATCTCCTCTCCTACATTATATATCCGTATTATGACTCTCCACTCCTATATTATATTTTCTCATTATACACTTGTTTTTCAGCATATTTCTTCATTATGCATCTTTTCTCTTGCATTATATTTTTTATTATGCACCTTCTCTATTGCATTATACAGTATTTCTTCACTATGCATCTCTTCTTTTCCATTATTTTTCTTCATTATGCATCTCTTCTCCTACATAATAAAGCATTTCATCAATATACTTTGATGGCTTTATTTTATACCCAAAGCATGGCTACTAACTAGACTACAAGAGTATGTGCTGGACCACAGTGGTACGTGTGGCATGGAATACAATATTCACTTATATGTTCACCTGTAATTTGGAGTAGTGTTGATCATGAATATTCGAATTGCGAATTTTAATCGCGAATATCGGCACTTCGAGAATACGCGAATATTTAGAATATCGCAAAATATATTCGTAATCGCAAATATTAGATTTTTTTTTAAATACCAGTTCATGCAAATTTTTATGTGAATATTTTATGCGAATTTTCGCAATCAAGAAAATAATGCCTGGAGATCATGAATTTGCAAATTCTCGAATATATGGCGAATATTTGCCCAAATATTCACGAGATATTGCAAATTCGAATATTGCCCCTGCCGCTCATCACTAATTTGGAGTGCTGACCATTAGTATTGAGCAAACCCGAACTGTAAAGTTCGGGTCCGTACCAAACTTTGCGAGTTCTGGTACCTGGACCCAAACCCAAACTTTTTCCCAGAAAAGTTCCGGTTCGAGTACTGTGTTCGAACATTTAATAAAGCTTTTCAAAGACTGCAGGGCAGCCAATCAACAAGCTTTTAAGCTGTGGGAACTTCGAAGTCATCACAGCCATCACAACCCATTTTTGCTATGAGATACATGTGCACTGCATATGTGACAGGGAAATTAATATAGTTAATCTGTCTGCTAGTTCAGTGGGTGACATATACCCATTTTTGGTGTGCGGTACACCTGCATTGCATATGTGGCAGGGAAATTAATATTGTTAATCCGTCTAGTTCGGTGGGTAACCTCAAAGAATGAGGAGAGCATGAAATAAGGGACGTGGCCCTAGTTGTGGTGCTGCTGGTTCTGGTGGAGCTCCTGTTGCAGGGAGAGGACGCCCAAATTAAACATCTTCCTCAGGTGCACGTAGGCGACAGGACGTTCAGTGTCATTTTGTAGGCCCGAATACCGGTGTACGAATGGTGAGGCTGAATAAGTAGAGGCGGTAGTAAATTGGATGGTGAAACGGCAGAGTTGGCACCTACAGCCCATGGGCATCTGTCTTTTACCTCACCCCCTTGCAAATCAGCCAAGCAGTCTGAGCCCCAAGTCATGCAGAAGTCTCTTATGCTTCTTGATGACCCTGCACCAGAAGTGGAAGAGATTGAGTGCACTGATGCCCAACCACTTATGTTTCAAGATGTGGACATGGGAGGACCACCACAGCACATCTCTGTTTATGATGAAACACAGGTGCCAACTGCTGCAGATTTCTGCTGTGTGCAGACCGGCAAGGAGGACAGGGGTGAGGAGTGGGTGGAAGATGATGTGGAGGATGATGAGGTCCTAGACCCAACATGGAATCAAGGCCATGCGAGTGACGTGTGCAGTTCGGAGGAAGAGGTGGTGGTCACACAGTGCCAGCTGTACAGCAAAAGATGGAGAAGGGTGCAAAAGCAGTGGGTGTACGGTAGCCAGTATGCCTGCTACTGCCTACTGCACCCAGGGACTGAGCAGACCAAAGTCAGCCCCAAGGAGTTCCCTGGCGTGGCAGTTCTTCAGACAATGTGCTGACGAGAAGACGCGATTGGTTTGCACGCTGTGCAATCAGAGCCTGGAGCGAGGCATAAATGTTCTAAACCTGAGCACCACCTGCATGACCAGGCATCTAAATGCAAAGCACGAGCTGCAGTGGAGCACACACCTGAAAAACCACAAAAGATCTCAGGCTCCTCTTGCTCCCTCTTCTCCTGCGGTCTCGGCCTCTTCCTCCCCCTCTGGAGTGACAGTGGCTCCTGCCGCCCCCAAACAGAGGATGTGGCAGCAACACCACCACCTCCACCACTGTCACCTAGCATGTCCACGCTTTCCGATGGAAGCATACATCTGTCCATCCCCCCCTACCCACCCGCAATCCCTGGCCCTGAATGCCAGCTTTTCAAAATTCCTGGCCTTTGAAATGCTGTAATTCTGTCTGGTTGATAAAGAGACTTTTGAAAACCTTATGGTGGTGACTGTCCCACAGTACGTGGTTCCAAGCCGCCACTACTTTTCCAGGCGAGCCATCCCTGCCCTACACAACCAAGTAGCGGACAAAATCAGGTGTGCCCTGAGCAACACCATCTGTGGCAAGGTCCACATAACTACTGTGGACCAGTAAGCACAGACAGGGACATTATATCTCCCTAACTACACACTGGGTAAATGCAGTGGCGGCTGGGCCTGGTGCGGATAGCAGGTTGGAGCATGTCCTACCGCCACCGAGGATTGCAGGATATTTCGCATTGCCTCCTCCTCCTACACTGCTTCCTCCTCTACCGCCTCCTCATCCGGTCAGCGTAACATCTTCACCACAAACTTTAGCACAGCCAGGGCGAAACTGTAGCAGGCTTTTTTGAAACTCATCTGTTTGGGGGAAAAATCCCACACCTTGCAGGAGGTGTGGACGGGCATGGAACAACAGACCGATGAGTGGATGGTGCCGCTGAGCCTCAAGCCTGGCCTGGTGGTGTGCTATAATGGACAAAATCTTGTAGCAGCTCTAGGGCATGTGATGAATTTGGTGGTGCAGGGGTTCCTGAAAAATCACCCCGATATGTCAGAGCTTCTGCAGAAAGTGCGTGCCGTCTGGGCGCGCTTTCGGCGTTCTTACCCAGCTGCTGCTCGCCTGTCTGCGCTGCAGCGTAACTTTGGCCGTCCAGCTCAGCGCCTCATATGCGATGTACCCACAAGGTGGAACTCCACCTTGCACATGCTGGAAAAACTGTGAGAGCAGCAGCAGGCGATAGTGGAGTTTCTGCTGCAGCAAAAACAGGTGAGTCACTCTGCGGAATAGAACCACTTCACCACCAACGAGTGGGCCTCCATGCGGGACGTGTGTGCTATGTTGCTTGCTTTGAGTGCTCCACCAACATGGCCAGCGCTGATAACGCAGTCCTCAGAGTTGCAATCCCACTTAGGCTACTTTCACTCTGGTGTTTTGGCTTTCCATTTGTGAGATCCGTTCAGGGCTCTCACAAGCGGTCCAAAACAGATCAGTTTTGCCCTAATGCATTCTGAATGGAAAAGGATCCGCTCAGAATGCATTAGTTTGCCTCTGTTCGGTCTCCAATCTCCATTATATGTCTCCTTAAAAAAAAAGCTTTGGGCGATGATGGACGAGGATATGGCACAGGAGGAAGAGGGATCATTTCCACGGTTATCAGGCCAGTCATTCACAAGTTGCATTCTCTTTTCTATTTCTCAATGCTTTGGGGTCATCCCAAATTTATAAAAAATAAAATAAAGGAAAGAAAAAAAAAAAAAAAAAACCTGTGTTGGCTACCTCCTCCACCGCCGCTTCCACCTACACTGCCACGTCCACCGTCCACCGCCTACCGCCTCCTCAACCTCCTACTCCACTTTGACCTCCACCTCCTAGTTCAAGATTATTATTTTATATTTTTTTCTATTCTATGTTATTTTAAGTCATTTCCCTATCCACATTTGTTTGCAGGGCAACTGTCCTGCTCTTACCCCCATTTTGCTTCCTTTTGCAGGCCTCTAGCTCTTACTATGACTATTTTACAGCCATTTTAGTGCACTAAAGTTCAGGTCTTCATTGACTTTAATGGGGTTCAGGTTCGAGCTCGGGTCAAATTCGGGTCCCGAACCTGAACTTTGACCTGAAGTTCGGCCGAACTCAAACATCCACGGGTCCGCTCATCCCTACTGACCATTGCTCTGTATCCTTGCATGCTTTTATTTGTGGACTGAAGGTTTGCCAGTAGAGATGAGCAAATTTTTCAAAAATTAGATTCGGCCGGTTTGCCGAATTTTTCGGAAAGATTTGTATTGATACGAATTTATTCACAGCGAATCGCTTTAAAAAAATGGCTATTTCCAGGCTGCAGAGAGACTTTATAGGGGTGTAGAACACTGTGTCTTGCAGTAACACGCATAGGGAGTCTGCTGTGGTAGTGAAACAATACAGTGAGTCAGTATGACATGCAGATGACAGGAGTTGCTCTTAGAATCACTGCACACTTTAGTTATTTGGGAATTCACGGGGACAACACTGACCAAATACCTCATCCTTATAGGTCGATGTTAGCGTCAAGAAGAAGCGCTCTCCTTTTACACCGTCGCCAGCTGATTCCAAATAGATGTCTACAGAACCTGTTCTACTAAAAGCGTATACAAGTAGAGCCCCCCCGGACAGAGTGGAGAGGGTGTCAGCAGTAATGTTGTGTTGGTGGAGAGGGTGTCAGCAATAAGTTTGTGTTGAAGTCATTGATTAGTTTGCCCTCCCTCTGATCCATCAGAACAATAACCCACAAAAAACGGATCCTGTCTGTGGAGTATACGCTTTTACCCGGTCAGTATTTGCTCAATAATCCATCAGTATTGCTAATGCCCAAAAAGAAAAAAACAGGAGTGGATGTAAAACAGAGATGACACTTTAATGGAATATTTGCATGTCTTCTGTGTTTTGTACCCACTCCTGCTTTTGGCTACCAAATCATAAGCCAATTATATGGGACCATACAGGCCTTACAGCTGCTACAAAGACAGGATCCGTTGTTCGTCTCATTTTTCCTTCCTTCTGACAGATCAGAAGAAAGATCAAATAAATAATTATGTCAGCCAGGCCAAAAGGCAAAATAGTGGCCTAGTCTTGAAGTGGGGAGGGTGGGAACAGCATGAGAAGTCCACAGAATGGCACAATGACAGTCTGAAGGTGGGGGGCAGCATCAGGAGGCCACAGAGTGGCATAATAACTGAGTCTGGAGGTGACGACAGTAAAAGCATCAGGAGGATACCACAGAGTGGCAAGGTGACATAGTTTGGACGTGGCAGCAGCATCCGGAGACCACAGAGTGGCAGGGTGACATAGATTGGAGATGGCAGTAGCAGCAGCAGCATCAGAAGACCACAGAGTGACAAGGTGACATAATGTGGAGATGGCAGTAG
The DNA here is from genome assembly GCF_905171765.1 of Bufo bufo. Taxonomy (NCBI): domain Eukaryota; kingdom Metazoa; phylum Chordata; class Amphibia; order Anura; family Bufonidae; genus Bufo; species Bufo bufo. The sequence continues at coordinate 100,083,880 of NC_053392.1, read as the reverse complement.
CAGCAGCATGAGGAGACCACAGAGTGGCAATGTGACATAGTGTAGATATGGCAGTAGCAGCAGCATCAGGAGGATACCACAGAGTGGCAAGGTGACATAGTTTGGAGGTGGCAGCAGCATCAGGAGACCACAAAGTGGCAAAGTGACATAGTGTGGATAAGGCAGCAGCATGAGGAGACCATACAGTCGCAAGGTGACATAGTTTGGAGGTAGCAGCAGCATCAGGAGACCACAGAGTGGCAAAGTGACATAGTGGGGAGAAGGCAGCAGCAGCATCAGGAGGATACCACAGAGTGACAAGGTTACAAAGTGTGGAGTTTGCATTAGCATGAGGAGACCACTGAGTGTCAAGGTGACATAGTTTGGAGGTGGTGGCAGCATCTGGAGGCCACAGAGTGGCAAGGTGACATAATGTGGAGATGGCAGTAGCATCAGAAGCATCAAGAGACCACAAAGTGGCAAGGTGACATAGTGTGGAGTTGGCAGCATCACGAGGATACCATAGAGTTGCAAGGTGACATAGTGTGGATATGGCAGTAGCAGCAGCAGCAGCATCAGGAGTATACATAGTAGCAAGATGACATAATGTGTAGATGGCAGTAGCAGCAGCAGCATCAGGAGGATACCACAGAATGGCAAGGTGGCATAGTGTGGAGATGGCAGCAGCAGGATACCACAGAGTGACAAGGTGACTGCGGTATGCCAAACCAAACAGGGGAATTACACATAAGGTCACGGTGTGAGCAATAGGTGGGGCGAGGTCAATACAGTTTTGGTTACTTACGGTTACATCGTCCCTGGGCAGGCTCGCACAAGTGAAGAGGAGAACGGTACAAGGGCATACTCTGGTGTAGGGGACACAGGCCAGATGGTGATTCGAGGTGCCCTTGATGGTCTGTATTATTGTGCCTACGGCAAGGTCCCTTGTAGTTGTGACACCAGTACCTTTTGTGGTGGTACAACCATTTACTGTAGTGTTAATTGAGGAACTGAAGACTGAGACGAGGATGGTGTAATTCAACTGATAACTTTTACTGAACGTTGCTCCTGGTAACAGTAACATCCAAGTATTAAACAGCCTCATTAAGATGGACAGAAGTAAAGCTGCAACAGATCCACTGCTGACAGGTGTAATGGGTGTCTCTCTAGCTATTAAATGATATAGGTTTGTAGCCCTACTGGTAGAGGACTTCTAGGCTGGTCCTGGTTATCCCAGTGCAGGTTAGTGAGGCTGCCGGAGGCTGGTGAATCCTTCACTTTTAAAATCCAAAGGTCCTAAGGCACTTGTAGAGATGGCCGTAACCCTTTGGGGGTCTCCATCCTTAGTATTCTTTGAATTTATATCCTTCTGAGTGAATGGAGCACTTCAACTCAGGGATCAAAACTCCAGACTGAACTGGACAGAACTAGTCTGGAACAAGCTGAACTAGAGACTCGCTGACTAGGCCTGAGCTGGACTATATATATGGGAGGTATTATCTCCCCCTAGTGGTAGGCTCAGCAAAATGCAATCTAATACACCTGTAAGCAGGGATTATACATAAAGATACATTGCAGCATACAAACAGGCAATATATGGAATGCAAAACATAACACTACAACTTTGCAGTACCTGCGAGGGTAGTGGGACACTGCATAACATAGTGTGGAGATGGCAGTAGCAGCAGCAGCATCAGGAGACTACATAGTGGCAAGATGACATAATGTGTAGATGGCAGTAGCAGCAGCAGCTTTAGGAGGATACCACAGAGTGGCAAGGTGACATAGTGTGGAGATGGCAGCTGCATGAGGAGACTACAGAGTGGTAAGGTGACAGTTTGGAGGTGTTGGCAGCATCAGGAGGCCACAGAGTGGCAAGGTGACATACTGTTGATATGGCAGCAGAATGAGGAGACCATAGAGTGGCAAGGTGACATAGTGTAGAGATGGCAGTAGAAGCAGCAGCATCAGGAGACCACAGAGGGGCAAGGTGACATAGTGTGCAGTTGGCAGCAGCATGAGGAGACCACAGAGTGGCAAGGTGAGATCATATGGAGGTGGTGGCAACATCAGGAGGCAACAGAGTGGCAAGGTGACATAGTGTGGATATGGCAGCAGCATGAGGAGACCACAGAGTGACAAAGTGACATAGTGTGTAGATGGCAGTAGCAGCAGCAGCATCATCAGGAGACCACATACTGTAGTGGCAAGATGACATAATGTGTAGATTACAGTAGCAGCATCAGGAGGATACCACAGGGTGGCAAGGTGACTTAGTGTGGAGTTGGCAGCATCAGGATGATACCACAGAGGCAGGTAATAAGATGTATGATCTGATGCATCAGGAATTGGTGGTTGGAAATCCTGACTGATCCACACCTGATTCATCTTGACAAAGGTCAGTCTCACCACATTTTGGTTGGACAGACAAGTTCTCCTTGGGGTAACTATGACCCTGCCTAACTAAACACCCGCTCTGATGCCACAGTACTGGCCGGGCGGGACAGCTTTTCCAGGGCAAACTCTGCTAGTTGCGGCCACAAATCCAGTTTGGCTACCCAGTAGTCCAGCGGATCTTCAATGTTGGGTGGCAAGGTGCTGTCCAAGTATCCCACCACCTGGTTCAGGTTCTGCTCCAGGTCTACCTGCTGCTGGTGAGTAGTATCTTCACTATGCGGGTGAAGAAAGATACTCATCAGCGACTGTAGACCTCAGGCTACTGCTGATGGAGCTGATACTTCTCCTGCCACCCACCCCTCCCCAGCAGCCATGGCAGTGAAATGTGAGCGCAGAGCCCCCCCCCTCCCGTCAGACCTGCTAGAGTTCGGAAGATGGCGCAGATAGGCAGCGGCCAACTGACTACACTACATAGGATGTCTCTGTAGTAGTTCAGTTTGTCCTCCCTCTCGGTGGGTGTAAAAAAGGCCCCCATTCTGGACCCGTAGTGAGGGTCCAACAAGGTGGAGAGCCGGAAGTCCTCCCTCTGCCGAATGGTGATAATTCGGCTGTCACTACGCAAGCAAGTGAGCATAGATCGTGCCATTCGTGCAATTGACTCGGAGGGACTTCTTGCCTCCATCTCCCCTCCACTTCCTCATCACCCTGTAGCTCCTCTGGCTGCTCCTGTTCCTCCTCTCCACCCATTTGGCTACACATTGCCTATGCTCCAATATCCTCCTTCCCCTCCTCCTCCTCTTCCAAATTAGCCCCCACAGAGCTCATGTGGCCATGAGATCGAGGTGCCACGTCTCCTGACCCCTGACCAGCCATAGTTACCAGCATCTGTTCCAGGATATGAAGCAGTGGAAAAACGTTGTTGATTCCGTAGTCCTGGCGACTGACAAATAACGTGGCCTCCTCAAAGGGCCTGAGAAAACAGCAGGTGTCACGCATGAGCTGCCACTGGCTGACATTGAAGTTACACAGTGGAGTACTCCTATCCATTTTCATCATCAAGAAATCGTTGATGGTCTTTCTCTGTTCGTATATAGTCGGTCAAACATATGGAGGGTGGAATTCCAACTGGTGGAAATGTCGCATATCAGCCTATGTTGGGGGATGCCGTTCTACCACTGCAGCTCAAGGAGGGTGTGCTGTGCTGTGTACGAATGACTGAAGTGCATGCAAAGTTTCATGATATACCTATTGCCCCCCAAAAAACTGATTGAGGGGTGTGATATACCTATAATATACTTTCTAACATAGAGAGTATATAGTGCATTTGTATTAAGCAGCAGTTGTGTGCGGTTCTGCTGAGATACCGCAGGTATATAGAGGGACAAGCGCTATTGGAACAACTATTTGCAACGGGTGTGATATACCTGTTGCCCCCAAAAAACTGATTGAGGGGTGCAATATACCTGCTTCCACAAAATACTGATTGAGGGGTGCGATATACCTGCTTCCACCAAATATATTTATTGAGGCCTCCGATATACCTGCTTCCACAAAATACAGATTGAGGAGTGCGATAAACTTGCTTCCACCAAATATTGATTAAGGAGTTCTATATGCCTGCTTCCACAAAATAATGATTAAGCGGATTGATATTCCTGCTTCCACAAAATACTGATTGAGGAGTGCGATATACCTGCTTACACCAAATAGTGATTAAGGGGTTCTATATACCTGCTTCCACAAAATTATGTGGCTGTCATGGCCCATGAACAGGTAGGAACAAGAGTTAGGGACCACTCATGAGACAACCTTGACGCGGTGAGTGGCTTACTATGCTTTGGCCAAAATATAAACCAATGTCTCATCCAGCATGGAGGGCAGAGTGCTGGATGTAGTGTGCGATCACATTTGCATTTTCCGTTTGTATATGTATTTCGCCATAGTGTTCTGCACCTACAGGCAGGTTGTGCTGACCCAACCCCTTATTTTTTTCTATATAACTGCTTTCACAAAATACTGATTAAGGGGATTGATATACCTGCTTCCACTAAATATTGATCAAAGTGTTCTATATACCTGCTTCCACAAAATACTGATTGAGGGGTGCAATATACCTGCTTCCACCGAATATTGATTAAGGGGTTCTATATACCTGCTTCCACAAAATACTGATTGAGGGGTGCGATATACTTGCTTCCACCAAATATTAATTAAGGGGTTCTATATACCTGCTTCCACAAAATACTGATTGAAGGGTGCGATATACCTGCTTCCACCAAATATTGATTGAGGCCTGCGATACACCTGCTTCCACAAAATACTGATTAAGGGGATTGATATACTTCCTTCCACCAAATATTGATTGAGGCCTGCGATACACCTGCTTCCACAAAATACTGATTAAGAGGATTGATATACCTGCTTCCATCAAATATTAATTGAGGCCTGCGATACACCTGCTACCACAAAATACTGATTAAGGGGTTTGATATACCAGCTTCCACCAAATACTTATTGAGGCCTGCAATATAACTGCTTCCACAAATACTGCTCTTCTCTAGGGACTCTGGCTCTGGGTCATTTTGAAAATGACAGGCAGAGGAAGAGGCAGGCCGTTCTTCAGGGGTGGTAGGGATCGGGCAGGTGCACCAGGCTGGTGCCTAAGTGGGAAGTTGGAGAAGGTGCGTGCGATTACATCAAAGGACGCACCAGAGTTGGTTTAGTGGCTCACTCAGCCTTCCACATCTGCTCCCTCCTCACTCTCTGCTGTATGCACCCTCAAATACACCACCACCATACCCCCTCCACTCGAGTCAGAGGAATTATTTTCCCCTCCATTCCCAGACCTTACCGATGTGCAGCCATTCTTGGCATCGGATGAGGAAGAGGAAGGAGGTAGCAACGGTCGCCATCCAGCGGTCTGACGACAGTACCCAGATCAGCCCAAGGAGGGTGGTCCCTGCTGTTGCTGCCTTCTCCGAGATCTCTAATGTCAGTGGTGGTGAAGGTGACGATGATGACGTGTCGATGGACATCACATGGGTGCCCACAAGAGAGGAAGAGAGGGGAGTTCAGAGGGAGAGACGGAGCAGCAGATAGGGAGAAGAAGGAGAAGCAGGCAGAACTCGCATTTCACCGGTGGCAAAAAGCAGACTGCAAATGTATCTGGAGCGAGCCATCCTTCATGCACGGTCACATCTTGCGCTCCCAGGACGCTGGGACATGACTCCCTAGTATGGGCTGTTTTTAACGTGTCAGCTGCTGACAATAGTGTTGCCATCTACAGCCTGTGCTGTCAGCACATAAGTCGCGGTAAGCCGAAAACTCAACAAGGGACGACCGAATTAAGAAGGCACCCGGCCACCCATCACCGAGCCCAGTGGGAGCAACGGCGTCAGAACCCACAAAGCCAAACTCCCGGCGCACCACGTCCTGCCTCTTATCCTTCTCCTCTCTCCTCCCATTTGTCCTCCACTCCACCTTCCACCGTGACTTTCATTTGGAAGAAGGCAGTCTTCCATGGCCCAAATGTTTGAACGTAAAAAGTTCATGTTGCCGGATAACACCCTTGCCTAATGGCGGAGTGAATATATCTCTGGCACACAGTGTTGGTGTCAAGATACATCTGACCACAGACACGTGGTCTAGCAAACACGGGCAGGGAAACATAGAGCGTGTCGGCAGATAAGAGCCATTTGGCCCATCTAGTCTGCCCAATATACTGAATACTATGAATAGCCCCTGGCCCTATCTTATATGAAGGATGGCCTTATGCCTATCCCATGCATGCTTAAACTCCTTCACTGTATTTGCAGCTACCCCTTCTGCAGAAAGGCTATTCCATGCATTAACTACTCTATCAGTAATAGAAACATAGAATAGAAGGGAAGGTACATAACTTTTACTGCCCACTGGGTGAACCTTCTGAAGGCCGTCAAGCATGTAACCCGTGGAACCCATGTGGATTTGGTGTTACCGCCACGGATTGCATGCAGGCCTGCCTCTTCTTCTCCTCCTACTCCATCCTCTGTCTCCTCCTCAGCTGACTCCTCCTTTTCCACTGCTACCGTTTCTTCCGCTGCACCCCCCAAGCTCCCCAGAACCTCTTCGACGTGCCAGGTGAGACGTTGCCATGCTGTGCTGCGGCTGTTGTGCCTGGAAGCCAAGAGCCACACCGTTCCTGCACTGCGATTCGTTGTCAAATACCCCAGGGTCCAGGACGTCTTGCGGCAGGCCAGGAAAATTTCTGGCCATTTTAGAAGATCTTACACGGCCATAGCTCGTCTTGCTGACTTTCAGCGGCGACACCACCTGCCTGTCAGACGTCTGATTTGTGACAGCCCGAAGCGCTGGTACTCCACCTTGTATATGCTTGATAGGCTGCTCCAGCAGAATCGTGCCGTTAACTAGCTCTTTTCTGTCAGGTGAATGCCACCTAATTTTTGGGGCCTATACTGGCCTACAGTAAACTTTTTATCCGGTGACCGCCTAATGTACCTCCAGCCACATCACAAGTTCTTCTCTGTCAGGGGAACCTCCAGCCACATCACAAGTTCTTCTCTGTCAGGGGAATGTCGCCTATTTTTTGGGGCCTGTACTGGCCTACAGTTACATTTTTAGCCAGTGACTGCCTAATGTACCTCCAGCCAAATCATTACAAGTTCTTTTCTGTCAGGTGAATGCCTATTTTTTTGGGCCTGTACTGGCCTGCAGTAAAATTGTTATCTACTGACCGTCTAATATACCTCCAGCCACATAATCACTTGTTCTTTTCTGTCAGGTGAATACCTAATATTTGGGGCCTGTACTCCACTGGCCTACAGTAAAATTGTTATTCAGTGACAGCCTATTGTACCTCCAGCCACATTATCACTTTCTCTTTTCTGTCAGTTGAGTGCCTGATTTTTGGGGCCTGTACTGGCCTACAGTAAAATTGTTATCCACTGACCGTCTAATATACCTTCAGCCCCATAATCACTTGTTCTTTTCTGTCAGATGAATGCCTAATTTTTAGCGACTGTACTGGCCTACAGTAAAATTGTTATCCACTGACCATCTAATATACCTCCAGCCACATAATCAATTATTCCTTTCTGTCCGGTAAATGCCTAATTTTTGGGGCCTGTTCTCCCGTGGCCTAAAATAAATCTTTTATAGTCTCCAGCAGGGTATATGTTTGAGAGTTTCCCTTTAAGACGCATAAAAATGGCCCCTGATTAAAATATATATTTTTGTGGGAATTGCCATTGATCCCCCTTTGGTATGTCACTGTCCATGTTGTGGGACTATTTGTGCACTTCTAGTAAGTATTTGGAGGCTGCAAGTATAACCTGTAGGTTTTTCAGGTTCGCCTGCCATTAAAGGGAATAGGGCCCGCCACTAACACGCGATTCGCGTTCGCGAAGCGTTCCGGCCGATTTTCGTCCATCACTAGCACGGACACCATGTTCTTCCCGTTGGCGGTTAGCATGGTTCCGATTTTCAGTTGACACGGAGAAAGCCAGGATTCGATTTCTTGATGCATCACATGGAGCAATTCCTCCCCTGTGTGACTCCGTTCGCCAAGGCAAACCAGATGCAGAACACCGCCCAGCCCTGTGCATGTGGTATGCTGGAGGGGCACTGTGACTTGTCCTTGCAGTGGAGGCTGAGAACACAGTGGACGATGAGGAGGCAGAGGTGGACATTGTCGCAGGACCAAGGGTGTGACAACATATAGGCGGAATCGGCGTGACCTGGCCAAGTTGCTGGTGTGGCTGTGCCCGAACCACATTCACCCATTGGGCCGTAAAGGACATGTACTGTCCCTGACTATAGTTACAGCTCCACATGTCGGTGCTGCCGTGCACTTTGCTGACACCGACAGGCTCAAGAACTGACCCACCTTCTGTTCGACATATTTGTGCAGGGCTGGTACTGCCTTTTTCGCAAAGAAATTACAGCATGGGACTCTCCACCTCGGCTCGGCACAAGCTATCAGTTCTCTAAAAGGTTCAGAGTCCACCACTTGAAAATGGAGGGACTGCAGCACCAGCAACTTGGACACTAGTACTCTCAGCTTCTGCACCATTGGATGCATGCACGCATACTGCTGTCTCTTGGCAATCGCTTCGGTGATCGATTGCTGACAGAATGACTGACAAGGAGTAGGAGCAGGACCATCAGATAGTTCGCTTCGGCTGAGGTGGTGGAGCCTTGACTGTCTGAAACCGGGTGCATGCCACTGGATGATGCAGCGGTAGCTCCAGCAGGCTGGACCACCACATCGGAGCCACGGTTCTCCCAGGCCACTGCATGGCGACGCTGCATATGTTGACGCAGGGCCTGCACCCTGGCCACGCTTCACCTTCTGCCCACATATTCTACATGTGGCCACGTTAACCTCCTCTAGCAGCTTAATAAAAAACTGCCACATCGCCGAGTAGGTGATTTTCCCCGCAACAGTCCGCACTGACTGACTGCTACCGCCGCTGCTTCCGTGAACCCCTGCACCACTACTTCGCGGGCAGGTAGGCTTCTGCGAAGCAGGTGGTCTACCCTGGGCATGTTTGGCTCCCGACCTGCAACTGCTGCCACCCTGCTGACTCCCAGCCATGCTACCACGCAGCTGGCTCAGACGCTGCCTCACAGGCAAGCTGCCACCCTCTTCTCCTGCTGATGATGCTCCTTTTGCACAAGTAGTGTCTGCAAATCACTGATGTCCTCCTCAATAGTGTCTGGGTCAGGAGCCTGACCGCTTGCAACACAAGCTCCTGCGCCCCTCTCCTCATCACTTGCCCACCTAGCAGAGGATTCGGCAGATGTCTCCTCAAGATCTTGGCTGGGCAGTAACTGCTGACTATCCTCTAGAAGCTCGTCCTCACTGTATAGTGGAGCTGAGCCCACAGCATACAATAATTCTGTGGCTGAGAGAACAGCAAAGGACAGAGTCAGGTTGAGGACAGGTGAGGGTACAGGGCCTGCTCCCGGGCCATGCCAACTAAGGGTTGTGTCTGACAAACCCACCGTCTGTTGGCTGGGGGTGTCTGATGTCACTTGGGATGACTTGGATGACCGAGTTAACAATCAAGAACCGCTGGCTTGCTGGTCAAGACACGACCGCTAGATGACACCGGGAGCTCAGGCCTCTCGCTGCAACTCCTGCTGCCACACCCCCTTACTCTGCTGCAACCTTTGCTTGCCACTAAAGGCTTTTCAAACATAACAATTGCAGCCCAATAACAAAAAGCTGGAATGACAGAGCTGTCTAATGACTATTTGGATCCCCAATTAATCGTTCCCTGCACTTGTAAATAACTTTCTTATCAATGTCCTTAGCGCCTTCTGACGTCTCTCCCTGCACTAAGATGCAGTGAAATGATTTCTATGCTTACCTTGCACTTATAAATCGTTTTTTCCCCCACAATCGTTTTTCCAATTGCTGTCCCTAGCGCCTCCACACATCTGTCCCTGCACTGTGAATGCTGGAAAATGGCAGAATCTAAAATGGCTGCAGTATTTATAGGGCTGTGACATCACAGGGCTGGCTAACTGCTGATTGGCTGCATGCAGGCATGTCAATCTGGGTGATCCCGCCTTCCCAGAGTTCCTTGCCCCATGTCCTCAGTCCTCACACGTGTAGCTGCCATTTTAGGAAAATTGCAATTCTTTACCACGAAGCACAAGGAAATTCGAATTCAATGCGAATCGAATTTTTCCTGAAATTCGGATCGAATTCCACTTCGTCATCTTCGATTAGCTCATCTCTATTTGGCAGCATTGTTCTGGCACTCAACAACCCTGTCAAACCCAGTAGGAGCGTGTCACCTGAATTATCTTTTAAGTTTTGCTATGACCATTAAGAATTTAGTCCTCTTAGAATTTTGAACTATTTAGTTTAAAAGAACAAAATCCTGGTCATTGGCGGGCCTTCACTTTAAGGTTTGATTAAATTGACTTTCTTTACAAATGTTCTATTAGGGTGGTAGTGAATAACTTAAAAATATTAACCACTTCAAGGATAAGTTTCTTCATGACTTCAAAATGATTGTCAGAGAGATATGAATTCCTAAGGAGAGCAATATAACTTTTCATTGCACATGAGCGAGAGGCTGTCTATTTTCTGCTCATCCTTGCTGATAGGATAGGTCTATGACTTTCCATAGCCCTCTGTTAACACTTTACAGTTTTTTGTCCATACTGAAACCTTGTGTGGACATGCATATCAAAATATTCCTTTTGCAGATCCAAAGCAATATTTTCTATACTATGGAGATTAAACACATATCCAGACATGTGGGTGTGCATAATGGCCATTAGTATACTGCCTAATGGAAGCTGACAATGCTACATCATAGACATAAAATGAGTAATATACAGAAACAACATGTTCCCCATAGCCACCACTGTTTTAGAGTTCAAAAACGTTATTCAAATTTGACCACATATAAAAGGACATCCTGAAGGCAAATTATATACATTTTTAGAATTGGTCACAAATTACAATGGGAATTAAGACATACATTCTGCATGACATAGAATAAGACAGGGATTGTATACACAGTACAGGCTGTACAGCCTATAATTACAGTGTGGTGAGTACAAGCAGTTTTGGATGTTTTGAACAGTAAAAACTGTTTTATAACCTTCAAACTTTAAATGGTAACTAAAAATAATTTCATATTTTAAAATTCGCTTACACTTCGTTTGGTGGTAAAAAGTAAATTGCGTTATGGATTCCATTACCACGGACCATAACGCATTTTTATGATGGAATGCATAACGGAATGCCTTTAGAGGAGAGGACCTCCCTGCATAATGGAAACGGGACGGATCCGTTTTGCAGCCCGTAGATTTCTATTATGACGGACTGTATAACGGAATGCCTCTAAAGGCATTTCGTTATGCATTTCATTATAGAATTGCGTTATGGTCCGTGGTAACGGAATCCATAATGCAATTCACCTTTTACCACCAAACGAAGTGACCGAATTTCATAAGCGGAAATTCGGTCATCTCTAATGCCTATATGAATCTAATTACCTTGCATTAGCAAATTAGTACTTTATTTATACTCACATAGTGGAATTTTCTTTTGTGGTGTAAAACTGGAAGTGCTGCCATATTTATTAACCTTCTGATGAACATACTGAAAAAATGAGAGATGGTCATTTGGCACATAGCTATACTGCATTATAAATACAAGTTGATTAGGGGAATACTTCAAGTTTTTTTTTTTTTTATTCTGATTTTAAGAAAAAAACTCAACTATCTCTACATTGCGAAAGTGTCCACCCCCTCCTTCCCCAGTGTTTTTCCTGTTTTGTTGCATTACAACCGGGAATTAAAATTAATGTTTTGGGGCTTTGTACCATTTGATTTACTCTACATGCCCTACCACTTTGAAGGTGCAAATTATATTTTTTTTGCTATGACACAAACAATAATTAAGACAAAAAGCAGATAACTATTGTGTAAACTTATTCACCTCCTGAAAGTCAATACTTTGTGAAGTCATCTTTTGCTGCAATTACAGATGCTAGTTTTGGGTTATGTCTCCATTAGCTGGTCACACCTAGATACTAGGATTTTTGCCCATTCTTCCAGAAAAAACTATTCCTAAACCTCCTTCAAGTTGCATTGGTTTAAAGTGGTTTTCAAGTCATGCCACAGATACTCCATTGGATCAGGATATGGGCTTTGGCTAGCAAATTCCAAGACATTAAAATGTTTTCCCTTAAACAACTCCATTGTACGTAGCTTTATTGGTATGTTGCAATCATTATCCTGCTGGAAGATGAACCTCCATCCCAATCTCAAATCTCTGGCAGACTGAAACAGGTTTTCCTCAAGAATTTCTCCATATTTAAGGCCATCCATCTTTTCTTCAATCCTGACTAGTTTTCCCATCCCTGCCAATAAAAAACAAGCATCCCCACAGCATGATGCTGTCAGCGCTTTGCTTCACTGTGGGGATGGAGTTCTTATGACTTTGGTAACTGTTGGATTTTTACTACATATATCATTTCCCATGATGGGCCAAAAGTTCAATTTTAATCTTATCTGACCAGAGAACCTTCTTCCATATATTTGGAGAGTCTGCCACATGTTTCTTGACAAATTCCAAATGTGTTTTTATATGTTTTTCTTTAAGTAATGTCTCCTTTTAGCCATTTTTACATACACTCTCTGTAGTGTATGGCTTATGGTGGTTATGTGGACAGATACTTCCATCTCTGGGTTTTTTCAATGTTATCTTTGGTGTCTTTGTTGAACCTTGGATTAATGCCCTCCTTGTCCGATCTGTGAGTTTTGGTGGACAGTCCTTTCCCTGTCAGGTCTGTAGTTGTGCCATATTCTTTTATTTTGTTATAATGAATTTAACGGTTCTCCATGGGATGTTCAAAGTTTGGGATATTGTTTTATAACCCAACCCTGATCTGTACTTCTCAAGAGCTTTGTCTATGACCTTTTTGAAAGTCTTCTTGGTCTTCATGTTGCCTGCTTTATCATTTTGCAGATTTAGGGACCTTTCATGTTAGGTGTATTTATATTCACATCATGTGACAAGTCATTTGGCACTGTGATTGCACACAGGGGAGATTATTCCACTAATTATGTCACTTCACAACTTAATTGGCCAGACCTTATTTAGTGGTTTCATAGCAAAGGTGAATACATAACACATCACAACTTTTAAATTGTTATTTATTTTTTAACAAGGTTACTGTAGTTATTTGGACTATTTTGTCAGGTCCATGACATAAAATCTAAATTAAAAACCATTTGAACTAGAATTTGTAATGCAACAAAACAACAAAAACACTAAGGGTTTTTGTGTGTGTGTTGCAAAGCACTGTATTTGTACTATACCATACCTCCATAGACAAATATAGAGTTGTAAATCCTACATAAACCCTACAATAAGATTATAAAAAGGATATATTTCTGACTCATACAGTATTTTCTTATTATAAATGTGTTCTCCAGCATTTTGCTCAGTGACAGATCTCCATAACTAGTCTTTCCTAGGTCACTCATTAGAATAAATCCTTGTGAACCGAGCTATGAAATGACCTAAGAAATTCTTTGCATTTGATAAAAATATCATAAAAGTGAGAATCCAGCTACAAGTCACACTGGCTTGAAAAGAATAGCAATGTCTTTTGATTTGGAACCTGAAGACTTTGCATCAAAGCAATTAGAGCAACGCAATAACAAATCAGAATTAACCATGAAAGACAAACATCTGAAAAGTGCCAATAAGAAAAAAACAAGTTTGGATTTCCTTGTCAAGCAAATCCTATCACAGTGCTATGCAACCTCTGTCACTCCAGATATGGTAAAACTACAACTCCCAACAGGCCTCATTCCATTCTGTGGGAGTTCTGAGAAGAGCCAAGTTAGTGAGGATGCTGGGAGTTGTAGTTTCACCTTATATGGAGTGCCGGAGGTTGCTGATTGCCGTCCTATAACATTTATAACGTGCCTCATATTGTAAATACTTCATCTATATGTACCATATCTCATGGTCAACCTATTGATGTTAAGATGCAATGATCTTAAATTGAATTTCCACTTTTTTATATACTGTACCTCTGCTGATTAATTTCTAAATTTGCTATGTTGTTTGTATGTTTTTTTATTGGGGATCATGTCCTGTTTTTTTGTAATGAATGTGTCCACCTTTATTTATTTTTATTTTTTGCAAATTACACATTTTCTCACAATACAAATTTAATACAATGTCACAACGTGCTAGTGAAACCCCATAGACAGAGTATCGCAAATTTATATTTTTTAAAAAGCAGGTCATGTTGAACCACACATCTGAGAATATTTTAAGCCAAGAAAAAAGTAAGGTTGAACACAGCTGTACAGACCTTCAAATCCACTGTATAGTTTTAAAATTTAAACATGTCATTCTGTCGGGGGGGGGGGGGGGGGTCAATGAAGGGTACTAACTATGTACTCTGCTACCATTAGCTCTGTGTGAAAACAGTATGGAGGAAGCCTAGTTTAGTGGTGGCTTGAGGCTGCCAGCATGTTAGCCTTTATCTCTGTGGCTATTAAATGAATTTCCAGATCTTTATGAGATAAAAAGGCTTCAATTGCTATAAATATTTAGGAATTAATTAGCAAAGAAAAGAGGAAATAATATTCAAAGGTAAACATTTGTGAAGGCAGTGAGAAGATCATATTCGTGTTCTGTATTAATCTTTTATTTGTGTCTGCATGAAGACACTGCACGTGGATGGAGAACTATGGTATTTAAAATAATTACTGGAAAAGAATTCCTTGCGGCTCCTTTGATTTTATGCAGTTCCAGGATGATCAACTGATCATAAGCAAAGAAATGTCACTACCATACAGTATTAAAAGTAATAGGGAAAGATGAGAGATTTGTCAGGTTTGAGATTCACAATGACTAGGGATGATTTCCCTTTTGGAGAGTAAGTAAAAAAAAATGCATTTTAAAAATGTGCCCATCTCTACAACTATCCAATTCTTTACTTTTCTCAGTCTTGACCCAACGCTTTGAACCAGGACATGGAATGCGAAGCAATATAACTATCTTCTAAAACTGCTCTGAAATTCAGAACACTGATAATATACTTCAGTGTTAGTCTTTTGTGCTCACCCATAACTTTCCATGAACTTGGTTAAGGACCCTAATGTCTAATGAGACCAATACAATACTGCAACATGATAGCATAATTCTCAACATACTGCAATTAACATCACAACTGCTGAGTGGCCACACATGGACACATATAGCATATAAATCTCCTGTTTTCATAGCTGGTCCTCTCCTGTGACTCATATCAGGATATGTTGAGCCAAAAAGAAAGGCAAGAAAAGACACATCTTTATGTATAATTCCAGTTTTTGAATGCATATTAAAAAAACTAAAAAGAAACAATACTGTAAATAGTCCGAAGATGTAAAAACAATTCAGAGGCCCATGGAGGTACAGTACAGACCTATAGACATTTTCATGAGCCTAATTTAAAGGGTATGTAAATTATTTTAGCATGATGCTCCAACAATTTGAAATGCCTTTTCAAATAATCTTGATTAAAAGTTTCCTATGATCTTGTGCCAACAGCATCTATGCTGACCTATGTGTTTCAATGGTTACAGACTACTAACGAACTCCATGTAGTCAGATACGCCATCCAAGTTGTCCCCTACTTTTATAAAAAAGGAGATACCCTATTTTAAAGAGGACGTGTCACCATGGAAATTCAGGGCAATCTGTAGGCGGCATGTTATGGAGCAGGAGGAGCTGAGTAGATTGTTATATAGTTTTAAGGGAAAAGATTAAGTATAACTTCATTCATTTAAACCTCCATTCTTTTTTCAGCTCAGTAGACATGTGGGTAGCCTTATAAGTGACTGAACTTACTCTTCATGGCTAAACATACAGGGAAGGTTGTCAATCACTGAATAGTATGGCCCGCTTGACTCCTATGACTCCTAAGCATAGAATGAGCAAAGGTTTTCACGAGTAAAGGGGTTCATCAATATGAGATTGGTGGGGGTCCAACTTGCGGCAACCCCACCACGGCTTCCTTGCAGCTTGCCAAGCACAGCGCCATCCATTTGCTTGGTCTTATAGCTTAGCCTTATAACGTCAAATGGCTTAGGAGGAGGCCTAAGTGCTCATGGAGTGCTGTGGCTTTTTCATACAGCTGATCCATGGAGGTCCTGGACGTTAGAGACACGCTGATATGATATTGATGACCCATCCTGGGCAGGCCATCAATATGTAAATCCTGGAAAACCTTTTTAAATACAAGTTTTATTGAATATTTTCCAATAACTCGTTATATCAATCTTCTTAGCTCCTCCTGCTCCATAACATGCCGGCAGATTGCACTGGTGACAAGTTCCCTTTACGATGATCACAAGGTGTCCCACTGTTGGACTCCCCAGAGATCAGCTGTAATATGTAGAGTAACCTGGCAGTTAATTGGTAAATACCCCCATCACACCAAAGGTGGGTTGAACTTGTGAGGTCCTTCTGCCAGATTTCCAACCAGACAGCCTCTTGATGACCAGGAATAGGATTTTAGCAGCTTCTTTAAAAAAATTTAGTGATCCAACTAAAGAGGTGGAAATATTGTCCTTTTGGAAATGTTGGTGTTTCATATGGCAGTAATATATGATAAATAGGTACTCAGGACTCTCAATAAATTTAAGTGTCCTTGTCAGTCCAGGCATTAGAAAAGCAAATCCATATCAGTTATTCATGAACAAAAATTCACAACTTTTTTACACCAGTTTTCTGGCATAAAGGCCACGATGGCTTAAGCCCCATTGCCAATCGACATACTTTATCCTTTGCTTGTAAAACAAAATGCATTTTTTTATCAGTGTCTTTCTCCTTAAATTCTCTTCAGATCCCGGCCTTATGAAATTCATTATCTCTCTCCACAAAGCACAATACATGGCTGAGTATTACAAATTTAATAAGCACAGTTATCTGATTAAATACAGGAAATTAATTTACAAATCCTGGAATGATTGAAGCACTAAAAAAGAAATATAGTAACAAGAGTCGTCTGGAAAATAATCCTTTTCATTTCATGTATGATCATGGTTGATCAGTACACAGCTTCACGGCTGCAGAGAGTTGTATAAAACAGTGCTCTGAGTATACGGTTTGTAATATTTCATAGATCCCTAAGACAATGAGGTGGATATATTAAAATGTATTTTATTTTGCGCCAGAATATTGTGTCTGTGCCTTTTATTTGGCCCCAAATTTATCATTTGGATTGTTCAATGTGTCTAAATCTGTGATGTTGTTTGAAAAAGTGGTGGAGGCAAGATGCGGCAAAGTGCACCACAAAATCCCTATTTATGACACAATGTGCAAAATGCTGCACCACTTTTTATACCCACTTGGGGCTGGTATAGCTTTTGTCCTAAACATGATCCATATACCTTCACACAAGTGCAGATTTCAAAACAGAACATCTGCTTGTTTTTTACTTTCTTTTTTGGATTTATGTGCTTTTCTGCACCAGAGCCGTATGTGTTACTTGCGGTTTTTGGTGCGGATTTGATGTCGATATTCTGCAGCTCTCGCTTCCATTGAAGGGGTGAAATACGTGCAAAAAAAATGCACAAACAATTGACATGCTGCATATTTTGAAATCCACATTAAAGAAAAATCAAAGTGTGTATGAGATTTGTCTAATCTCATACACTTTGCTGGCATGGGCATAGCTATAGGGGCAGTCGCTACCGGGCCCAGGAGCCTCAGGAGGCCCAAAGACCCTTGTGCCGTCTAAGAAGACACCGGTATTATAGAAAGTGCATGCAGGTCAAGTTACACCTCTGGCTGGAGGGAAGGGGTTAGGTCAAGAATTTAGCATTGGAGGGTTGCAATTCCAATTTTTGATTAAGGCAGCAGGAAGGCTATGTGCTTCCCTGCCCCTGGCCACAAAGCACTGAGGGAAAGGGTGCACAAGCTGAACTCTTGCACCAGGGCCCATGAGCCTTTATCTACACCCCTGTTTGCTGGTACAATATTTCACTGGGAAAAAAAATGCACATATTCTGCAATGGTGCAGGTACCATAAGACTGCACCAAATCAAGACACAAAGTGGGTGCAGACAAAAACTCAGACACAAAAGTTGTCTAAAAAGGCTTGTGTCCAGCATGTTGTAAATTAAATAAAATTGTGGCACATACTGCAGACTAGATATTCAGTAAGCACAGATGAAAACTTCTAAAATGACAGATACAAGGGATATAATGTTATTCCTCATCTACACACACTGTACTATTGATTAATGCAAAGTTTGTTGAAAACTCCATGACGCTATAAGCCCAAAAGAAGCTGCTGAGATTTTCTTCCATCTAGAAAGCCCTTTTCAAATTGTGCTTTTTGCCATGCAAAATCAATAACAAGGGTAATCAGTGATCCATCACTGACTATAAAGTATAGTCAATTTGTTTAAAAAAAAGTCTCCTTTCATCAGTTTTCAATTTACCCTACCTCAGGCATTTAATATATAAATCAATTACCTGTTTTAACATTCTTTGTATTGTATATTGCTTATGTTTGCAAGAGGATCACAACATTAAAAGGGTCACCCCCAAAATGTAAAACATTTTTTTACTCATATATTTGGAGAACTTGCTTGTCTTTCTGTGGTTGGGCTGCAGCTCATCAAACACCTGCATCTCTCAGAATGCATCACAATCAGCTCTTTTTAACCTCTTCCTCCCTTGCATAGAAATTTGAACCTCGCATATAGCCTGAGAGACCCATATATCATACAATTCCCCACAATTTCCTTCTCCATTGTCTGGAGAGAGAATTAGCTATACATTTCTATGAATGTAGAAGTAGGAATGAATGAATGCATGGCAAGACCACTTACTGTTATCTCACATATATATTCTTATTATTATAGCCAAATTTACCACCCTAACTCCTCCCACAGTTTTTACACTACATAGACAGTAATATACCAAAATGTGCGGATTGTTCCCGATTGGTGTGCTATTACTTTATGGAACTTTTCGCCGAATGGTTCACAAAATATCGAAGTTTTTGTGGCGAAATTGGTCCCTTATGAATGAATGGCTGAATGTTCAAAACTAGAGTGGCAGCTGACAAAAGCTCGAGTGTGAGCTGAAAAATCAGAACATGATTTCTAAACTGCCACCGCTCCCTCTTTTTTAAAGCCCACCTACACAAATCTTATATCAAAACGTTCAGCTAGCCCTGCTGTCACTAAAAGTGTCTAAGCCATAGTCCTGATAGTTTTCACA
The DNA here is from genome assembly GCF_905171765.1 of Bufo bufo. Lineage (NCBI taxonomy): Eukaryota > Metazoa > Chordata > Amphibia > Anura > Bufonidae > Bufo > Bufo bufo. The sequence goes on along the minus strand of NC_053392.1, from coordinate 100,064,730 downwards.
ATATGACCATTTGTTTGCAACTCACGCTGCCCATTGACATTTATTGAAACTCCACTCTAGCCACCTCAAATTTGAAGGGCAATTTCTAAACTGCGACTGTGCCTTTATTTTTTATATTTCAGAGACATACTATGCATCAAAATGTAGGTCTGGGTCTTGTGATTCTCACAATATAAAGCTCTTCACTGTAGGATTTATAATTTTTAAACTACAACCGTTTGAAGATGGCAACCACCAGTGAAGTGAGCAAGTTGGAGCAGTTTGTTTTTAACCGCTCTTCTCTGCCCTTGCTGTAGAGTGAGTTGCCATAGGAACCCAGGTGTGTGAGCAGCCAGCAGAGTGACAAAAGCTAGAGTGTGAGCTGAAAAATCAGGACATGATTTCTAAACTGCCACCACTCCCTCATTTTCAAGCCCACCTACACAAATCGGCTGCTAATGTTTTTATAAATGTATGTTTTAATGTAACTGTGAAGCACTTTGGGCAACAGCATTGCAATTAAATGTGCTATATAAATAAATAAAAGTTGAAATGCATTTCTCACTCTATCAAGCTTGCCATGTGCACTTTTTAAATGTGATCAATCAATTGGTTAGTGTAATCTTTACTATCTTTATTCACTCCAAACACTCCACACAGTTACTCTGCCCACTCCATAAAGTTACTCTGCCCAGTCCAACCTTTCCACAGTTACTCGAGCCACTCTAACCACACAACAGTTACTCAAGCCACTCCACCCAGTTACACCGCCCACTCCAGTTGTAGACTACTGGTGGAGGCAAGAACACTTCACACAATTTCCCCAGAAATAGTAGCTTTTCTAGTTTAAAATGTTCTATTCATTTTATGGCTTATGTACACAAACATATTTTGTTTCCGTGTCTCTTCCTCTTTTTTGCGGCCCGTATGTGGAACCCCCTATAACGGAAAGCCATAACGGAATCCCTAACGCTAGTGTGAACCCACCCTAACTGGTGTGAGCTAATTCTGGTAAAACTGAGAACTGTCTGCTCCAATCTAGCTATTTCTTATTACATTTGGACTGGAAAGTAGAGAGAATTATCTGAGAAAGAGCAGAGAGTTCTTAATTAATGATTTATGAATTACTTTATTATTTCCCGTTATAACATGGTTATTTCGGAAAATAACATAATACTTAAGACGGAATGCAAAAGGGACACCTTTAGAAGCATTACGTTTTGCATTCCGTCATAATAGAAGTCTATGCGACCAAAAGGAATCTGACCTGGTTTCTGTATGCAGGAGTCTTGTCCTGCATAACGGAAAGCAGGACGGATCTGTTATGCTGCCCATAGGCTTCAATTATGACGGAATGCAAAACGTAATGCTTCTAAAGGTGTCCCTTTTGCATTCCGTCTTAAGTATTATGGTATTTTCCGATATAACCATGTTATAACGGGAAATAATAAAATGTTCGGATCCCCATTGACTTAAATGGGGTTCGGGTTCGAGTTTGGGTCAAATTTGTGTAACAGGATACAGTCACATGAGACACCCTCGTGTTTATCGTTTAGGCCTTAGAGGTACCAAGATGTTGCACAACTAACAATGGAAGAGCCCATCTACCAGGATCAATGTACGCCTGTGTATCTCACAGAGTCGGGCTTAAAATAGCCGTGTTGATGGTAGCCTCAGAGCACACTGCTGTTGTAGAAACTTTCAGGGACTTGAAGAAACAGAGTAAAAAATAAATAAAGGGATTCTTCAAGACCAGGAACCCAAGGTCAAGGGGCAAGGTATGGTACAAGAATGAAAAAGACCCACTTGTCATAAATGCTTCAGGTCCAGCAACAAGCTTCTGCCTTCTGGTGGTGACCTTGGTCATGTGCTGTTTCTGCACAAGTCAACAATGAGGCCACTGATTGACCAGCCGTGGTGACATGCATGTAGATGGCACATCACTTTCAGTCCAGCAAGGAATTGAAGAGACAGAGACATGAAACCTTGGCACTGGGCTAAGGGTTTGCCAATATTTACTTACTAATCAGCTACCTATCCTAAGCAATCGTATCTTATTCTAACCTACTGATTAGCTGTTTTCTCAAGCTCTGATGCCAGAACCAGAAATCATAACTACATTGCTCCTCTCACTCCCATTTAACAGAATAAGATCAGCACTACCCTAAACAAGGATGAAAAGCACACAGCGGACGTAGCTCTCTAGCTCAATGCCTGGTTCTGGCAGCATATATATATATATATATATATATATATATATATATGTGTGTGCTATAGCACAAATATATACAGGTGTTTCACCTTAATGTCACTAAACATCTTGGGGGTCATTTATCATTTTAGGTTGTTTTTACGTAAGTTTTAAGTCTAACTTTGCTTTGTGTGCCTGCACCAAATTTATGAACCTGTGTACCTTAATAAAATATGTGACATGAGTGTAATGTGGTTTATACCCTTAGGTGTAAAAGTAGACCAAGTAGTTGCCTGGCATGGGTTGCAACTTTTTTGTGACTTAATAAACTAGCCATAATCCAGGTCTAATCTTACTTTTAGCTGTTATACATAGACCATTGTGAAAAGTGGTGAGGATCACAAAATGTCTAAAAAATTTTGCAGTTGCTGTGACTTGCAACTTTTTCAAGCCACAAAACTGATATATTTGATTTCATAAATGAGCCCCCCCTTGACTTTATAATATAAAATGTGCACATTTGATCAAGTCAAGCTTTACAAACAATGATCATGACTGTCTTCTCTGTTGTACAGTACAGACCAAAAGTTTGGACACACCTTCTCATTCAAAGAGTTTTCTTTATTTTCATGACTATGAAAATTGTAGATTCACACTGAAGGCATCAAAACTATGAATTAACACATGTGGAATTATATACATAACAAACAAGTGTGAAACAACTGAAAATATGTCATATTCTAGGTTCTTCAAAGTAGCCACCTTTTGCTTTGATTACTGCTTTGCACACTCTTGGCATTCTCTTGATGAGCTTCAAGAGGTAGTCCCCTGAAATGGTTTTCACTTCACAGGTGTGCCCTGTCAGGTTTAATAAGTGGGATTTCTTGCCTTATACATGGGGTTGGGACCATCAGTTGCGTTGAGGAGAAGTCAGGTGGATACACAGCTGATAGTCCTACTGAATAGACTTTTAGAATTGGTATTATGGCAAGAAAAAAGCAGCTAAGTAAAGAAAAAACGAGTGGCCATCAGTACTTTAAGAAATGAAGGTCAGTCAGTCAGCCAAAAATTTGGGAAAACTTTGAAAGTAAGGGCTATTAGACCATGAAGGAGAGTGATGGGGTGCTGCGCCAGATGACCTGGCCTCCACAGTCACCGGACCTGAACCCAATCGAGATGGTTTGGGGTGAGCTGGACCGCAGAGTGAAGGCAAAAGGGCCAACAAGTGCTAAGCATCTCTGGGAACTCCTTCAAGACTGTTGGAAGACCATTTTAGGGGACTACCTCTTGAAGCTCATCAAGAGAATGCCAAGAACCTAGAATATGACATATTTTCAGTTGTTTCACACTTGTTTGTTATGTATATAATTCCACATGTGTTAATTCATAGTTTTGATGCCTTCATAGTCATGAAAATAAAGAAAACTCTTTGAATGAGAAGGTGTGTCCAAACTTTTGGTCTGTACTGTATATTTAAGTTGTACAAGAAAAAAAAAACACTTGAGAGCAGCAAGACTTATACCTACGCCCTTTTAAAAATGTTCTCTTTCGCTGCCACTTTTCATTACAGATTTACAGCTGTGAAATTTTTTCCAATTAAAACTAACATTTCTATTTGGAAATGTAGATCAGGTTAGCTTAAGTAGAGCTTTAGAGGCAGAAGCCTATAAAGATGAAGGCTAAAGGAAGGAAATCATTACAATATAAACATGCATATACGGTAGCTTCTAAGGTCTGCCACCAAGCAGATATAGATGTGTGTGCTTTGGTATTTGATGTGCAAAGGCATAAGTTACAAGTTAACTTCCATGCAAATGCATGACCAAAGGGATATTACACGTATACAGTCTCTGGGAGCAAAACTTCATACTGCAAAAGATAATGGGAGGAATTTACCAAGCCTTGTGTTCTAGAATTATGTATTTAAACTGTCACAAAATAAGTTTTTTGTCACTTTTTGACGTTTGACTTTTTGCATTTTTACACCATTCATTTCAGTTTTGGAAAGTAGGTGGAAAAGTGGGCAGGGTTAGCTATGGAAATGAGTTTTACTTTTTAGAAAAAGGTGCAAAAAAAATCCCAAAGGCACTAATGCAGAAAACTAGAAAAGCATTTCTAGACAAATGTGTTAGGTTTAAAGTTGAACTGAATTTAAAACTGTGTGCCATTTGATAAATTTGGCACAAAGTAAGCCAATGTAGAGCTCACATAGAGTACCAAATCTTCTACACAGACATAAAGATAAATGATAACATCCTCTCAGGGGAAGCTTTCTTCATATAGGGGATCATTTCCAAACAGATATAGACCACTTTTGTGGCATATATATATATCGCAAATTTTGTTGCACACCATGTTGCGGCAGAATCTGAGACTTCTTCCTCATTCATGCCAGGTCTAAAAAAGGGGGAGTGGGCAGCGAAGGGTACGGTCCTGCAGCCCGTCTCATTCATTATTTTTCTAGGCCTGATTTAGGCATAGAAAATGGTCTAAATGTAAGACAGCAAAGAAGCTGTCTTGCATTTAAAATCCAAAGTGAATACGCCAAAGTTATGTAGAGGCTGGCACCGCTACATAACTTCGGCAATCCACCACCAGCTATAGGGCTTATTAAGGGCTAACTGTCATGTTTTCATCAAAAAAATCAATTTTAGCATATGTTACTGCTGCAGCAGCATTATGCATGAAGAAATCTTTAGTTTCTTAACATACCACTGTTTTTCTTGAGTTTCTCCCTTAGTTACGGCTGTTTAAACATTTACAATATGAGGAATTTCTCAAAATGGCTCCTTTGCCAGTTCTCTGAGGCCATAACTGCTTTTCCTCACTTCCCATACACACTTGCTGTAGCCAGCAGCTCCCTGCCAGCCAATCAGATTGGACTACTGAGAGACAAGCCTCCTCACTCTGAAGCATAATGCAGGCATGCAGTGTGAAGAACCGCCCCTCTGTCTTCTGTTTACATTAAGTTGGGAGAAAGACAAGTCCCAGTAACGGTCTTTTAAGAGAGCAGTTGAAAGGGACAGGAGACATTAATGAAAGCTGTTATTATAAGGTAATTACATGTCTTTTGACAATCATTGACAGACTAACTCAGGTATACATGCCTAGCTCTAATAAACTAGCAAATTAAAAAAAAATATGACAGTTACCCTTAAAGACCTGCGTCTAAAATGCTAAAATGCCCCATAGTTTTCTTATTGAGTTTATTGCATTTACATTAGCTATGCTCCTACATGAAAAAAAAAACATATTTTTTAAATCAAGAATCTATCATCATTTGACTTTAGAAGAGACAATAGTTTCTCTACTGAACCACTGTCTTCCTATTTAGCACTACAAACCATTATCTATACCTTGGGTCTACTCAGTTTTACCTTGTTGTAGATATCCTCTGCCCCTTGGTATTCGGTGTCCTCTGTTTAACTCTCTGGGGCCCTCTGTCACCACACTTGGCACACCTACAGATGCACCTTGATTCTTAAACCCTTTCTCCAGTTTCTTTGTGCTCCACCGTTATTTTACAATATGGTATTGCTAGCCCTGCCTTCCATCAATTTGTACCCGACTACAAAATGGGGCCATTTTAAGTTTCCAGTCTGCCCCTGATAATTATTATAGATGCAGCAGGTGATGGAGAAGATTTCTAGGCACAGAGGTAGGCCAGCCAGTATCCTCTTTCCCCAGGGACCCAATTTCTCAAAATCGTTGCAAGGACCCTTATAGTCAATCACCCTGAGCATATTGCTGCTGCTGCCATGGTGTAAGCACGTAGTATTTGCTATACAGTGGGCCTCAAGAATAAATTTTATCAGGCAGCTCCAACACTGGGCACAATGAGATTCTTTTGGCACAGTTCTGGGGCATACTTGATTTTATTGAAGAGATCCAGTGGTAAAAGAAGACTTACTTCGGGGAATGGTCCATGGGAACAAAGTATGCAATTTAGCTCTCCTCTAAAAGGACGAGAAATACCCCATACCAGCTAAATGACTGAATTTTCCAAAAGAAAATGCTGTATATACAGTAGTGAACTTCGCTGGTAATCTGTAAATTCATAGTTCTTGTGTTGGGGTGGTAGATCCAGTAGACCAAAGGGGGAAATAAATCAGCATTCATGCATGCTTGCAAGATCTTCAATAGTTTATTCCAAAAGGTGCATAACTCCCTCTTAGAGTTCTTGCCCCTCATCAGTCAAGAGCAGGGTACTAGTTGGTTGGACGAAATGACTTTGAAGCATCTTAGAACCCTGATAAATTTGTTTACAGGTGAGTGACTTACTGTTGGAAGAGTCTCTAGTTTAGCCAGTATTAGGTCATTTTCTGGCTTTTGAAGGAGAGCTAATTTCTATACTTTTTCCCATGTGGCATTGCTTGGAGTAGCTACCAATTGATCTCTTCAATGAGATATAGTGATCCCCTCCCTTCCCAGAGCTGAGCTCCTAATCTTCTTCTAGTGGCCACTGTAGGCAGTTTGAATGCATACATATAGCTAGATGTATGCAGGATATTTGGAGCTCTGCATCTGAAAAAAAAAAGAAAATCTGACCAGTATAATAACTAGAGATGAGCTAATTTCTCAAAAATTCGATTCGGTAGGTCCGCCGAATTTTCAGAAAAGATTTGATTCGATCTGAATTTATTCATGGCGAATCGCGTTAAAAACAGCTTTTTCCTGGCTGCAGAGAACCTCTATAGTGGTGTAGAACACTGTGCCTTGCAGTAGCACGCATAGGGATTCTGCTGTGGTGGTGAAACAATACTGTGAGTCAGTATGACATGTAAATAACAGGTGTTGCTCTTGGAATCACTGCACACTTCACTTATTTGGGCAGTTGCGGTGCCAAAACTGACTAAATAACTCAAGTGTGATGTTAGCGTCAAGAAGAAGAGCACTCCTTTTACACCGTCGACAGCTGATTCCACATAGATGTCTACAGAACCTGTTCAATTAAACGCTTATACAAGTAGAGCCTCCCGACAGAGTGGAGAGGGTGTCAGCAGTAATTTTGTGTTGATGTCACTGATTATTTTGCCCTTCCTCTGATCGATCAGAACAAAAACCCCTAAAAAACGGATCCTGTCTGTTGAGCATCCGCCTTCACTCGGTCAGCATTTTGTCAGTAATCCATCAGTATTGCTAAAGCCCAAAAAAACCAAGATGGATCCAAAGCAGAGATGACACGTGAATAGAATACTTGCATTTCTTCTGTGTTTTGTACCTACTCCTGCTTTTGGCTACCAAATCATAAGCCAATTCTGATAGGACCATACAGGCCTTACAACTGCTACATAGACAGGATCCTTTGTGCGTCTAATTTTTCCTTCCTTCTAACAGATCAGAAGAAGGGTCAAATAAATTATGATGTCAACCAGGCCAAAAATGCTAAATAGTGGCCCAGTCATGAAGTGGGGGGGGGGTGGGAACAGCATGAGAAGTCCACAGAGTGACCCAATCACATAGTGTTGAGGTGGCAGCAGCATAAGGAGACCACAGAGTGGTGAAGTGGCTGCAGCATCAGAAGACCACAGAGTGGCTCAGAGACATAGTGTTCAGGTGGCAGCAGCATGAGGAGACCACAGAGTGATGAAGTGGCAGCAGCATGAGGATACCACAGAGTGGCACAGTGACATAGTGGTGATGTGGCAGCAGCATGAGGAGACAACAGAGTGGCCCAGAGACATAGTGGTGATGTGGCAGCAGAATGAGGAGACCATAGAGTGATGATGTGGCAGCAGCATGAGTAGACCACAGAGTGGTGATGTGGCAGCAGCATGAGGAGACCACAGAGTGGTGAAGTGAAAGCAGCATAAGGAGAATTTGCGCAATTGACTCGGAGGGACTCCCTGCCTCCATCTCCACTGCATACTGCCACTGTGTGTCTGGGTCCTCTGTCTCATCTTCCTCATCGCCCTGTAGCTCCTCTGGCTGCTCCTACTCCTCTTCTCCTGTCACCTGTGCAGAAAAACCACCCATTTCTCTATGCATTGCTTGTGCTCGAATGTCCTCCTCCTCCTTCTCTAGTTCAGCCCCCACAGAGCTCATGTGGATGTGAGATGTAGTCACCACGTCTCCTGTCCAACCAGATTTAACAGCATCTATTCCAGGACATAAATCAGTGGAATGATGTTGTTCATCCCGTAGTCCTGGCGACTGACAAATATGGTGAGCTCCTCAAAGGGCCCGAGCAAATGGCAGGTGTCACGCATGAGCTGCAACTGGCTGACATCAAAGTTACACACGCGATTACCTCTGTCCGCCTGTATCCTCAAGAACTCGTTTATGGCCTTTCTATCTTTATATAGTCGGTCCAACATATGGAGGGTGGAATTCCAACGGGTGGAAATGTCGCGTATCAGCCTATGTTGGGGGATGCCGTTGTGCTGCTGCAGCAGAAGGATGGTGTGCTTTGCGGTGCACGAGTGGCTGAAGTGCATGCAAAGTTTCCTGGCCATTTTCAGGATGTCTTGCAGATAGGCATAAGACTTCAGGAACCGCTTTACAACCCGATTGAACATGTGCACAATGCAGGGCTTAGCCCTCTTTGACGCAGCGCCGACACCATGTTCTTCACGTTGTTGGTCACCATGGTTCCAATTTTGAGTTTTCGCAGAGAAAGCCAGGATTCGATTTCTTGATGAAGGGCGCGGATCAGTTCCTAACCTGTTTGACTCCTTTCGCCCAGGCAAACTAGAAGCATAACAGCGTTACACCACAGTGTCCTGCACATGTGGTATGCTAATGGGGCACTGTGAATTGTCCCTGCAGTGGAGGCCATGGTGGAGGATGAGGAGGCAGAGGCGGACATTGTCGAAGGACCAACAGCGTGAGAACATGGAGGCAGAAACTACGTAACCTGGCAAAGTTGCTGGTGTGGCTGTGCAGGAACCACATTCACCCAGTGGGCCATAAAGGACATGTATTGTCCCTGACTGTAGTTGGCAGACAACGACCGGCTCAAGGACTGGCCCACCTTCTGTTCTACATACGTGTGCAGGGCTGGTACTGCTTTTTTGTCAAAGAAATGACAGCTTGGGACTCTCCACCTCTGCTCGGCACAAGCCATTAGTTCTCTGAAAGGTGCAGAGTCCACCACTTGGAAAGGGAGGGTCTGCAACATCAGCAACTTGGCCAGGAGTGCATCCAGCTTCTGCGCCCTTGGATGAGTGCACACATACTGTTGTCTTTTGGCAAACACTTTAGGGATCGTTTGCTTACGGAATGACTGATGAGGATTAGGAGGAGGAGTATCCGGACCAGCAGACGGTGGGAAGGACAGAAAGCTCCCTTCGGCTGAGGTGGTGGAGCCTTGACTGCCTCAAATCAGGTGTGTGCCACTGGGTGATGCAGCAGTTGCTGTGGCAGACTGGACCACCACATCGGAGCCACGGTTCTCCCAGGCCACTTTATGGTGATGCTGCATATGTTGAAACAGGGTCGTGTTGCCAACATTGGCACCCTGGCCACACTTCACCTTGTACCAACAGATTCGACAAATGGCCATGTTCACCTCTTCTGGCGGCTTAACAAAAAACTTCCACACCACCGAGTAGGTGATTTTACCCCCAACACTCCACACTGACTGACTGATACCGCCGCTGTTTCCGTGCATCACTACTTCCCGGGCATGTAGGCTCCTGCGAAGTGGGTGGTCTTCCCCGGACACGTTTGGCTTCCGACCTCCCACTGCTGCCACCCTGCTGACTCACAGCCACGCTGCCACCCTGCTGGATCAGACGCTGTCTCACGCGCAAGCTGCCACCCTCTTCTCCTGACGATGATGATGAAGCCCCTTCCTCACCTGGCTCCCAAGTGCGATCGGCTACATCGACATCATCATCTGCTACTGTCTGCACTTCACTGATGTCCCCCTCAACGGTCTCTGAGCCAGGAGCCTGACTGCTCGCAACACCAGCTCCCACGCCACTCTCCTCATCACTACTTGCCCGCCTACTGGAGAAAGCGGCGGATGTCTCCTCCAGATCTTGACTGGGAAGTAGCTGCTGACTGTGTCCACAGCATATAATACTTCTCTGGCTGAGGTAACTGAAAAGGACAGAGGCAGGTTGAGGACAGGTGAGGGCACAGGGTCTGCTCCCGGGCCATGCCAACTAAGGGTAGTGTCTGACTAGCCCACTGACTCTTGGCTGGCGGTTTCTAATGTCACTTGGTACGAAGTGGAAGACTGAGTCAACCATTCAAGAACCGCTGGGTTGCTGGTCAAGACACGACCACTAGATGACACCGGGAGCTTAGGCCTCTCGCTGTGACTCCTGCTGCCACCCCCCCCCCCCCTTCTTCTGCTGCCTGCGAAACATTTTGACCACTGCCCGTTCACTTTGAAAGGCCTGTTACCTGTCTGTCTGAAATACTGTATAATAAAATAATTCAATTAAAATAAGATAATACCCCCCAAAAAAGGCTGTAGTACAATGTAACTTCACCGCTGAATGGCAATTAATGACAATACAGTATATATATATATATATATATATATATATATTGTTTTTCTGATTAATAAACTGCCCACCCCCCAAAAAAAAAAACACAATTTACAGCAGAACGGCAATTAAGACGTATTCTTTCTATTTCCACACCCCAAAAAAATAAATATAACAATCACAATTCACAGCAGAACGGCTAATGGGACAAACGTATCTTTCCTATTAATACACCCAGGGCCGGTGCAAGGATTTTTGCCGCCCTAGGCAAGATAAAAATTGCCGCCCCCCTTATCAGATGATCTGCCCATATCATGACATCACATATGTTCCACCCCTTTCTCAGCATTTAAATTAAAAAGAGAGTTAAAAGAGAGTAATCAACAAGGTAAAAGAGGAGAGAATATTTAAAAGAAGAAAAACTGCTACAAGAGGACATAGTTTTAAATTAGAGGGGCAAAGGTTTAAAAGTAATATCAGGAAGTATTACTTTACTGAGAGAGTAGTTGATGCATGGAATAGCCTTCTTGAAGAAGTGGTAGCTGCAAATACAGTGGAGGAGTTTAAGCATGCATGGGATAGGCATAAGGCCATCCTTCATATAAGATAGGACCAGGGGCTATCCATAGTATTCAGTATATTGGGCAGACTAGATGGGCCAAATGGTTCTTATCTGCCGACACATTCTATGTTTCTATGAGTTATATGTTGCAATAAAGCCCCCTATTAAGAATGGTGGAGAATAACTACCATAACTTAAGTCATAGCTAAAGAAACAAGCCTGGGGCGAAAAACAATAAGGGCCCCCCCCCCATGACACTTTTACAGAAGAAACTGTATATTGTGGGGCACAGTGTAGACTATATGTGTATAACATAAACATATTTCATATGAAAACTTACAATTACTTGGCTTGACCCTTGGGGATCTCGGACACCACTTCAACACTTTGGCTGGGGGGCTCGGCGGAGCTGATGTTGTGTTCTATCCTAATGAGAAAGATTTCATAATAAGGATTTGTAGAAGGGGCAGATGGATAGCAGAGCAGGGAGAGGCTGATGCTGCTACTAGGGGGTCATACCATAGGGGAGTAATAAAGCCCACCATAATGACCCCCCCCAGTAGAAATAATTCTCCTTATAATGTGACAGTGCAAAAAATACCCCCTTGTAATGCCCCCAGTTGAGCTAATGTCCCCATAGTGCCCCCATAATGTGCCAGTATAAAATACCCCTATATAGTGCCCCCAGTAAATGCCCCCATAGTGCTCCTCTCCCCCCTTCCTCCTAGTGCTCCCCATAATGTACCAGTATAAAATGCCCCATATATAGTGCACCAGTAAATGCCCTCAGTGTCCCCCATAATTTGTAAGTATAAAATACCCCTTCTCAGTGCCCCCGTAGATGACCCCATAGTACTCCTCTCCCACCTTCCCCATAGTACCCACCATAATGTGTCCCAGTATAAAATACCCCTATACAGAGCCTCCATATAAAATAGCCGTTCTTTGTGGCCTCAGTAAATGCTCTATAGTGCCCGCCAATAATGTGCCAGTAAGATGCGCCCCCAATGTGCCAGTAATAAGTGCCCCATAGATGTCCCCCAATAATGTGCCAGTAAAATGTGCCCTTAATAATGTGCCAGTAATACGAGCCCCCCCTCCATCATGTGTCAGTAACAAGCGCCCCCCCATATCATGTGCCAGTAGCCAGAGCCCCCCCTATATCATGTGCCAGTAGCCAGAGCCCCCCCTATATCATGTGCCAGTAGCCAGAGCCCCCCCTATATCATGTGCCAGTAGCCAGAGCCCCTCTATATCATGTGCCAGTAGCCAGAGCCCCCCCTATATCATGTGCCAGTAGCCAGAGCCCCCCTATAACATGTTCCAGTAGCCAGAGCCCCCCTATCATGTTCCAGTAGCCTGAGCCCCCCCATCAACATGTGCCAGTAGCCATAGGCCCCCCTATCATGTGCCAGTAGCCATAGGGCCCCCCTATCATGTGCCAGTAGCCATAGGGCCCCCCTATCATGTGCCAGTAGCCATAGGGCCCCCCTATCATGTTCCAGTAGCCATAGGGCCCCCCTATCCCTATCATGTCCCAGTAGCCATAGGCTCCCAGATCATGTGCCAGTAGCCAGAGCCCCCCATCATGTGCCAGCCCAGTAGCCACCAGTATTGACAACAACAACAAAAAAAACACTTATACTTACCTCCATGTCAGCGATGCGATGCAGGCCTCTTCCGGCCTGTGTCCCGCGCTGTATGGCTCAGGGCTCAGGCGGCGCGATGACGTCGCCTAGTGCCTGCAGTCTATCAGAGGAAGGGGAAGGGACACACCTCTCCCTCCCCTGCCCTGCTGCACAGCCATCTGTATCGCTGTCCTGAGGACGGCGATACAGATGACTGGAGATGAGCGCTTCCACAATGGAAGCACTCATCTCCGTGTGACACGTGTCCACAGTCCTGACTATAGTTAGTTGCGGGCCGGCGCGCCAGCCCTGCTTACTAGAGCGGCGGCACAGCATGAGGAGCGCCGCCGGCCACTTAACAAACGTTTTTTTTTAAACCGGACGGTTCCGGCGCCCCCTGTTAAATTGCGCCCTAGGCGGCTGCCTAGGTTGCCTTACAGGTGGCGCTGGCCCTGAATATACCATGTAAATGAGTGTAGTACAATGTGACCTCACCGCTGAATGACAATTATGACATATATTTTCTCCTTTTTTCCCTATTTCTACACCACGAAAAAATAAATCTAACAATTACAATTCACCGCAGAACGGATGATTGGACGTACATATATTTTCTCTTTCTACACCACGTAAATGGCTGTAGTACAATGTAACTTCACCGCCGAACGGCACTTATGACATATATGTATATATATATTGTAGGAGAGTACCTGGGGTGGTGGTAAACGGGAGGTACGTGCCAGCGGGGGTCCTGGCCCCGCTGGAGTAAGAGCCGGAAAAGTGCGTTTTGCAGCGGTTACGCTGTTAACAACGGATCCGGGCCGGCTCTTATTGGGAGCAGGCAGATATGCGGGCGGGTGCCTGTCTCCCCACGGTCCAGGCCAGGTTTTGCAGGGAAGGGTTAAAACCTGACCAGCAACAAGGGTGTGGTGCACAGTGTGGAGCTTCTGTGTTCTCTGGCTGTGAGAGTGAGGAGTGGAGGTGAGCTGGGCTGCGTGCTGAGGCCTGTAAAGGAGTGTGCAGGGACCCGCAGCTGAATCCAGGAGGGATCTGTGTCCTGTGGCTAGAAGCAGGACCCATGGACTTACTTCACCAAGGAGAAAAGGTGACATTACTCCTGGCTTTAAATAGACTTTGCTTTATGTGACTGAAACAGGCCTCAAGTAGCCTGCAGCAGGGACTTGCTGTGTTTGAACTATTATTTTGCTGTGTGTGACCACCCTCCCTATGAACTGCACCGTCTTCCTGTAGTGTACGGGGACTGTAATACCCGTCACTACCAAAGGTCACTTGGTGTGCTGTCGTCCCTCCTTATTTGTGGGGAAGTTGGTATATGTCATCTTTATAAAATGTCATGTAATGTAATGCTATGTATTTCCCTGTTACTGTGAAACTTGCATGTACAGGCCTGCTAGGGGTGTCATTCCAGCTCTTAGTCGTTAGAGGGAGCTAGGGAGCCCTAGTTTATATAAGGCCCAGTCAAGGAAGGGAAAGTCAGTCTAGTCTAGAGTTCAGAAGTTTCTAGAGCTGGAGGAAGTTGAGAGGGACAGAGGCAAGCCAAGGAAAGCAAGAGGTACTTAAGTCTACAGAGGAGGTACTTTAATAGAATAAAACCCAAGGATATACGCCAGAGCAGGGCATTGGACCTTGGAGAAGAATTTCTATGTTCCAGGATCAGACAGGAATAGAGTGCAAACGGCCTGTACTGCAAGTCCTGTGTTTAACACTCTGAAATAACCTTGCTGTAACTGAATTGCCTGCATCAACCGTATTGCAAAATCGACTGTATGCAAAGGAACTGCGATTCCACTATTGTCCCTATATTGATGATGACTACTAAAGTTGGAGTTCTGCTTTAACCTCACGTGTTCCTCAGTTATTCCTACTATCAGCAACGGCGTGCCACCGTTTAATTGGCACTGGCGTCACGAACATTTTCCACCATCACCTGCCCTTGCAGAGAGTCAGCGTCTCAGGTTAGTGTCTATTGCACTACATCACCCAGGAACACTTCTAAACACAACTTGAGTACGCTGCACCGCTCTCTTTTGGCGTCACGAACAGGATACGCACGCTTTCTAGTGCAAGAAGCGTGAACTTTGTGCCTTATACAGTTGCCCTGTGACCAAAGTGACAATTTGCCTGTTTTATTCAAGTGGACTTTGTGGACTGAAAATCATACCCAAAGTGTACCTAAAACCCCTAAAAAGCGCTGTGCAGTGTTGCGCTACCCAGAGGAAGAAAATCGCCACATTAGAGTGTGGTTTTATGGACTTTCTAGCATCCTGCTTGCTGTCAGTGAATAGACAGTGGATTTTGCTAAAGATGGCCACCGGCCGCCTGGAATAAAGTTTCCCGCGCTGCTGAGGACCTTCGTGGGCGGATCCCTGCAAAGACACAGAGAATCCCGCCCTTGTCATCATCGCACCGCCGCGGCCCTGCTCCTCCTACGTCACCGCGTTCTCAGGACGTCCGGAATCTCACGAGACTTGGCCTGCGCAAGCCCGGCGATACCGGTAAGCACATGTAACCGGAGGGAAGGGGAGTGTTCCGGCCCCTTTAGTAAAAGCGGCCACCTCTCAATAGACTACCATGTCAGAGCCGGGAGTGCCTGAGCAGCCGGCCCCGGGAGAGCTTGCGGCTCCTAATCATCCTACAGCCCCCAGCATGATGCCCTTTACCATGCCGTACTATTTCGGGGCCCCATGGTTCCCCCGCTACAGGGGAGAGACCCATACCCTAAGGGACTTTAAAGAAAAGTTGCTGGCACTATTCCGGCTGTACCCTATAAATGCCGACCAGCAAATGGAAATCCTGCTGGCGCAACTGGAGGGAGCTGCCCGCAGGGAAGTGTTATCCTGGCCTGCTACTGAGCGGAGTACTCTAGAACAGATCTTCACCCGCCTCAGAGCCACTTTTGAAACTAGGACTGCCTCAGAGATAAAGATGCACTTCTTTGGCAAGAAACAGAAGTCCGGTGAGTCCCTCCGTGATTATGCCCTATCACTTCAGGAGGCTTTAGGGGCTGTAATTCAGATAGATCCCAAAGAGGCTGATAACCGGGACCAGACCCTAAGGGAACAGTTTATAACCGGGGCGTCTAGTGAGCAAATAAGGACCCAGTTAAAGATGCTGTCCGCCCAGCACCCTAACAGTGCCTTTCTAGACTTTAAAGAACTGGCTATAAAAATTCTGGGGTCAGCAGTATCTACGGAGTTAAGCACCCCGCCTGAGTCCCCTGCCTGCAAGCCAAAACCGCTTATCACTAACCAAGCTCAGGCCGGTCAAGCTGTTCAAGCTTCAGCTACCGATACTATTGCCATGCTGACAGAGCAAGTAAATCACCTCACTAAAAGTCT
Organism: Bufo bufo; assembly: GCF_905171765.1. Classification (NCBI taxonomy): domain Eukaryota; kingdom Metazoa; phylum Chordata; class Amphibia; order Anura; family Bufonidae; genus Bufo; species Bufo bufo. The sequence goes on along the minus strand of NC_053392.1, from coordinate 100,048,570 downwards.
AGAGAAAGTGTGCAGAAAAATAGAGGAATGGGAAAAACCCATAATGACAGAGGAAGAATTCCTGTCACCTCCTATTCCGTTCCCACCTCCTTACCAAGAGACTCACCCCAGGGATCCTGGGAGGCGTAATAGAGATCGTAAGCGGCCCGTGTGCACATACTGCAAAAAGCTGGGACACACAGAATCCACGTGCTGGCAGTTAAACGGGCAACCCCTGAGGCTGAGGACCACCCCTCGGGAGGTAGAACACTAGGTCCAGAGGATCCAAATTGGATGCCACGGTATGTAGGATCCCATCCTAAAATCAATATAGAGATCAACGGGGTCCCCTTTGAAGCCCTATTAGATACTGGGTCTCAAGTCACTACTATTCAGCTGCCTGCATTTGAAAAGTTCTGGGACACCAACCAGTTAACCCAGCCGCCTGAATCCTGGGTGGAGATTATCGCCAGCAATGGCAAACCAGTAAAGATTCACGGATACTGGGAACCCACCCTGCAGGTGGGAGAAGTAACCTTACCACAACAGGGGGTGATAGTAGTGCAGGCCGGCGACAGGGGAGGACATCCTGTCATTCTAGGCACCAATGTCTTCAGAAACTGTTATTCAGAAATACTTGCCGTATTACATCAGACTTTGCCCACTGCTTCCTCTGCTTCCAGGAGGGTGATTCAAAAGACTATTACTGTGTTAAGTGCCCAGCAGAGGTTTGCTAATGGGAAAGGAGAAATTTGTACTGCCAGGATTAGTGATATTAAGCCTGTGACTTTGCCTCCTAATTCTCAAACTCTTTTATGGTGTCGGGCTGTCCTGGGAGTCCAAGGCCGAGATTATCCAGCCCTGGTGGAACCAATCCAGATGGAGGATTACCCTTTTGTGAGAGCTGCCAAGTCCCTGGTGAATGTCTCCCAAGGTAAAGTACCTGTCCGTCTGATTAACCTGAGTGATCATCCTGTGCCGCTTAGTAAGCATTGCCGTGTTGCCCAGCTTTCTCAGGTATCCTTCCAAGACATCATTCGTCTTCCAGTGACAGAAAAGCCGCCAGCCGCAGTCAGCGGATGCTCGCCGGTGACCCAGCCACAAGTGCCCTGGTGGGAAGAGCTCCATGTCGGGGACGAGACTACCCCCCAACAACAACAAGAAGGGATTATACAGCTTGTCAAGGAGCACCACCAGGCCTTCAGTAAGCATGCCACTGATTATAGAGAGGTGAGTGCCATACAACACACCATACCTACTGGCTCTCATCCTCCTATCAAGGAGAGGTATAGACCTTTACCGCCTACTTCATATCAGACTGTAAAGGAAATGATTCAAGAGATAAAAGACTCTAATGTAATCCGGGACAGCCGTAGTCCGTGGGCTGCACCCCTGGTCCTTGTAAAGAAGAAGGACGGTGGTATCCGTTTCTGTGTGGATTATAGGAAAATTAATCAAATAACCCACAAAGATGCATACCCACTGCCCCGCATTGAGGAGTCACTAACTGCTCTGGGCTCCTCTGCCTATTTCTCCACGTTGGACTTGACCAGTGGCTACTGGCAAGTACCCATGGCCCCTGCAGATAGGGAAAAGACTGCTTTCACTACTCCCATGGGCCTGTTTGAATTCAATTGTATGCCGTTCGGGCTATGTAATGCCCCAGGAACTTTCCAGAGACTAATGGAACGGTGTTTGGGTCACAAAAACTTCGAAACAGTGCTGCTGTATCTAGATGATGTCATTGTGTACTCAAAAACATATGAAGACCATCTGAAACATTTGGCGGAGGTATTTGAAATCCTGATCAAATATGGTTTGAAGGTAAAGCCATCCAAGTGTCACTTGCTCAAACCTGCAGTCAGATACCTGGGGCATGTGGTAAGTGGAGAGGGCGTGCAACCTGACCCTGATAAGTTAGCGGCTGTCCGTAATTGGCCGGTTCCTACTACCGTCAAAGAAGTGAGGAGTTTCCTTGGTTTTGCCGGCTACTATAGACGTTTTATCCCCCATTTTGCTCAAATAGCTGATCCTATCCAGGAACTCTTGAGGGGGCAACCCAAAAAGAGTCCTAGAACTCCTGTGCCCATTGAGTGGAATGAGGAAAGAGAGATAGCGTTCCAATTGCTAAAAAAAAAACTGACCGAGCCTCCTGTGTTAGGTTACCCAGATTATAGCAAGCCTTTCCATCTTTATACCGATGCTAGCAAGCGAGGCCTGGGAGCTGTGTTAGCCCAAGTCCAAGAGGGAAAAGAGAGAGTGATAGCATATGCAAGCCGCTCCCTGAAAGGAGCTGAGAAAAATGACCAGAATTATAGTTCCTTCAAACTAGAGTTCCTGGCATTAGTGTGGGCGGTGACAGAAAAATTCAAGGATTATCTAGCCGCCACCCCGTTCATTGCATTCACCGACAATAACCCTCTGGCGCATCTAAATACCGCTAAACTGGGGGCCTTGGAGCAGAGGTGGGCCTCTCGCCTTGCCAACTATGATTTCTCTGTAAAATATCGTGCTGGACGTACTAATGATAATGCTGATGCTTTGTCCAGACTTCCCACAGAGACAGCTCCTGATGATGTGCGAGATGATTGGGAAGATGTAGAGATGCCGGCTTTCTATAACAAATTTGCTCAACAGGATCAGGCTCGAGCTACCAATAACAGAGCTGCAGTTCCTTCATCCTCCAATAGGCCTGAACCTAAAGAAGAAAGGTGGGTGAAACTACAGTCTGAAAGTAGAGTGCTGGGTGAGTTGTTGGACTTCATTACTAGTGGCAGAGCCCCTGAGAGGATTCGGCGTAAGAGTGCAGATCCTGAGCTCATCAAACTGTGGAGACAGCGCCATCAACTCTTCATACAAAAGGGCCTGTTACTACGGAGAAGCCTAGACCCAGTGTCTAACGAGAGAGTGCACCAGATTCTCATACCCCGACGAGATGCCGGTATGGTGTTGGAGATGTACCACAATCAATCCGGTCACTTTGGGGTCCAAAAGACTGAGGCTAATATCCGCCAACGGTTTTACTGGGTGGGCATGAGAGAAGACATTGAGAAATGGTGTCGGGAGTGTGTAGCCTGTGCCTTAAAACGAAGTGAGCACCATGATCAGAGGGCACCACTGAGACCCATTGTAAGTACCCGTCCTCTTGAACTTGTCGCCATCGACCATGTGAAACTGGAGCCTAGTCGTTCAGGGTATGCTTATGCCATGACTATTATTGACCATTTCACTAAGTTTGTTGTAGCGGTGCCTGTGAGAGACCAGACAGCCAAAACTACAGCCGAACTGTTCTGGAAGCACTTCCTCCTGCCCTACGGATGTCCAGAAAAGATCCTCACCGATCAAGGACCTGCCTTTGAGTCCCATCTATTCCATGAACTGTGCCGCTTACACAACTGTAAGAAGATCCGGACAACGGCCTACCATCCTCAAGGTAATGGACTATGTGAAAAAATGAATCAGACCTTGATAGAGATGCTGAGGGCCGTGCCTCCTGAAAACAGAGGAGATTGGCCTAATCTGTTGCCACAGCTCATGTTCACATACAATCATACCATACATTGTTCCACCGGGTATACCCCTTTTTACTTGATGTTTGGGCGCCAAGGGACATTGCCTGCTGATCATTCATTGGACATACATGTGCCTGTTTGCATTAACCCGTTACCTAACACCGACTGGGTTGCTGAACATCAAAGGCGATTGAATGCAGCCAAAGCCATTGTTCAGGAACGTATGGACTTTGCTAGAGACCGACAGCAGAGAGACTATGATCAGGCAGCCCAGGCAGAACCCCTGACCATAGGGGCCTTGGTATGGCTAAAGAATAACTGTCGTACAAGTAAACTGGACAGTAAATGGGAACAAAGTCCCTATGTTGTCACTGCAATCCCAAATGTTGGGACTCATACTTATGAGATCACTCGGGAGGGCAAGGGATCCCAAATTGTACACCGAAACCGGTTAAAGCTCTGCCTGACACCAGAACCCAGTGCCGAGAGTTCTGGATCTGAATTCCCTGTGTCAGAATCTGCAATACAGCCCGAGGATCCTATGCAGGCTGTCAATCATCTAAGGTATGACGCTGATCCCATGCATTGGCTTCTGACACCGTGGTTGAACTTGCTGGTGCCTGCTCCGGCCCCTGCTGTCTCTTCACCTCCAGAGGAGCCGGTTCAAGATGCCCCGGATCCAGTTCCCCCTCTCGTGGATATTGTTGTTCCAGTTGTTCCTGTTGTTCCAGTTGTTCCTGACCAAGGTCTCGCTGAGGGAGACCCTCCTGTTGCTCCTGTCTCTTCTACTTTGTTGCTAAGGGAAGAGGAGACCCCTGTGCTGAGAAGGTCTACCCGGATGACCAGGGGACGCCCGCCAGTCCGTTTAGGAGACTTTGACTATTCTGGTGGTGTCTCCTCCCAAAACGTTGCTACTGGTAATACCTTGTTGGACATTTGTGCGCAAGAATGGACTCCCCCACGTGAGCCCTTGCCTGTGCTACACCCACAGGAAACCCCTGGGTAGTTCCGTTATTATACTGTTTTATCTATTTTACTGTTCTATTATGGACTTATTCATTGTCATGGACTATCCTGGTTATAATGTTACGCTGTGCCAGGTCAGCGCCCCAGTTCCATTCACTATCCTGAGAAGAAGAGAACGACGCCCCTTGTCACTACCCTTCACCTTTATCAATTGGACCTGATCTGAATGTAAATGCAGATGAATTGCATATATGTATGCCTGCATGTGTCTTTTTCTGTTTCAGGTAGAGATTCCAGTTGGGCGAGCCCTGATGGAGTACGAGGTCGTACTCAGCTTAAAGCAGTGGGGTATGTAGTGTACGGGGACTGTAATACCCGTCACTACCAAAGGTCACTTGGTGTGCTGTCGTCCCTCCTTATTTGTGGGGAAGTTGGTATATGTCATCTTTATAAAATGTCATGTAATGTAATGCTATGTATTTCCCTGTTACTGTGAAACTTGCATGTACAGGCCTGCTAGGGGTGTCATTCCAGCTCTTAGTCGTTAGAGGGAGCTAGGGAGCCCTAGTTTATATAAGGCCCAATCAAGGAAGGGAAAGTCAGTCTAGTCTAGAGTTCAGAAGTTTCTAGAGCTGGAGGAAGTTGAGAGGGACAGAAGCAGGCCAAGGAAAGCAAGAGGTACTTAAGTCTACAGAGGAGGTACTTTAATAGAATAAAACCCAAGGATATACGCCAGAGCAGGGCATTGGACCTTGGAGAAGAATTTCTATGTTCCAGGATCAGACAGGAATAGAGTGCAAACGGCCTGTACTGCAAGTCCTGTGTTTAACACTCTGAAATAACCTTGCTGTAACTGAATTGCCTGCATCAACCGTATTGCAAAATCGACTGTATGCAAAGGAACTGCGATTCCACTATTGTCCCTATATTGATGATGACTACTAAAGTTGGAGTTCTGCTTTAACCTCACGTGTTCCTCAGTTATTCCTACTATCAGCAACGGCGTGCCACCGTTTAATTGGCACTGGCGTCACGAACATTTTCCACCATCACCTGCCCTTGCAGAGAGTCAGCGTCTCAGGTTAGTGTCTATTGCACTACATCACTCAGGAACACTTCTAAACACAACTTGAGTACGCTGCATTTCACAAATATGCACCGTGTGAATAAACAAAGCATTGTGTTTTACACCAAGACCGGTCTGTGATGCCTCTATACTGCACTCGCTACCACTGCCTACCAGAGCGGATCCCCACAATATATATATATATATATATATATATATACACTGCTCAAAAAAATAAAGGGAACACTTAAACAATACAATGTAACTCCAAGTCAATCACACTTCTGTGAAATCAAACTGTCCACTTAGGAAGCAACACTGAGTGACAATCAATTTCACATGCTGTTGTGCAAATGGGATAGACAACAGGTAGAAATTATAGGCAATTAGCAAGACGCCCCCAATAAAGGAGTGGTTCTGCAGGTGGTAACCACAGACCACTTCTCAGTTCCTATGCTTCCTGGCTGATGTTTTGGTCACTTTTGAATGCTGGCGGTGCTTTCACTCTAGTGGTAGCATGAGACGGAGTCTACAACCCACACAAGTGGCTCAGGTAGTGCAGCTTATCCAGGATGGCACATCAATGCGAGCTGTGGCAAGAAGGTTTGCTGTGTCTGTCAGCGTAGTGTCCAGAGCATGGAGGCGCTACCAGGAGACAGGCCAGTACATCAGGAGACGTGGAGGAGGCCGTAGGAGGGCAACAACCCAGCAGCAGGACCGCTACGTCCGCCTTTGTGCAAGGAGGAACAGGAGGAGCACTGCCAGAGCCCTGCAAAATGACCTCCAGCAGGCCACAAATGTGCATGTGTCTGCTCAAACGGTCAGAAACAGACTCCATGAGGGTGATATAAGGGCCTGACGTCCACAGGTGGGGGTTGTGCTTACAGCCCAACACCGTGCAGGACGTTTGGCATTTGCCAGAGAACACCAAGATTGGCAAATTCGCCACTGGCGCCCTGTGCTCTTCACAGATGAAAGCAGGTTCACACTGAGCACATGTGACAGATGTGACAGAGTCTGGAGACGCCGTGGAGAATGTTCTGCTGCCTGCAACATCCACCAGCATGACCGGTTTGGCATTGGGTCAGTAATGGTGTGGGGTGGCATTTCTTTGGAGGGCCGCACAGCCCTCCATGTGCTCGCAAGAGGTAGCCTGACTGCCATTAGGTACCGAGATGAGATCCTCAGACCCCTTGTGAGACCATATGCTGGTGCGGTTGGCCCTGGGTTCCTCCTAATGCAAGACAATGCTAGACCTCATGTGGCTGGAGTGTGTCAGCAGTTCCTGCAAGACGAAGGCATTCATGCTATGGACTGGCCCGCCCGTTCCCCAGACCTGAATCCAATTGAGCACATCTGGGACATCATGTCTTGCTCTAGCCACCAACGTCACGTTGCACCACAGACTGTCCAGGAGTTGGCAGATGCTTTAGTCCAGGTCTGGGAGGAGATCCCTCAGGAGACCGTCCGCCACCTCATCAGGAGCATGCACAGGCGTTGTAGGGAGGTCATACAGGCCCGTGGAGGCCACACACACTACTGAGCCTCATTTTGACTTGTTTTAAGGACATTACATCAAAGTTGGATCAGCCTGTAGTGTGTTTTTCCACTTTAATTTTGAGTGTGACTCCAAATCCAGACCTCCATGGGTTAAAAAATTTGATTTCCATTTTTAAATTTTTGTGTGATTTTGTTGTCAGCACATTCAACTATGTAAAGAAGAAAGTATTTCAGAAAAATATTTAATTAATTCAGCTCTAGGATGTGTTATTTTTGTGTTCCCTTTATTTTTTTGAGCAGTGTATATATATAATATGCAAAAAATGAGGATGCAGCACTCTGTCAATAGCGGGTGCAAAATCAGGCCAATGTGAATCAGCACCGGGATCCAATATAGTATACAGATGAAAAGAAGGCCGCAGCACACCAAGGTTTTCAAAAAATGTGAAGTTTATTCCTCCAGAGTCAGCAGCTGACTCTGGAGGAATAAACTTCACATTTTTTTGAAAACCTTGGTGTGCTGCTGGCCTTCTTTTCATCTGTATATATATATATATATTGTAGAAAGGCACAAGGGACCATCATAGATGGAAGATATGTGTCACCGAGGTTCCTGGCCTCGGTGAAGTAGGAGCCAGTAGTGTAAATGTCCGCAGCAGTTGCTGATGGACACTTTGATAGTTAGCATAGCTGTGAAAAGCTAATCCGGGCCGGCTCTTACTGGGAGCAGCCAAAGTGCAGGGAGGGTTGGCTGTTCCCCATGGTCCAGGCCGGGTTTTGACGGGCTTACAAAAAGTCAGCCAGCAGGGTCAGTGGTGTGATTACCTGGCTGATGGTGGAGCTCTGTGTAGCTGTGTGTTTTTGGAGCCAAGTGAAAACCAGAGGGTCTCTGCCGAGAGACAAAGGACAAAGGACAAAGCAAGGTTCCCATCCACTCCGTGGGGAGTACGGTACTGTGCCCTAAAACTTTCTATGTGATTTTTCAGATTCAAGACGGAACTGTTTTTCTTTAAGTGTCAGCTGAAGTAAGCTGATCACTACCGCCTGTTGAATTGTGGTGTGCCAACAATAAAAGACATTTATTACTTTGATTTCCACCACTAAAAGGCTACTGTGTATTTATCTGAAGGCTACCATTTGGGAAATCCCTACATTTGGTGTCGGATGCGGGCACACCCAGGATTGCTTGAAGCAGCAACAAGTTAAATGTCAGAAGCTGTTTTTTTTTCTCTGGTTGGACTCTTAAAGGGCCAGTAGCCTAAATTACTGAATGGATTTTTTTTTTGTTGAAAGGAAGTTTTTCAATTGATGTCTTGGGTTAAAGCAGCAGCGGAGCTTCAACAAGAATCAATGAAAATGGAGGATCTTATCAAGCAGATGGTGCAGAGCAATCTACAGCAGCAACAGGCATTAGAGCAACAACGGCAGGCTAATGCCCATCAGCAGGAGACGAACCGCCTACTGGCGGAGCAAATTGCAACCCTAAGAGAGAGGGTGGCCGCACAACCAGCGGGGTATGTGGCTGAACAGAATGTGGGCGGAATAAAAAACGTGCAATCTGCCTTACAAAAAATGACCGCAGAGGATGACGTAGAAGCCTTCCTCACCGTCTTTGAGCGGGTCGCTGAGCGGCAGAGACTACCAGCTGAGCAATGGGCCGAGGTGCTGGCCCCCTTCCTCTCAGGCGAACCCCAGAAGGCGTATTATGACTTATCATTGCAGGATGCACGGGAATACTCCCTACTGAAGGCAGAAATATTGGCACGTCTGGGGGTAACCATCACCGTCCGAGCTCAGAGGGTGCACCAGTGGGGGTTTCAGAGAGGCAAGCCTCCCAGGTCCCAAATGTTTGATCTACTGCACCTCGTCCAAAAATGGCTACAGCCGGATGTCTGTTCCCCAGCCAAAATGGTGGAGTGGGTCGTAATGGACCGATTCCTGCATGCTCTCTCAAAGCCGGTACAGTGCTGGGTTGCACAAGGAAATCCGCAGACTGCAGATGACTTAATAGGTTTAGTAGAGAGGTACTATGCCGTAGAGCCTACCATAGCTGCCTCAGGATCCTTGAACTCCCCCTACTGGAAGGCACGGGTTGACACTGAAGTGCAGAAAAAGGGATTAAAACCCCCCCGGGGTGGACGTTATGAGGCCAAGAGTCTATCAGAACCAACGCCACGACCGTCCTTAAGAGAGGTCATCTGCTGGAGGTGCCGTGGCCTGGGACATATGGCAGCCCAATGTCCCATCAGCCCAGAACAAATGGACTGTTCTGTGGGGAGACGAACCTCACTGTTTGCGTGTAGTGCGGTTCCTAATGTTGAGGGAGGACTCCCTTTTTGTACAATTAATGTGAATGGCAACCCCACAAAGGGACTTCTGGACTCGGGGAGCCTGGTCACGCTCCTAACAGCCAGTATTCCTCATAAGTTGGTTCCTGGGAAGACCTTGGGAGTCACCTGCATTCATGGTGATACCAAGGTCTACCCAATAGCCCAGGTGACCTTAAAAACTGAAGAGTGTACGGTATACCACCAGGTAGGGGTAGTGCAGGGGTTGATGCATGAGATGATCATTGGCCGAGACTGTCCTGTGTTCTGGGACCTGTGGGCCAAGGCAGTACCGCAGCAACACCCTGGTGCTGCAGACAGCCCCGTGCTCCGTGACCCTGAGATAGTCCCTGACTTTCCGTTCTCGGCCATGGTAGGTGAGAATGAGGAAGAGTCTGCCCTTGAGGAGACGGTCCCCGACTTAGAGGTGTCTCGGGGAAACTTTGGGACTGCTCAGTTCCGAGATGAGACTCTAAAAGGGGCCTTAAACAATGTGGGGGTAGTAAATGGGGCACCTCAAGAGCCAGGGGCAGACGAAAGGTACCCTCACTTTGCAATGAATGAAAACTTGTTGTACCGGGTGACTAAAATCCGGGAAGAATTAGTTGAACAGCTCGTGGTTCCTAAAGCATACCGATGCATGGTAATGGACCTGGCACATAACCATGTATTAGGGGGACACTTAGGGGCTGAGAAAACGCTTGAAAGGGTTTTGCAGAGGTTTTATTGGCCCGAGTGTTACAGAGAAATTAAGGATTACTGCCAATCCTGCCCTATGTGCCAAGTAACCTCTCCAGTCGCAAACTTCCGCAGCCCTCTAATACCATTACCAATTATCGAGATACCATTCGAGAGAATTGCGATGGATTTAGTCGGGCCTTTGGTAAAATCTGCAAGGGGGCACCAATATATATTAGTGGTAATGGATTATGCTACCCGATACCCGGAGGCGGTGCCCTTGAGGAAAGCTACCTCTAAAGTTATAGCCAGAGAACTGTTTCAGATTTTCTCCAGAACAGGGCTGCCCAAGGAGATCCTGACTTACCAGGGGACCCGGTTCATGTCCAGGGTCATGCAGGATCTCTGTAAAGTATTAAAAATTAACCAGTTGCGTACCTCAGTGTACCACCCGCAGACAGATGGCCTGGTGGAACGCTTCAATAAAACTTTGAAGGCCATGTTGAAAAAAGTGGTTGAGAAAGATGGCAGAGATTGGGATTACCTGTTGCCTTATCTACTGTTCTCAATCAGAGAGGTACCCCAAGTGTCAACAGGTTTCTCGCCTTTTGAGTTGTTGTATGGAAGGCATCCACGAGGCCTGTTAGATATCGCTAAGGAGACCAGGGAGAGTGAGGTCACGCCTTACAAAAGTGTCATTGAACATGTGACTACATTGCAGGAGCGAATAGCTCAAATGACACCTATTGTGAAAGAGCATATGCTCCAAGCACAGGAGGCGCAAGCGAACGTATACAACAGGACCGCCCGTTTTAGACAGTTCAGTCCTGGGGACCGTGTTTTAGTCTTAGTCCCCACAGTAGAGAGCAAGTTCCTGGCCAAGTGGCAAGGGCCCTATGAGATAACTGAGAGGGTGGGCGAAGTTAATTACCGGGTATATCAGCCAGGTAGGAGAAAGCCCTATCAAATCTACCACATCAACTTGTTAAAACCATGGAAGGATAGGGACCCTCCTGAGAGCCCATGTCTGTTGACCCAACCAGACGCCACCATCGACAATGTAAAAATTGCCGAAACCCTGTCCCCTTCCCAAAAATACCAATGCCGGCTCCTGTTACAGCAGAATAGGGACTTGTTTACAGAAACCCCTGGCTTAACCAAGGTCGTGGAACATGAAATTCTAACGGAACCTCAGGCGCGAGTAAATTTAAAACCGTACAGGATACCTGAGGCCCGAAGGGAGATAGTTTCCAAAGAGGTCCAGAGAATGTTAAAACTGGGGGTAATTGAGGAATCCAAAAGTGGGTGGTCTAGTCCCATAGTGCTAGTCCCGAAGCCCAATGGAGAATGGCGATTTTGTAATGACTACCGAAAATTAAACGAGGTGTCCAAAGTAGATGCTTATCCCATGCCCCGGGTGGATGAGCTCATTGAGAGACTAGGGCCAGCTCGATACATAACGACCCTGGATCTTACAAAGGGATACTGGCAAATTCCATTGTCGAGAGAAGCTAGGGAAAAAACAGCGTTTGCTACACCGGAAGGGTCCTTCCAGTACGTTAGGATGCCATTTGGGTTGCAAGGGGCCCCTGCCACCTTCCAGAGAGCTATGGACCAAATCTTACGCCCACATCGGGAATATACGGCCGCTTACTTGGATGATATAGTGATCTTCAGTCAAGATTGGGAGAGTCATCTCAGTAAAGTTCAGAGCATCCTAGATGCACTACGAAAGGCCGGGTTCACTATAAATCCAAGTAAGTGTGCCATTGGGTTGAAAGAGGCTCGATACTTGGGATATATCGTAGGAAGAGGTATAATAAAACCCCAAGTAACTAAAGTGGAAGCTATCCAAAAATGGCCCCGCCCACTTACCAAGAAACAGGTCAAAGCCTTTCTCGGTATTGTGGGATACTACAGGAGATTTGTTCCTAAGTTTGCAGAAATAGCAGTACCCCTGACCGACCTTACAAAAGGGGGGAAGTCTGCTGTGATCAAGTGGTCCCCGGAGGCTGAAGAGGCCTTCCAAAAACTTAAGTCCGCCCTCTGTAGACAGCCCATCTTGGTAGCCCCTGACTTCTCCCGGGACTTTATTGTTCAAACAGATGCATCAGAAGTAGGCATAGGGGCAGTAATGTCTCAAGTCATAAATGAGGAGGAACATCCCGTGTGTTACCTCAGCAGAAAACTGTCCCCGGCAGAGCGGAATTACTCTATAATTGAAAGGGAATGCTTAGCCATTAAGTGGGCCCTTGATTGTCTCCGATACTATCTCCTGGGACGGAGATTTACACTGGTCTCGGATCATGCCCCTCTGCAATGGTTAAGAGAGAAAAAGGGTAAGAATGCCCGTGTCACCCGTTGGTTTCTAGCTCTACAGGACTTTAGGTTTTCGGTAGAGCATAGGCCGGGAAGGCTACAAGGAAATGCGGATGCCCTATCCAGAGTACACTGCATGTTTGCTGGAGTTGCCCAGACCCCCGACTCTGGGCAGAGGGGGGGGATATGTAGAAAGGCACAAGGGACCATCATAGATGGAAGATATGTGTCACCGAGGTTCCTGGCCTCGGTGAAGTAGGAGCCAGTAGTGTAAATGTCCGTAGCAGTTGCTGATGGACACTTTGATAGTTAGCATAGCTGTGAAAAGCTAATCCGGGCCGGCTCTTACTGGGAGCAGCCAAAGTGCAGGGAGGGTTGGCTGTTCCCCATGGTCCAGGCCGGGTTTTGACGGGCTTACAAAAATTCAGCCAGCAGGGTCAGTGGTGTGATTACCTGGCTGATGGTGGAGCTCTGTGTAGCTGTGTGTTTTTGGAGCCAAGTGAAAACCAGAGGGTCTCTGCCGAGAGACAAAGGACAAAGCAAGGTTCCCATCCACTCCGTGGGGAGTACGGTACTGTGCCCTAAAACTTTCTATGTGATTTTTCAGATTCAAGACTGAACTGTTTTTCTTTAAGTGTCAGCTGAAGTAAGCTGATCACTACCGCCTGTTGAATTGTGGTGTGCCAACAATAAAAGACATTTATTACTTTGATTTCCACCACTAAAAGGCTACTGTGTATTTATCTGAAGGCTACCATTTGGGAAATCCCTACAATATATATATTTTCCTATTAATACACCCCCCAAAAAAAGTTAAACAATGTCAAATCAAAGCAGAACAGCTAATGGGACATAAGTATCTTTCCTATTAATACACCCCGTAAATGGCTGTAGTACAATGTAACTTCACTGCTGAACGGCACTTATGACATATATTTTTTTCTTTTTTTTTCTATTAATACACCCCCCCAAAAAAAAAAATTGCAATGTCAAATCAAAGCAGAACAGCTAATGGGATATACGTATCTTTCCTATTAATACACCCCGTAAATGGCTGTAGTACAATGACATATTTTTCCAATTTTTTTTCCTAATAATAACCCCCCCCCAAAAAAAAAGTAAAACCAATGCAGAAAGGATAATAGGACGTACATATCTTTCCTATTAATACACCCCGTTATTGGCTGTATCACAGAACTTGCACCCCAATCACAAGCAAGGTTTGCTGGAATTATTGATGTATCATATAGTGCAAACAACCTAAAAGCCATTTGGATCCCCAATAAGTGCAGCAAGGTGTAATGCTCCTATTGCACCCTGTTCTCCTTTTATAGTGTAGATGATGCCTCCCTATCCTTTCCCTACACCTTAACTAATCTTTCCCTGAACTTGTAAATTGTTTTTTCAGCACAATAAAGTCTTTCCTAGCACTGTCTCTAACGCCTGCTGACATCTCTCCCTGCACTAAGCACACTGGAAAATGGCAGAATCCAAAATGGCCGAGGCTATTTATAGGGCTGTGACATCACAGGCTGTGACATCACAGGGGCTGGCTAGCTGCTGATTGGCTGCATGCATGGCATTGTGGGAGATCCCTCGTTCCCAGAGTTCTTTGCTCCATGTCCTAACATGTGCAGCAGCCATTTTATGAAAAAATGCGATTCGTTACCACAAAGCGTGAGGAAATTCGGATTCGGTGCAAATTGAATTTTTCCTGAAATTCGGATCGAATTCCACTTCGTCAACTTTGATTCGCTCATCTTTTAGAAGTTCGGGTTCGCCGGGTTCGGCCGAACTTCAGGTCAGAGTTTGGGTTCGGGACCCGAACTTGACCCGAACTCAAACCCGAACACCATTTAAGTCAATGGGGACCCGAACTTAACTTTATTATTTTCCATTATAAAATGGTTATATCGGAAAATAACATACCGTATTTTTCGCCACATAAGACGCACTATTTCAGCCCCAAAAGTGGGGGGGAAATGGCAGTGCGTCTTATGGGGCAAATGCTACCATTTTTACTCTGCTAACACTGATACATCGCGGGCCGCGATGCTGCACAGCGCAGCCTGCGATGTATCAGCGGGGAGGGAGGAGAGGCAGGAGGCCGGAGGCCGGCAACTGCTGTTGGAATCGCAGCAGGGTCCGATGCAGTCACTGTACTCTATTACACCGGGCCCTGCACACAGCAGTATTCATATGTAAAGGGTAGGCAATCCATATGTGAAGTATAGCAATCATCTGTGGTAGCACAATCCACAAAGTACTCACTATGAAACTCCCGTACTAGCAGGCAGGCTGGCTGGTCACTCACTTCATCACACGCATGCTCTACCTGTTTCATTAATAAAATGGGAGGAGCATGTGCGTGACGAAGTGAGTGACCAGCCAGCCTGCCTGTATTGGGGGTCACTATTTACACAGAGACACTGTTATGGGGAGGGGGGGGATCTGTGGATGACACATATATAGCATAAGATGCTATATATGTGTCATCCACAGATCCACCATAGCAGTGTCATCCACAGATCCCCCCCATAGCAGTGTCATCCACAGATCCCCCCATAGCAGTGTCATCCACAGATCCCCCCATAACAGTGCCATCCACAGATCCCCCCATAACAGTGTCATCCACAAATGCCTCATAACAGTGCCATCCACAGATCCCCCATAACAGTGCCATCCACAGATCCCCCATAACAGTTTGTCATCCACAGATCCCCCATAATAATGTCATCCACAGACCACCATTAGTTTAAAACCCACCAAAAGCACACCTTTTCTTATTTTCCTCCTCAAAAACCTAGGTGCGTTTTATGGGCAGGTGCGTCTTATAGGGCAAAAATACGGTAATACTTAAGACGGAATGCAAAAGGGACACCTTTAGAGACATTCCATTTTGCATTCCGTCATAATAGAAGTCTATGGGAGCATAACGGATTTGTTATACTGCCCATAGACTTCTATTATGATGAAATGCAAAATGGAATGCCTCTCAAGGTGTCCCTTTTGCATTCCGTCTTAAGTATTATGTTATTTTCTGATACAACCATGTTATAACGGAAAATAATAAAGTAATTCATAAATTGCCCGAACCCCAAACCTGAAACCGGGTTCGCTCATCCCTAATTATGACATTACTCAGATCAGAATTTTGACTCTATTTAGATTTTAAAAAACGTGGTTAAAAAATGGTGTGCAAGAGTTAGCATCCACTTTAAAATGTTACTGAAGGGGAATGGCAAATCAAAAGTTGATAAACCAAGCGATATTCACAAGTAACTAGAGCTCTTCACGGAATTTATGCACAGCAGAGACGGTGGAAGATAGAAAATGATAAAATAGATACAAAATGCATATATAAAAAGTTGACATTTCAAAAAGAAAAATCATAAATGCTATATGTATTCCAGCGCATTTCACATTTTCTAGGTAAGAACTGAAAGACCTGGGAATGCTAGGGAGAAAAGTCTTCTCCTACAAATAGTGAGAGCTTGATGTTCTTTAGACACCTCTGAAAAATATATGAACCGCATAACGAATCATCTTATAGGAGAAGCTCACCTCTCCATATTTATTTTTAAATGCTGTTCTCTCCCTGTTCCCATGCCCACAGCTAATGGCTCACTCTTCAAAGATGCTATAAAGATAAAATAGTTATTTGCAGGAAATGTATATCACTTCAAATGGAAAAGCAAACCATATATTGCAGAGATAAGTTTGTCAATGTTCTTGAGTCAAGTATGGAGGGGCATACCCAGATGTCATAGAGCTCTATAGCAAAACATTTAATGAGCCTCCTGCCCTAATCAGTTTCCCAGTACACGAGTCAATCACTCCTCGGTAATACAAAATGCAAAGTGCAACACCCTGGATTTCTGATGAATTTACATTCTATTTTTTTATTTTTATTAAGAGGATGAAGTAAAGCAGAACAGGTGCTTGATAAATATTTTTTATATTATTCATTCTGACAACTATGTTTCTCGATACGTTCAATCCAGACATACCGTATTTTTCACTCTATAAGACACACCTAGGTTTAAGAGAAGGACAATAAGAAAAAAATATTTTTCATTAGACCTCAGATCAGACCATCAATCAGACCCTAAATGTTAATCAGACCTCAGCTCACAGAACCAATCAGACCCCCAATGTTAATAAGACTCTCAATCAGACCTCAGATCAGACCCCCAATGTTAATAAGACATCAACAAGACCTCAGATCAGACCCACAAACAGACCTCAGCTCAGACACCAATGTGAATGACCCCCAATCAGACCTCAGATTAGAGCCCCAATATAAATAAGATCCCCCCATTCAGACCTCAGATGAGACCCCCATGCCTCAGATGAGACCCCCATGCCTCAGATAAGCCCCCAGCCTCAGATCAGCCCCCATGCCTCAGATCAGCCCCTCATGCCCCCTCCTGCTCTGGACCCTGGGGACTTCCAAGATCAAGCTCTCTTCTTCTTCCTGCCATCGGCTGTGCTGTGACCTGACGCGCACAGGGTGAGGTCACACAATGTCCTCACACTGTGCGCAGTCACATCACAGCCGACAGCAGAGAACCAGGAAGCGGTGAGTACAGAGCCTGAGGAGCGCTGCATTTACCTCTTCATGGTCCTCTGGTACTAATGAGCGCTTCCATAATGGAAGCGCTCATTAGTATTTTTCAGATAAGATGCAATTACATTTTTCCCCCACTGAATACGGTAAGTACGGTGATACATTTCCTGCTTCCCTGCTACCTGCAGCCACCACTAGGGGGAGCTTCAATGCATAAGAATTTATGAAGTTATAATTGACTGAAATGGAAAACATATCTCTTTCTTTGTCCTGAGCTCCCCCTGAAAATTCTGTGTTTTCATATCAGAAAGAGGAGTTCAGCACCAGGCCCACCTCCCAGGCCCCATAGCAGTCACGTGACCTGCCTCTATTAAAGGTATTCCACTGCAAGTATGAGATAAGGCACAATCCATTGTAATAGCAAAATGTATAACCTTCGGTTTTCCATAGGTTTGTAACCTTACTGTGTTAAAATACAGCAAACCTATAGGAAAATCACTCAAGTATAGAAGTCCTTAAAGGGGTTGTCCAGGACATAAAACATTATTTGATTGCCTTGCAAATATAATTTAATATGCAGTAGTTTATTTATGAAAGATCACATTTTCACATAGCGACTGCTATGGGGCCATGGGCAAGAGGGGGCCCAGTTGGGATTATCACCTCTTCTACTGCGGGTGAAAACTTGGTCAGGACTCTACCCACTAAAGGAACAACTTTTTGCAAATGAAGCAGTTGAAAAATTTACCCATGGGTCATTTAAAGGGGGTTTATGCAGAAGCTTTTCTGTCCTGTGTGCGGGGCCTGGTTTCATCCTTGCTATGGGGCCCTTACTTCTCTATGTATGCCACTGGATGTAGGTGCTGGCTTTTGGTTCAGGTTATTGGCTAAGTAAGCCCCTTCTTTATCATGACTAATACACAAACAGTGAAGAGGTTGGCTTAGCAGATGATCTGAGACAAACAGCTAGCCCCCTTTCAGGTCACCGATACTCAGGTAGAAGGAGGAAGCATGCAGCCTGAGACTGGATAAATGAGGAAGAACTTCCTGGATCCTGGGATCAGCATTAAAAACATGACAGTGAGCAGCATTCATAATTACACTATGTTGATAATTATTCTTAAATTTTTTATGTCCCTCTTTATAATCATATAAAAATACTAGCGTATAAGACACCATGGCTAGAGGATCGGAATCCAACCGTAACAAAAAAAAAGACATCAATATACAAAAAGGGGGTCTCTACCAACCAATAAAAATGACATAATAATTTAAAGAAACATAGAATAATGTAAATCGTTTTAAATGTATAGTATAGCCAGATTACGGATGGGCGAATCGATTTATAGGACAGGTAGAGGCATATGCACAGTCACTGCTCTGGTAGGCAAGAGATTGATAGGGCTGGTTAAAATTTCAATCCTGTTAACCCAGCAGGAAGGGTGAGCCTCTTCAACAGCGGAAATAACCCCTCACTGCAGCAATTATAGCTTGCTGCAGTTTCAAAGTGCTGCTTTTATAAGTGCATTGGAAATATTCAGAAGATACTCAGGAAATAATCTGGAGGTGGATACAATCTAAAAAAGTAAGATTTTTTTTTTAAAAATCTTTCCCCTCTTTAAAATGGCAGACCTGGTTCTGTGTTGAAATTGTTGTGCTTTTATTTCAGGTTCCAATCTTCGGAGGTTTGGATACTGTCTGATCTGTAGACAGCTCTCCATAATGCAGCAGGAAATTGATTTTTTGAAATCTGAGATTTGTAAATTAACTGTTAAATAGGGATGAGCGAACCCGAACTGTATAGTTCGGGTTCGTACCGAATTTTGGGGTGTCCGTGACAAGGACCCGAACCCGAACATTTTCGTAAAAGTCTGTGTTCGGGTTCGGTGTTCGGCGCTTTCTTGGCGCTTTTTGAAAGGCTGCAAAGCAGCCAATCAACAAGCGTCATACTACTTGCCCCAAGAGGCCATCACAGCCTTGCCTACTATTGGCATGGCTGTGATTGACCAGTGCAGCATGTGACCCAGCCTCTATATAAGCTTGGGTCACGTTGCGCTGCACGTCACTCTGCTGATTGAAGCATAGGGAGAGGTTGCAGCTGCGACGTTAGGGCGAGATTAGGCAGTGATTAACTCCTCCAAAAGACTTCATTCTGTGATCGATCTGCAGCTGTGGATCATTGAAGTGCTAATATTGACTTGCTCACTTTTTTGAGGCTGCCCAGAGCGTTTTTAGATCACTTTTTTTCTGGGGTGATCGGCGGCCATTTTGTGACTTGTGGTGCGCCAGTACAAGCTATCACCAAGTGTATTTAACCATCAATAGTGTGGTTATTTTGTGCTATATACTACATCAGCTGCAGGCTGAGCCTGAGTCACCGAAGTGCATTTAACCATCAACAGTCTGGTTATTTTTTGGCCATATACTACATCAGCTGCAGGCTGAGCCTGTGTCACCCAAGTGCATTTAACCATCAACAGTGTGGTTATTTTTTGGCCATATACTACATCAGGGGCAAGTTGAGCCTGTCACCCAGCGCCTAAAAAATAGACCTGACATTTCTATTCAACCAAATCTGTAATGTTTTAGCTGGTCAAGTTATTTGTAGTGACCGTAACAGCACACTTTTTTTTCTGGGTTGAAAAACTATTCCCAAATTTGCCATTTTCAAAATAACTAGTTTCTGGTATTTGAGGCCTACTTGAAATCTATCCCAAAAAGCATATCTTACATTGAAGGTGCTGATAGTGTCATTCAGAAAAACCTAAGACACACGCTACCGTGCAGATAGAAGTCTGATTCTGTGAATAAACCTATACCTTTCACACAGTGCAAAAAAAAACAGGTCTCACATTTCTATTCAAGCAAATCTGTACTGTTTTAGTTGGTCAAGTTATTTGTAGTGACCGTAAAAGCACATTTTTTTTTCTGGGTTGAAAAACTATTCCCAAATTTGCCATTCTCAAAATAACTAGTTTCTGGTATTTGAGGCCTACTTGAAATCTATCCCAAAAAGGATATCTTACATTGAAGGTACTGATAGTGTCATTCAGAAAAACCTAAGACACACGCTACCGTGCAGATAGAAGTCTGATTCTGTGATCAAACCTTAACCTGTCACACAGTGCAAAAAAAAAAACAGGTCTCACATTTCTATTCAAGCAAATCTGTACTGTTTTAGCTGGTCAAGTTATTTGTAGTGACCGTAAAAGCACATTTTTTTTTCTGGGTTGAAAAACTATTCCCAAATTTGCCATTCTCAAAATTGTGGTGAACGGGAACAATGAGAAAAACATCTAATAAGGGACGCGGACGTGGACATAGTCGTGGTGGTGTTAGTGGACCCTCTGGTGCTGGGAGAAGACGTGGCCGTTCTGCCACAGCCACACGTCCTAGTGTACCAACTACCTCAGGTCCCAGTAGCCGCCAGAATTTACAGGGATATTTGGTGGGGCCCAATGCCGTTCTAAGGATGGTAAGGCCTGAGCAGGTACAGGCATTAGTCAATTGGGTGGCCGACAGTGCATCCAGCACGTTCACATTATCTCCCACCCAGTCATCTGCAGAAAGCGCACAGATGGAGCATGAAAACCAAGCCCATCAGTCTGTCACATCACCCCCATGCATATCAGGGAAACTGTCTGAGCCTCAAGTTATGCAGAAGTCTCTTATGCTGTTTGAAGACTCTGCTGCCAGGGTTTCCCAAGGGCATCCACCTAGCTCTTCACCAGGGGTGGAAGAGATAGAATGCACTAACGCACAACCACTTATGTTTCCTGATGATGAGGACATGGGAATACCACCTCAGCACGTCTCTGATGATGACGAAACACAGGTGCCAACTGCTGCGTCTTTCTGCAGTGTGCAGACTGAACAGGAGGTCAGGGATCAAGACTGGGTGGAAGACGATGCAGGGGACGATGAGGTCCTAGACCCCACATGGAATGAAGGTCGTGCCACTGACTTTGACAGTTCTGAGGAAGAGGCAGTGGTGAGACCGAGCCAACAGCGTAGCAAAAGAGGGAGCAGTGGGCACAATCAGAACACCCGCCGCCAAGAGACTCCGCCTGCTACTGACCGCCGCCATCTGGGACCGAGCACCCCAAAGGCAGCTTCAAGGAGTTCCCTGGCATGGCACTTCTTCAAACAATGTGCTGACGACAAGACCCGAGTGGTTTGCACGCTGTGCCATCAGAGCCTGAAGCGAGGCATTAACGTTCTGAACCTTAGCACAACCTGCATGACCAGGCACCTGCATGCAAAGCATGAACTGCAGTGGAGTAAAAACCTTAAAAACAAGGAAGTCACTCAGGCTCCCCCTGCTACCTCTTCTGCTGCTGCCGCCTCGGCCTCTTCTGCTGCTGCCGCCGCCTCGGCCTCTTCCTCTGCCTCTGGAGGAACGTTGGCACCTGCCGCCCAGCAAACATGGGATGTACCACCAACACCACCACCTGCGTCACCAAGCATCTCAACCATGTCACACGGCAGCGTTCAGCTCTCCATCTCACAAACATTTGAGAGAAAGCGTAAATTCCCACCTAGCCACCCTCGATCCCTGGCCCTGAATGCCAGCATTTCTAAACTACTGGCCTATGAAATGCTGTCATTTAGGCTGGTGGACTCACACAGCTTCAAACAGCTCATGTCACTTGCTGTCCCACAGTATGTTGTTCCCAGCCGCCACTACTTCTCCAAGAGAGCCGTGCCTTCCCTGCACAAACAAGTGTCCGATAAAATCAAGTGTGCACTGCGCAACGCCATCTGTGGCAAGGTCCACCTAACCACAGATACGTGGACCAGTAAGCACGGCCAGGGACGCTATATCTCCCTAACTGCACACTGGGTAAATGTAGTGGCGGTTGGGCCCCAGGCGGAGAGCTGTTTGGCGCACGTCCTTCCGCCGCCAAGGATCGCAGGGCAACATTCTTTGCCTCCTGTCTCCTCCTCCTCCTACTCAGCTTCCTCCTCCTCTTCCACCTGCTCATCCAGTCAGCCACACACCTTCACCACCAACTTCAGCACAGCCCGGGGTAAACGTCAGCAGGCCATTCTGAAACTCATATGTTTGGGGGACAGGCCCCACACCGCACAGGAGTTGTGGCGGGGTATAGAACAACAGACCGACGAGTGGTTGCTGCCGGTGAGCCTCAAGCCCGGCCTGGTGGTGTGCGATAATGGGCGAAATCTCGTTGCAGCTCTGGGACTAGCTGGTTTGACGCACATCCCTTGCCTGGCGCATGTGCTGAATTTGGTGGTGCAGAAGTTCATTCGCAACTACCCCAACATGTCAGAGCTGCTGCATAAAGTGCGGGCCGTCTGTTCGCGCTTCCGGCGTTCACACCCTGCCGCTGCTCGCCTGTCTGCGCCACAGCGTAACTTCGGCCTTCCCGCTCACCCACTCATATGCGACGTACCCACCAGGTGGAACTCCACCTTGCATATGCTGGACAGACTGTGCGAGCAGCAGCAGGCCATAGTGGAGTTTCAGCTGCAGCACGCACGGGTCAGTCGCACTGTGGATCAGACACACTTCACCACCAATGACTGGGCCTCCATGCGAGACCTGTGTGCCCTGTTGCGTTGTTTCGAGTACTCCACCAACATGGCCAGTGGCGATGACGCCGTTATCAGCGTTACAATACCACTTCTATGTCTCCTTGAGAAAACACTTAGGGCGATGATGGAAGAGGAGGTGGCCCAGGAGGAAGAGGAGGAAGAGGGGTCATTTTTAGCACTTTCAGGCCAGTCTCTTCGAAGTGACTCAGAGGGAGGATTTTTGCAACACCAGAGGCCAGGTACAAATGTGGCCAGACAGGGCCCACTACTGGAGGACGAGGAGGACGAGGATGAGGAGGAGGTGGAGGAGGATGAGGATGAAACATGTTCACAGCGGGGTGGCACCCAAAGCAGCTCGGGCCCATCACTGGTGCGTGGCTGGGGGGAAACACAGGACGATGACGATACGCCTCCCACAGAGGACAGCTTGTCCTTAACTCTGGGCAGCCTGGAACACATGAGCGACTACATGCTGCAGTGCCTGCGCAACGACAGCAGAGTTGCCCACATTTTAATGTGTGCGGACTACTGGGTTGCCACCCTGCTGGATCCCCGGTACAAAGACAATGTGCCCACCTTACTTCCTACACTGGAGCGTGATAGGAAGATGCGCGAGTACAAGCGCACGTTGGTAGACGCGCTACTGTGAGCATTCCCAAATGTCACAGGGGAACCAGTGGAAGCCCAAGGCGAAGGCAGAGGAGGAGCAAGAGGTCGCCAACGCAGCTGTGTCACGCCCAGCTCCTCTGAGGGCAGGGTTAGCATGGCAGAGATGTGGAAAAGTTTTGTCACCACGCCACAGCTAACTGCACCTCCACCTGATACGGAACGTGTTAGCAGGAGGCAACATTTCACTAACATGGTGGAACAGTACCTGTGCACACCCCTCCACGTACTGACTGATGGTTCGGCCCCATTCAACTTCTGGGTCTCCAAATTGTCCACGTGGCCAGAGCTAGCCTTTTATGCCTTGGAGGTGCTGGCCTGCCCGGCGGCCAGCGTTTTGTCTGAACGTGTATTTAGCACGGCAGGGGGCGTCATTACAGACAAACGCAGCCGCCTGTCTACAGCCAATGTGGACAAGCTGATGTTCATAAAAATGAACCAGGCATGGATCCCACAGGACCTGTCCATCCCTTGTGCAGATTAGATATTAACTACCTCCCCATAACAATATATTATTCTACTCCAGGGCACTTCCTCATTCAATACTATTTTTAATTTCATTTTACCATTATATTGTGGGGCAACCCAAAGTTGAATGAACCTCTCCTCTGTCTGGGTGCCGGGGCCTAAATGTGTGACAGTGGCCTGTTCCAGTGGTGGGTGACGTGAAGCCTGATTCTCTGCTATGACATGAAGACTTATTCTGTGCTGACATGAAGCCAGATTCTCTGTTACGCGACCTCTCTCCTCTGCCTGGGTGCCTGGGCCTAAATATGTGACAGTGGCCTGTTCCAGTGGTGGGTGACGTGAAGCCTGATTCTCTGCTATGACATGAAGACAGATTCTGCGCTGACATAAGGCCAGATTCTCTGTTACGGGACCGCTCTCCTCTGTCTGGGTGCCGGGGCCTAAATGTGTGACAGTGGCCTGTTCCAGTGGTGGGTGACGTGAAGCCTGATTCTCTATGACATGAAGACAGATTCTGTGCTGACATAAGGCCAGATTCTCTGTTACGCGACCTCTCTCCTCTGCCTGGGTGCCTGGGCCTAAATGTGTGACAGTGGCCTGTTCCAGTTGTGGGTGACGTGAAGCCTGATTCTCTGCTATGACATAAAGACAGATTCTGCGCTGACATAAGGCCAGATTCTCTGTTACGGGACCGCTCTCCTCTGTCTGGGTGCCGGGGCCTAAATGTGTGACAGTGGCCTGTTCCAGTGGTGGGTGACGTGAAGCCTGATTCTCTGCTATGACATGAAGACAGATTCTGCGCTGACATAAGGCCAGATTCTCTGTTACGGGACCGCTCTCCTCTGTCTGGGTGCCGGGGCCTAAATGTGTGACAGTGGCTTGTTCCTGTGGTGGGTGACGTGAAGCCTGATTCTCTGCTATGACATGAAGACAGATTCTGTGCTGACATAAGGCCAGATTCTCTGTTACGGGACCGCTCTCCTCTGTCTGGGTGCCTGGGCCTAAATGTGTGACAGTGGCCTGTTCCAGTGGTGGGTGACGTGAAGCCTGATTCTCTGCTATGACATGAAGACAGATTCTGCGCTGACATAAGGCCAGATTCTCTGTTATGGGACCGCTCTCCTCTGTCTGGGTGACCGTGCCTAAATGTGTGACAGTGGCCTGTTCCAGTGGTGGGTGACGTGAAGCCTGATTCTCTGCTATGACATGAAGACAGATTCTGTGCTGACATAAGGCCAGATTCTCTGTTACGCGACCTCTCTCCTCTGCCTGGGTGCCTGGGCCTAAATGTGTGACAGTGGCCTGTTCCAGTGGTGGGTGACGGGAAGCCTGATTCTCTGCTATGACATGAAGACAGATTCTGCACTGACATAAGGCCAGATTCTCTGTTACGGGACCGCTCTCCTCTGTCTGGGTGCGGGGCCTAAATGTGTGACAGTGGCCTGTTCCAGTGGTGGGTGACGTGAAGCCTGATTCTCTGCTATAACATGAAGACAGATTCTGTGCTGACATAAGGCCAGATTCTCTGTTACGGGACCGCTCTCCTCTGTCTGGGTGCCTGGGCCTAAATGTGTGACAGTGGCCTGTTCCAGTGGTGGGTGACGTGAAGCCTGATTCTCTGCTATGACATGAAGAGACTGATTCTGTGCTGACATGAAGCCAGATTCTTTGCTATGGCATGAAGAGACTGATTCTCTGCTGACGTGAAGCCAGATTCTCTGCTATGGGACCTCTGTCCAATTGATATTGGTTAATTTTTATTTTTTTAATTTTTATTTTAATTCATTTCCCTATCCACATTTGTTTGCAGGGGATTTACCTACATGTTGCTGCCTTTTGCAGCCCTCTAGCTCTTTCCTGGGCTGTTTTACAGCCTTTTTATTGCCCAAAAGTTCGGGTCCCCATTGACTTCAATGGGGTTCGGGTTCGGGACGAAGTTCGGTTCGGGTTCGGATCCCGAACCCGAACATTTCCGGGAAGTTCGGCTGAACTTCTCGAACCCGAACATCCAGGTGTTCGCTCAACTCTACTGTTAAACAAACTCAGGCTGGGAACGTTGCAATGCCACTACCACAGAGGCCCCCTAGAAATGGAAGATGGGTTCCTGCAGGTTCTGGTAGACTAAGAGTTGTGGATAGAAGACAAGTCCCACAGTCTGTGGCTCTCCATAATTCATTTGCAGCACTTTCAGAGTGCAAGAGCAACATGGAGGATGGCTCAGGCACAGTGGGTGAGGAACAATCATCTCCTATGCCTAAAGTATGCAAGACTGCAGCCAAAGACAAAAAGGAGAAGGTGAGGACTGATAGTAAGCAGCTGTTGGTGGGCGATTCTATCATAAGAGGTGTGAAGTTTGAGGAAAGTGGCTTTGTGAGATGTCTCCCTGGTGCTACCGCTAGCAGGGATAGTGTCATGCCCTGCTCAGGTTATGTGCTGAGGTCTGCCAGATTAGCAGCACATGTCTAGCCTTTTGTTGTTTTTTTTAGTCAAGCTAGATCCGCCTCCCTTCAGGTGCACTGGGTGGGGTCGTTGGTTTCAGTTTAAATCACACCCACTTCCAGTGTTCCCTGCGGGTTATAGCTTCTGTCTCGCTCTGTGTATGCAAGGAAGGAAGGATTGGCTGTTCCTGCTCAGAAAGATAAGTTGGTTTTTTGTTCTCTTGTGGTTTGCTGTCTAGGCTGTTAGAGAGAAGCCTGCCCCTCCAGGTTCTGAGGGAGCAGGCTGCCTCTATTCCCCTTTCACCATCTTAGGGTTTTTAGGGTATTTTCAGCCCAGGCACGAGGACACATTATTTCCACCTTAAGGGTCTGAACGTGGGCATAGCAGAATAGGGAGAGCTGGTAGGGATTTGCCAGGAGGTGACCTTGATCCCCAGCTTCTCGCCTAGAAACATGTTTGTTCATCTTTCTGTGTATCTTATACCCTGTCCGCCGTGACAGATAGACGACGTATCCTTAATATTGTTAGGCAAGCAAAGCAGGAAAGGGAGGTGGATGTTATTCTCCATCTTGGGACAAATGATCTGGCTTGCAATGAGATTTTTAAAGGTGAAGGAAGCTTTTCACACACTTGGAAATGATATACGGGAGGTTGCATCAACTGTTTCATTCTCTACAGTTTTGCCTGTGCATAACCTTCAGCATGACAGGAAGATGTGCATTAAGGAATTCAATGTATGGCTTGGTGAATTGTGTCTGAACCAAGGGTTTGGCTTTGTGTCTCATGTTAGCTCTTGTTGAAATGGAAAAGAACTGTACAAAAAAGATGGTTTACATCTTTCTCTCAAGGGAACGAATGTCCTCAGTGAACAGTTCAAAAGTATTTGATAAGGAGCATTTAAACTAGGAAAGGGGGGGAAAAGGGTGATAATCCAGTAGTCCCACTGCCCCCCGGAACAATGCCAGAAAATGCCAGTAGCACAGGGGTTAAGAAATGACAAGCTCAGAGTCTTGTCTACAAATGCTCGCAGTTTAGGGAATAAGATCAATGAACTTGAGTCTATAATGGCATCTAAGAATATAGATTTAGTAACTGTTACTGAGACATAGTTCAATGGGAGTAATGACTGGGATATAACAATACCAGGGTTCTCTCTATATAGGAAAGACAGAGAAGGCAAGAAAGGGGTAGGGGTGGCCCTGTATGTCAAAGATAGCCTAAAATCTAATTTAATACAAGTTACCGAGACCAATTTAGAATCAGTTTGGGTTACCTTGCAGCTTGATAATCATAAGGTAACTCGTGTAGGTGTT